>NW_011888934.1:480543-482559 GCF_000151845.1 Pteropus vampyrus | reverse complement strand
GTAATGAGATCTGAAAGTACTACAAAAATGAAAGTAATACAATGATTTATATTGTAACTCTTGGTTGAGTCCCCAGTGAGGAAAGTTGTAATTAGCTTTCATAATTGATCCCTGCGTTCTCATGGAAATACTCTGAAAATAAGTGAGGATGGGAATGGTGATTAACTAAATGGGCATGAGCAATTTTACTGGGATGATGAAACTATTGTGATGATGGTTACACAGCTCAGTAAATGTAATAGAAATTACTGGATTGCTCACTTAAAATGAGCAAACTTATAATATTTAAAAGTTGTTTTAAAAATTTAGAGAATCATTAAAGGAATAAAACGAGACCCATAAAACATCCTCTCTCTTTTAATCTCATAACGAATTCGTCAACAAACTTGCCAATTGTTCCTACCAAATACCTCTTTTTTATCTTTTTACATACTTCAAGTATATAATACCTAATTCAAAATATAGCACATACATAGTAGAACACAATGAAGAATTTTCTTTCCACTATTATCCCTCAGCCACCCAACGCCCTCCCTGAAAATAATCGATGTTAACAGTTTCTTGTGTATCATTCTAGAGACACTTTATGCATCTCCAAAAATATATATGTGTGTATTCTATCCTCCCACTACCATACACAAACCTTTTTTTCCTACAACTCGTAACATATTTTTTCCTGGAACTGTAACATTACAGTTTTCTGCACCTTTCTCTTTTTTACTTAATAATCAATATCATACCAAAATCTAAATATCACTCAAATCTTTTCTTTTTCTCTTTTCTGTCCTACTGGCAGAGAACTGGGTAGAACCCCCACTACCTCTTTCCTGGGCTATTGTATTTCATCAAATTTGAGATGCCATCTGTTATAACATTGTTCTTCGGGGGCCATTAAGAGAGAAAAATGTTTCCAATTAAATTATGACAAAGCATTGATTGTAAGATACATCTCAATTTCAGAAAAAAAAAACATAATGATAAAAAGTGCACATATATGCACAAACATATAAACAGTGAAACAGAGTATTATAACATTCTCCAACCAAGTCTCCAACATCAAACCTGGCTTCCTTTCAATTCAGTCTCCTGCCAGAGTGATTTTTCTAAGCTCTAGGTTTAATCTTTTCATTCTTCTACTTTAAATCCTTTATGGCATCTCATTGCTGCAGGATGGAATCCAAATAACTTAGGGTGACACACGAGACCCTTCTCTTTTCGGGCCTCATTTCTCTCCACAAACCTATGCTCTAGACATACCCAGCTCTGGACTATTCCTCAAAAATGTAGTGCTCTTTCAAAACTTTGCATTTTTGTACATGTTGTTCCCTCTGCCTGGAATACACTTGACCCTCTTTCCTCCTAACCAAATACCATTTGTCTTCCAAGACTCATCTCTGGGAAAACTGCCAGGAATTTCCTGAATTCAATTAAATGTTCTTTCTGTATTGCCACCCTCACTGTGCTTAATTCCATCAAAAGCAGTCTTGTCTAGTATTAGGCTTCATTGTTTCCTTGCCTGTCTTCACTACTCTTATTTTCTTGCAACACAAGGGATTGCCACAGTACCTAGGTTATGGTAAGCATTCAATAAGTATTTATTGAACAACTATGTACTTTGGCCCTGGATGTAATAAACATATCTGCAATAATGAAGGTGTGGTCATCTCAGTACAGGGGAAAGTACACTGTGTCTGAAGTCATAGAATGCCAGCTATGGGCTCTGACACATCTAACCCTCTGATCTTAGTTTGGTCAGTTAATGTTTCCAAGACTTGGTTTCTTCGACTAAGAACATGAGCAGTATTACCTACTAAAACAACCGTGAAAGGGAAGCATCTGAAGTAACTGGCATGGAATTGGTGCTCTAAACACAGTAGATTTATTAGAGTGGCTGGAACATCTTATGCCATCAAACAGTTTTTATGTACCCTGAAAGCAAACATACCACTGACACCTATTGGACTGTTTTTATTCTATTTTATTGTTGAAAAGGTGATATATACCATGTTTAAGAAA
>NW_011888934.1:437699-480493 GCF_000151845.1 Pteropus vampyrus | reverse complement strand
TGTGTGTATTCTATCCTCCCACTACCATACACAAACCTTTTTTTCCTACAACTCGTAACATATTTTTTCCTGGAACTGTAACATTACAGTTTTCTGCACCTTTCTCTTTTTTACTTAATAATCAATATCATACCAAAATCTAAATATCACTCAAATCTTTTCTTTTTCTCTTTTCTGTCCTACTGCCAGAGAACTGGGTAGAACCCCCACTACCTCTTTCCTGGGCTATTGTATTTCATCAAATTTGAGATGCCATCTGTTATAACATTGTTCTTCGGGGGCCATTAGGAGAGAAAAATGTTTCCAATTAAATTATGACAAAGCATTGATTGTAAGATACATCTCAATTTCAGAAAAAAAAAACATAATGATAAAAAGTGCACATATATGCACAAACATATAAACAGTGAAACAGAGTATTATAACATTCTCCAACCAAGTCTCCAACATCAAACCTGGCTTCCTTTCAATTCAGTCTCCTGCCAGAGTGATTTTTCTAAGCTCTAGGTTTAATCTTTTCATTCTTCTACTTTAAATCCTTTATGGCATCTCATTGCTGCAGGATGGAATCCAAATAACTTAGGGTGACACACGAGACCCTTCTCTTTTCGGGCCTCATTTCTCTCCACAAACCTATGCTCTAGACATACCCAGCTCTGGACTATTCCTCAAAAATGTAGTGCTCTTTCAAAACTTTGCATTTTTGTACATGTTGTTCCCTCTGCCTGGAATACACTTGACCCTCTTTCCTCCTAACCAAATACCATTTGTCTTCCAAGACTCATCTCTGGGAAAACTGCCAGGAATTTCCTGAATTCAATTAAATGTTCTTTCTGTATTGCCACCCTCACTGTGCTTAATTCCATCAAAAGCAGTCTTGTCTAGTATTAGGCTTCATTGTTTCCTTGCCTGTCTTCACTACTCTTATTTTCTTGCAACACAAGGGATTGCCACAGTACCTAGGTTATGGTAAGCATTCAATAAGTATTTATTGAACAACTATGTACTTTGGCCCTGGATGTAATAAACATATCTGCAATAATGAAGGTGTGGTCATCTCAGTACAGGGGAAAGTACACTGTGTCTGAAGTCATAGAATGCCAGCTATGGGCTCTGACACATCTAACCCTCTGATCTTAGTTTGGTCAGTTAATGTTTCCAAGACTTGGTTTCTTCGACTAAGTACATGAGCAGTATTACCTACTAAAACAACCGTGAAAGGGAAGCATCTGAAGTAACTGGCATGGAATTGGTGCTCTAAACACAGTAGATTTATTAGAGTGGCTGGAACATCTTATGCCATCAAACAGTTTTTATGTACCCTGAAAGCAAACATACCACTGACACCTATTGGACTGTTTTTATTCTATTTTATTGTTGAAAAGGTGATATATACCATGTTTAAGAAATCAAGGTGATAAAAAACACATACACCCAATTATTGCCTGTACCATTACCCCAGGCCCTGTAGGTAATCGCTTTTAATAGTTTCTTTTAGATACTTCTCATGTTATATTTTCAACACAAATACAAGCATGTATAACTACATATTATATTTCCCTTGAAATCATAAGAAAGCTAGTTGGTGCAAACAGCACCAACACACAGACTAGTATAACTACATATTATATTTCCCTTGAAATCATAAGAAAGCTAGTTGGTGCAAACAGCACCAACACACAGACTAGTAAGTCTTTAGCACTGTTTTCTACCTGTTTTCATCATGTGAATGATATCCTCCCTAATGAACCTTCTCCCTTAAAAGAAAAGACCGTTTTCAGAATTTTAAACAGGTTCCACTTGAGGGCTGCGGCTCAGGTACAGAACAAATTCTGTATCTCTTTAAGGCTCTATCTTTAGACATAGACATTTCTTTATGTGTTTAGAAATCAAGAGTTGGTAGCATAAGGAGATATATTGGGCTTTATAAATAGTTATTATTCTTTCAGTTTTTTTGATCACATAAATGATAATGTAACAAGTTTAAGATTATTAAACGTTTAGCAAAATGTAGATATTCGAATAATAGATCGTTGTTTCATTGGCAAATTTAATTATGTCCCAGGTTGCCCATGTTCTCTCTCTCTTTCTCTGTTCTCACCACCCCTCATCCTCCCCACAACCCCAGCATTCATCACCTCAGTTGGCAACCTGAAATTCTTAAAACCCTCACATGAATGGCCCCAGTTTAGTCACTATGCTCTCCACTCCCAAATCCCTGACTGCCCACTGCTTTTACTGAAGTTCTCCACTTGGACAGGAAAACAAACTAATCAGGAGAAATCTAATGAGTCAGTCAGCACAGACAGCAGATCACCATCTCATGCCCAATAAATTACTGTCTCTCTAACCCCATTTGTCATGTATATACACTGCAGAAAATTTAGCAGGAAGATTAAGAACAGTCTGGGGAAGAGAACAGAAACTTCTGATGGTCTTAGATGGTAATGGAAGCATGGGATTGTGTCTGACCACATATGTCTAGAAAAGTGGGAGCCTGAGTCAGCCCTCTACATTGTATAGGCCACAAACACTGCAAACTAGCAAGTAAAGAAAAATAAGTTCAGGGAGCTATTGCACTAATGATCCCAAACATTAGTGGTGGGAGGAAAGGGGGAGTAGGAGGATTAACGAGGCAATCAAGTGAAGCACATTTACAGCTGATTTCTCAATGGACCATAAAGATATTGACACAATATATTTACTATTTGGTATCTGAGCCAGAATAACAAGGTAGTCTGATGAATGAATGAGCCAGAGCTGGCCAGGTGGAGATGGGCAAAGGGAATGAGACACGCAAAAGCGCTAAGGCTCTAAGTCTTGAAATAACAGGGCATTTTAATAACTCCAGATAGTTCCATGTGAATGGAGATGATATACCAAAGAGACAGGGCCAGCATCATGATGAGAGACAAGATGAGGTTATAAAAATGACCAGAGCCAGGTGATGAAGGACTTTATGAGGTCATGCTATGGATCTTAATATTTTAACTAGAAGGCCCTACTGGGAGCTACTGTCAGAATTTAAACAGGGAATAACAAGATCAGAAATAAGTAGTGGGAAGGCCTAGTAGTAGATCATAGATTTGAGTGCTGCTTCCATAGCACCTACCATACTATAGTGTAATAGGCATTCGTCTGTCTCCACACTAAACTATAAGCTCAATGAGAGCAGAGATCATGTCTGAATTCTCATTATTATACTTAGTACAGTGCCTAGCACATAGTCATGAATGAATGAATGGATATATGATGGGTATCCAATCTCATTCATTTTTTATCTCTAATGCTTATGCAGTACTTAGCAAATGTAGGTAATTGATAAAGATCTGTTGAATAAATTAATAAATGTAGACTTCTGCCCCATTCTCCAGACTTACCTCCCAACATTCTCAAAGACTCATGGTCTTATAACAATAAAATTATACAATTTACCCAAATTCCTTTTATCGTTTGTGTCTGGTATGCTGTTCCCTCTGATTGGAATTCCCTACCCCTAATTCCTGCCTGAATGCCAGTTATCTCAACACAGCTAGGTTTTACCCACTTGGAGGGAGCCGTTTGTAATACTAATACCTTCTACCATCATGCTGACTCCTCCTGATCCACTAGCTTCCTGGCTCTGATTGTGTATCTTCTCATTTTACATAGTTTTAATTACATTCACCACATTTTGTGTTCTAATTTGTCTATATACAGCTCTAGATTTTGAGCTTCTAGAGGGCAAGGACAGTCCCGTTTTGCTTCCTTAACATCCATCCCAGCCCAGGCCTTGATCGTAAGGGACACACAAATAATGTGTTTATGAATGTTACTTGTCTACTTTTTGAAACTACTTATATTTTATCACTTCTGGAGTTATTACTGTCATAGTTTATACTCCAGTGTGTTAAGCAGTTCTTCCTTTTTGTAGCCTAAAGTCATCTCAGGCTACAGGCTACCTTCAGCATGTGCCCTGGGAGTTGGTGAATAATTCTGTGTCCACAGAATCCATTGCCTTTGTGATTTCTCCTCTGTCCTCTCACCTTTCCTGCAGATGAAAGAATTCTAAGTCTGATGAGGTAGCCCCTTAATCATCTTTTTTGTGTGTGTCCTTCAGATCCTATCTTTATCCAAATTATCCTATGGCATGCTTATAGAGGCAAGAACCAAGCAGTATTTAGGGACAAACACAAATCTCCTATCATTCTACAAATGAAGGATAATGTATTTTTGTTTCATTTTCAAAATGTTTCCAGTGATGGTCATGATTTTTTTTTTTTTTTTTTTGGCTTTTGAAGTAAATACAATAGATTGAATCAGAATTTTTGTAATCACCTCTTGGTTGCCTTCTTTTCATAAACAAGAGTTCAAAACCCAGTGCAGTGTTCCCCACCCTGTTCCCTCCTGTGTCTTTTTCCCTGATTGTGATCATGGCCACCTACCACCCTCTGCCAGAATTTCTTCCAATCCTGGTTATCAGTGTCCTATTCAACAAGATACGGTGTACAACTTACTCCTTCCAACTAAATACATGAAGAAGAAAAAAAAAACTAGAAACAACTGCTTTTCTTTGTTTTCTCTAAAATTAATGATTTTCCAATTTGCTATTTTCTGCTTTCATGATTTAATAATTATTGCTATTGTAATTAATACTTGTAGAGCACTATATGTCAGGTACTATTCTAAATTATTTATATTATATACATAGTCATTTAATTTCTCACAAAATTCTTATGACATTCATATCATTATTACCCCTATTTTACAAATGAAGTGACTGAAACACAGAGAAATTGAGTAGATTTTAACCTATGAAGTCCGACTTTTGGCCTAGAGCTGGGGTTTGGTGGAGAGGGAGGGAAAGAGAAAAGGCAGAGTTTTATCTGACCCTTTCCATTATTAGCAGTGACTTTGAGTAAATTGCTTAACTTTAATTTAAACTTGTTAAGCCTCAGTTTTGACATCTGTAATATGAAGACCGAAATAAGATACCTCACAGTTTATTGAAGGTAGTAAATAATCGTACATGTAAAAAATATCTTACCGACTGAAAGTACTTAGATATTTCTCTCTCCCCTCCACTCAGTTAGTTCTCTATCTTTAAATTATCACCACCATTTGAGAGCCACAATTAGAAACCATACAATTTACCTCCCAGCCCTGTCCTGTACCAGCTGTATGAAATGAAGCTCCCATTTTCTTTACTGCAAACTAGCAATCATAAAACTCATTGTAATATTAAATGAATCTTGTTTGAAAAGCAATTAACACAGTGCCTGGCATATGGTAAATGCTCAATAAATTACAGCAGCTATAATGATGGTGGTGATAAGGAAGAAGAGGGATTATGAAGGGTTACGGTGATAATGTTTTCAGCTCAGCTTTTCCTTCCCACCTAAAAAAACTGCCATCTACCCTCCAGCGCTGTAAGAAATAGAAAAGCTTGTCACTGTTACTTTCTTGAGGGAGGGAAACTCCTTGATTCTCCAAAGACAATCCTCAAGCACAACAGTCTCAACATTCTAGTGTATAAAATTATCTGGGACATTTATTAAAATTTCAGATAGCAGGGAACCACCGAGAAGTTCTGGTCAGTCAGAAAGTCATGTGGCCCAGAGATCTACACTGAGTTGGCAGCCCTGGGAATACACTAAAAGACAGTGGCCTGGGATTAAATGAGCATAGTTATTGCCTTGAACCAAGATTATTTCTAAGAATATAAATGAGATTTTTAGTGAGATTTAAAATTGAATTTTGCTTTAAGGGGATTATTTATAGAAAAATATTTATCACTGCTTTCCAATTCAAAGCATATGTTCAAATGTCACACAGTTTTGTTCTTGAGAATACAATAAATAACAAGATAGACACTCCTTTGACAAATGTATATGTGTGTGTATATGTGTGTGTAAATATATACACATGTGAGCATTGATCTCAGCAGTCTGAAGTATCTTTAAAAGAATTTTCAGTCTATTTTCATTATCTAATAGACTAGTCTTAAATTCCCATTGCTGCTAGACTATAGATGGTATCATCAAATATTTACCTATTGTTACATGAAGGATAATAAATATGTTTTCTATAAATCTGAAAGGGCAAACATTTTTTTATTCAAAATATATTTCTCATACACTCATCAAGAATGTTTTAATGCACATCACAAAGTTCATCCAATGAACATCTTCAATATTAGTAAAGAAAACTTATGCATGGATAGTGCCACATCATAAATTAAGAAAGTGAGGGGGGAGAATTTATATTTCCACAGATGACAAAGAAAGGCAACATGATAATTTAATGGTCATCAAATTGATTCTGGGCCCAAATCACTAAATCATGATCTGTCATCAACTAAATTTGGTCAACCTTGGTTTGCATTGGAGAAAAAGAATTTTCATAGATAAAAAGTGAAATTTTCATAATATTTCACTTGTGGCCATTATTATGGTTACCACAGTATTATTAAGAAGTTAAATCTAAAATCCCTCCAAAGACAAATTTAGCTCACAACTCAGTAAGCAGATAAATTCATCTTCATTGATCTTAAAAAAATTTTTTTGAGACATTTGATAATTTTTAGATGTCTCTGGCCAAGCCTCAAGTAAACTAGAAACTAAAGGAAAATTGCAGATGTCTCTTAATATAAACCGAATAACTCCATTTGGAGATAAAGAACATTTTACCGTTTATAAGGTTTTTCTAGTATTTTTCTAACATTTTTTATGTAAAGAATTATGATGAATATCACCAATTCCAGATCTCCTCTTCAACATTATTTTCTTTGATCAAGTACTTTTAATCCAAACATTCTTTACAATGTTTAGAAGAAACATATTTAAATTTAACCATGTACAAACAGTTGAAATTAACTATTGGCTCAATGCCAAATTCAAAGAAAAAATATTAAGCTTAGTTGTTTATGATTTTCTTAATTTCATATCTTATTAAAGTTTTTTTCTGAAAATTATTGTGTGTCTTATTACATCTTTAATGTCTTAGTCCTACAGTTAAATGTTTGTAATATTAACTTTTGAAATTAGAGATTAAAATGGTCTACTTCATCTTGCTACTCATTGTATGACCTTTACAGGAAGAGTTACTTGGTTGAAAAAAAAGTGGGGGGGAGGTGTTTTTGAGGATTAATGGGCTGTCATAAATTAGAATCATATGCTATCTTTGTTCAATTGACAATGTAAGAAACAGGTGCCTATTGGGTTTATCTTAGGTTTAACAAGCAGGTGTGCGGTATGCCACTATTGCTGCTCCATTCAGACACCCAACTTTAGACAAAGACAATCCAAAATTCCTAGTCATTTTGTTTATTTTAGCTAAGGAACCCTTGTGAACTCCACCCAAGCCTGGGAGTCTGCTTGCCCAGAAACAATTTTACTAGGTACATTCAGTGGTGTTTCAAAGTTTACAAAGATAACTTCATAGGGTTGACTGATATTCTTTTTATAGAGCTTGACCTCATCCCTTGAAACTTACTGAAAGGCAAGATAAGTATAACTTATATGACTATTCAAAGTAGATGTTCAGGGGAGAGTAATTCTCTAGTTTAATGCATTTAAATTAACACACTACTCGTACTCATATATAGACATATTCATAAAACCATGTTTTGCATTCAACCGCAGTTTGCACCAAACTGAATTGCAAGATGAATTGTAGGAGGACACATGTAAAATATAGAGAATGCTGATTCTTAGCCGAGGGTCCATCAGCTTTCTGCTCATGTGTGAAAATTCTGTGTGTGTGTGTGTGTGTGTTTGTGTGTGTGTGTGTGTGTGTGTGTGTGTGTGCGCGCGCGCGCGCAATTGTGCATTTTCTTGAGTAGAAGTACCGTAGATTTCCAGAAATTCTCAACGGGGCATATAATTCCAAAAAGTTAAAAGCCACTGACATGAAGAGAATAATAAATGACGATTTGTTTTTGCTTTAGTAGCAAGTATAATAAAATATT
The DNA here is from genome assembly GCF_000151845.1 of Pteropus vampyrus. Lineage (NCBI taxonomy): Eukaryota > Metazoa > Chordata > Mammalia > Chiroptera > Pteropodidae > Pteropus > Pteropus vampyrus. The sequence continues at coordinate 472,545 of NW_011888934.1, read as the reverse complement.
GCAAGATTAGCTTCTATGACCTTTCATAATCACATCAATCAAAAGTTGATCTTACACCTTTCTCTTCTCCTTGGAGATACTTTGAGCCTCACTCCAGTAGGCATTCATTGCTCAGGAGGCCAGGCCCTTGAGAAGACTTTCTGACTAGTTCAGTTCTAGGAGCAATCAGAGCCCTGGTGGAACACCAGATGATTTTAGATGGTACAGCCATGATATTTAGATAAATTCAGATTGTAACAGATATCTCTCTTGACATTCTCTTTTATTTCTTCTTCATATGGCAAGGTATAGTCTCAGTTGGTGTTGGGATTATTTTACCAATTCTGTAACACTCCCTAGTCTTTCAACAGAGAGAATAAGCCTCAATCTCAGTCTTTACAGGCAACTATATCTGGCAAAAATTTCATAACATACTTTGTTCATGGTATTATAATTATATTCTATTTAAGGCAAATAATTTTAAAATTATACCAATATCATTGTCAAATTATAGTCAATGAGAAAATTAGTTTTAAAATAAATGTATTTAATTTTTAAAAGAGACAACATAAAGTAAAATATTTCTATTAGCACAGATGATACGAAGAGATGACAAAATCATAAAACTGGTATGTAGATTATAGAAATTTAAGAAACACCAGAATAAAAAATTGCTAATCGAATCATACTTTTATTTTTTTATAAGATTAACAGTCTTTTGGAAATTTTAATTTATTTGGGACAAATCTCATAATTAGCAATACAAATTTCTACTAAGTATCTCTAAAAAATAAGTACAAATAGTGAGAAATGGCTTTAACATTGATTAGTTAGAATACTTTCAGGTGCTTCAATAGAAAACACAATTAAAAATATCTTAAGTAATGACTGTCTTCTGATGGTTTCAGAGTAGATTCAGTTAGTCACTCCCTGACATCACCAAGAACCCAGATTCTTGCCATATTTTCCTCTGCCATCTTAGCATGCCGGTTTTGTCCTTTGTTCTCTCATGATCTCATGATAGCTTTCATGGCACCCACTTCTCATCTAACAATGACCAGATTTAGGAAAATATGAACAACTGTTTTTTGTCTCTTTGAAGAGCAAAAGAAACGTACCTAAAAGTTTCTCATATTTGCCTTCACATATCATAAGCAAGGTTATACCTTGTGCCTATAATTAAAAATGAATTACCAGGAAAAAATGAATTACCAGGAAAAAATGAATTTACCAGGATTGCCTTAGTATAAACTCTATTCACCCACTAGGGCTTGAGGGGAATCAGTGAAGATCATGGGTTTAAATAACTGAACGATATTTGTGTTCTCTTGGCCAAGAAGTATGACAAGAATGACTATTGGGTAGGCACACAATATTCACCACTAGCTTTAATTAATACAAGTTTTTAACAAGTCTAGGGTTGCAAAAAGGCTAAGGATTAATGTTGAAGAAAAATTTTATTTCAGTGTCACAAATAAGTAATAGAAACCTGAGCCATATTGACAAAATACACACAAGAGACAGTAGTTTGAAAACTAACAGTTTTTAAGGGTCCAAATAGAGTAAACGCTCAAAAAAATTATCTCAGTAATTTGAAAAACATTCATTAGCTGACAATCATTCTCCTTTATCCCACCCCTCCTCAGATCTTGTGAGCAGGAAAAAAGACACACGAGAACAAATCTCAGGGTAATAAAAAAGAGTTGTTGTTGTTGTTGTTGTTGTTGTTATTGTTTTTAAGAATTTGATATTTTCTTTAAAACTGCAGAGTTGTCATCATGAGGAAAAAATACGAACATTATTTGGACTTTGTTAAACTTTTTTAAAATTTTAACTTACATGTGGAATACATCATGAGACTTGTCAATGTTTTGAGCTGGCCCTGACAGGTAACTTTAGCACCAGTAAATAAGATAGAATATAAATCTTCAATTCACCTTTCTCAAGTTACTTGTGTTCTAAATGCTTTCTAAGCATAATTCTTGGCTTTATTGCTCGCTTCAGAATGAATGGAATCAAATAAATGAGTGAATCAGGATTTGGACTAAGACATGAGGAGACAGGAAAGGCCATTAAACAAATATTGAAATATTGATTGAACACCTAATTGGTATCAAGTTCTTTGTATTTATTCTGATTTTCATCAAAACAGTAACTACAATACAGACATTTCATTCTGATTTTAAAGATGTAAAATTGAGGGTCAGAGAAAGGGAGTGCTTTGCTAGAGTTACAAAGCTAATAAATAGTGGAACAAAGATCTGAACTCAGGTCTTTCTGATCCCAAATCCCATGTTCTTTCTATTGAACTATCCTGCCTTCTGAGGGTCCCTGTACCCAAATACCAAAGGACAGAATTAAGAGATTATGAAATGAGATTAAAGAATGAGCTAAGAGATACAGAAGAAGAATAGAAAAACAAGAGGCAAAAACAAATCTAGGCAACAAATAGATATTTAGTACATACTAAAGGCCAGGCATGGAACAGAAAAGAGACTGGGATACCTGCTTAACATGGTCGGGGAAGGAAGAGAGGTCAAGAATTAATACTGACTCCAATATACTTTGAGATCTAAAGGGAGGGGCTTTTTAAATGTTCCTTGGTGTGAGGCCAAAACAGAGTAGGTGTGGCTTGGACTTGGGGATAAACAGGCACACCTGGGGAATTTGGAATGCACTTGGCAGGGTAAGGTTGTCTTTTCACGACTAAGTGAGAGTTTGCTTACTTTGCACTTATATAGATCTGGGGGCAAACTCTAGCTACCTAACTCTTAATTAATGGACAGACTTTTTTCCCTTGATTATAGCCCAAATATTTTCATGTTTTACACATGGATAGAAGTTATTTTTATCATGAATTTTAGTAACCAGTTTATTGAGGATTACTAAAACTATGATAGTGCCGCCATATGTAAAATACCTCTGGAAAAGTGATTGCTCGAGTAGCATTTCTTCTGTTCTCATACCAAAAAGCTTGGCTACTGTTTCTTGAGTTGTCATCTGGGTATCACTGTTATCTTGGATATCTGTCACTTATGAAGATTAAATATCAGTATTACAGTTATTGTTCCAGATGATACCACACGATTTCAGCTATTAGACATATCTTATGCAAAAGAATGCAATTTATTTAAGTGTATCAATTTTAACCCACCAGTCTTCATAATGACATGCATATTTTTCACCAGCCCTGCTCATACTTACCAATGCTACTAGCAGACATGGCAGATGTAAGCATTTATTCAAGCCTAAAGAAAAATACTGTTAGTGCTGAGACATATTTTTAGCCTGGGCTTACAAAGAACCTATCTTAGTTTCAACCCAAAGTTGGACATGTTCCACAAATCAAGTTGGAGAACTCTCAGGAGGCCAAATCATGCAACAGAATATCCAGAGACAGAAAACCAATGCCACACCCCTCTCTACCTCCTTTCTCTGAGAGTACAGAAAATGTAGACTACTTACTCCACATGTCATTGGACAAAGGTCAAAGGTAACTTGATCATTCAATCCTACTGATCCCTGGAAAAAGTACATAAACTTGTTTTACTAAATATAATTACTAAGCACCCCATTTCTCAGAAAAACATTGAACAAATTTCTCTAAATAAATTTTTCTGTATTTAAACATACTTTAGAATTAGCCTGCAATATTCACTGGAGGTAGATTGTGTTGCTCTTTTACAAAGGTAACGTGAAGATTGTCTGCCTGATCTAGGAACAGCTCTATTGTCAAACAGTCCAAAAGCTCTGAGGCTAGGATTAAAACAGTCTCAAGTTCAAATCCTGACTGAATAATTTGATTCTGCATTACCTTGGGCAAGTTCCATAACCTCCCTAAATCTCTTCTTCTAAAACATATGGATAATAAATTTTACTTTAACAAGTTGTTGGTTTGAATCCAATGAGACGGTGCAAATAATACAACAAAGCATGACTCTTAAAAAATTATAAAAATGGTAACTTAAATTTAAAAAGCAATAGACTCAATCAAGGGTCAGAAAGGGAACGTACTGAAGTACATTGTACTTATGCAGAGCAATTATTTGATTATTGGAAGAAAATAAATGTTTGGGTATTTTTGAAATTCCATGTAAAACAGAGAGCAACCGCCTTCCAAATACCAATGACCTCCAAATCTAAATCTGTAGGCTTTACCTCTACTCCAAGCTTTAACTTCCCACAGGAGTGGTTCATTTCAACATGTCCAAAACTGAATTCAGCATCTTATCTTTCAAAATTATTGTTACTTCCTAACTTAGTGGAGGGTACCCACAGAATTCTCAAACATCGATGTTGTTCCCAAATCCTCCCTCTTTCATGTTCTACCCTAAACATCTAAATCCAGGATGATAGAGCTGTGGTTCTTGAACCTAGCAGAGCTTCAGAACTAGGTGCTTTGTAAAAATACCAAGCTCTACCCCAGAGTCTAATTCAGAAGGCTTGAAGTATGCTTTGGGAATAAATAAACAAAACTTCCACAGAGAATGATACTCGTCAAGATGTGGGAGCCACAATTGCAGTGTACCTTCTTACCAGATCTCATATCTGCACCTTCCTACTGCAGTTCCCTTACTTCAGATCCTCCTATCTCTCTTGAATACTGAAATCACTCCATAAACAGCCACTCTACATCCCATCCCTCTGGACCCTGCCCCATTCAATCTATCTTTCCATTGCTGCCAGGTTTATTTATCTGAACCCAAGCTTTAGAAAATAACATGTCTAAATTCCTGCTTCCCTAATTACCAGGTTAATAACCCTGAGCAGGTTATTTCGTTTCTCTAAGACTCAATTTTCTCATCAGCAAAATAAGGATGATACTAATACCTACTAAATGAGATTTGGATGGGATTACATATGTAAAGCTCTTAACATGGGAACTAGCGCATAGCAAGCTATTAGAACGATCACATTATCTTTATTATCCTGACATAGATTTAATCATGTAATTCCTATTTCACATCCTCCTTCCAATCCCAGTGAGCAAATCTCGCTGTTAAGCCTTCTTGATTCCATTGCCTTTCTTCAGCCTAGGCCTCTATCATCAGTCACAAAGCATCCTCTGATATTGTATGTCCTTCCAGATTTCTTCCTATGGCTCACATCTGAGGCCTGCCCAGAAGCTGCAGCTCAGCCAAATGGAAATATCTAGTCTGTGTTCATTTGGTTCCTTCTCGACCCCTGACTTATTCAATTATCAGCTAACTAGAGTTGAGTGTCTTCTTTGTGAAGTTAATAAGAATGATCTTCTTTATGTTTTGTATAGTGCCCAGTTTGCTACAGACATATGCTATAGGTAATTATTTGCTCCTCCTTAAATAAAGTTCTGATAAATTCTTGCCTTAGCCAATCTTTAAAGTTTAAGCTCAGACAGAAGAAAAAACAGAACTAAAGAAGGTAGAAACTCTGGTATGCTCAGGTAAAAGGGAAGGAATCGAGGCTGGAGAGATGCCACTTTCTGGGAGTAGGTGAATCTGGTGGTCAGATCATCAAGAGTATCAATATTCTTTATCAAGGGGTGAAAAATCTTGATTCCATAAAGGTACATTGTGATTGAAGCAGTATGTCAGCCTTTGACTATGGGTATTTGAAGGGCAGGGAGAGATAGAGTGAAGCTCTTGGGAAAAGAGATTAGTAGGGCACAAACAACAACAACAATGGTAATGATAGTTAACTTTTATTGAGTATCCATTATGGACTGGGTGCTAATTCTTTCACATTTTCTCTAATTGTCACAACGACTCAAGAGGTTGAGCACCAGATGGAAAAACTGAGTCGAATCTCAGAAGAGGAGTCTTCCCCAAGATTACATAGCTCATAAACAAGCCTGCCCACACACATTCCCTACTACTCCAACCCCATCCCCATAGGAACCCAACCACAAGAGCACTTGAAGGAGAGTTTTCAGCTCACTGAGCATGAGCAAGTCCCAGGGACGCTCTTGAACTGATTTGCATACTATGCTCAGAAGAGCAATTAGTTAGTTTCCTTAACCCTTAGAATGCCATTTCCTTGGTTCAGGCCATATAGAACTGATTGCAGGTGAGGCTAGAGCAGAGAGTGACCTAGGTGACAAGTGCCAACTCTAGGTTGGAAACACAGTTTCAGATACTGGCCTAGACAACACAATCCTTTTAAATCACACAGGAATTCACTCATAAACCTACGAGACTCTGCCTATCACATAATAGTAAATAACTTTCCTGAGAATCAATTCTGGAGAATTAATCCAAAACACTTGAGACATATGGCTTCATTAGTTATAATACAAGTCTACTGCCATGCCACCCTGAACAAGCCCAATCCTGTCTCAGAAACTAAGCAGGGTCGGGCCTGGTTAGTACTTGGATGGGAGACCACCTAGGAAGACCAGGTGCTGTAGGTGTAAAAAATAAAAAAATAAGGATTGTAAACTGACAAGATCCTTGCGATCTGTAAGGTCAACCAAGGGTTGCCTCGCCTAAAAATTTTTTTTTAATAAAAAATAAATTTAAAATAGTTATAATACAAAAAAAAAAAACATCTAGCAACATGAGAATGAATAAGTAATTTTTGGTATAAATCTACAAAAGCAGCCATTAAAACTTACATGACAAAATGTGCATGACAACTTTGAAACAACATGAAATTGACTTATGATGTAAGCTAAAGTCTAAAAAGGAGTCAAAATTATATCTACCATATGGACATAATTGTGTTTTTGTTTAAAGCACAGAAAACAAAATAACAACAAAAAGAATGTACCGCAGTATGAATGGGGGTTTATTCTAGGTGGTGGGAGCAGAGGTTATACTGTTTAGTTTTCAGCTTATTGAAATTTTATGATATTTTTAATGAGAATAGGTTAATTCTTGATGAAAAAAGATAACTCTGTTTTTTAAATAAAAATAACTAGCCTCCTGAAACTTCATAGTGTATTTTGGAGTTGTTCCGGAATCTGATTCAGCCCACCGTCCTATTTTCTTCATAGAGTAGCCATGGTCCCATGACCCAACAACCTGGTGGCCTGTAGTAATCAGAGCTATTAAGTAACTTTCCTGAAGTTTCAAAGGTTTTACCATTTTCTTTACTACTTTATAAAGAGCCTTCAACAGGCTTTAGGCTTCATAAACTATCAGAAATCCAGTCTTCTTTCCAGCAGTCTATTTCCATAGACCAATGTGGTGAAACACAGGACCACACAAACGAGGCCTGGTTTTAACTGTTAAGCATTTCCCATTGTGTTTAGATTCTTTCTTCTCCCTGATGGACTCCACTAGAACTAATCTGTAAACTGCTGTTCCTTAAAGACTCCTGACCCACACAGGGCTTTCCCCCCACAGTGTATCCTGAGCTGAAGAAGTAGTCAGATCGCTAGCTTGTATCAACCAATGATATCTCAGGATCCTCACCTAAGAAGAAATGGATGCCAGCTTCGTCACAATGAACACAGAAAATATCAAAGGACCCTTGTTACTATCTTCCAGTGGTCAATATATTTTTCAGTTTCTGTTCCAAAATACCTTGGCAGCCATTTTACTAAAGAGAGCCAAAGAGGGGGAAGGTCTGTTCTTGCATCATTACCAACAGCTTAGAGAAAACCCATTGCTTTTACACAGGGCTGGCAGCATTTGATTGCAAAGAGCCAGTCAAACTGGTACTCTTTCACATCTCATGTCTTCTGTGATTATTCATACAGTACCAGTTCTGAAGTTTAATAGAAAGCATGAAACCCTCCAATGAGTCCCTTTCAGACCTGTAAGTATGAGGCAACCTTGTTTTTTCCGACTCCTGTCAGCCCTGCTTTGGTGAACAGGCAGGTTCTGTCGATTCATTTCCATAAAACAATGCTGCTCTATATGACTCTGCTAAAACCATATTAAAGATATCAGGTGAAGAATATCTGGATTACTAGAAAGATACTTTGACAAACTGTAGGTTGTCAAAGAAGTGTGACAAATACGAGTAGATGAACCCAAGAAGGTTAAGAAGAAAGTTATAACAGTAGAGGAGAGACAGGCATCTAAGAGGAAATGTAGAAAGAAATCAAGAAAAGTGTTAAAAAAGAAAAAAGAAAAAAAAGAAAAACTGGAACAAATTTTTATTCTGCAAAGAAAAAGAAACACTTTTTACCCCACTTTGGGTTGGTCTGCGTCTGAGGGTGTAAATGGCATTGAGAAACCCCAAACCTTCCAACAAGATTAAATTCACTTTCCCATAAATTGTTTTTTTCACCTAAGACAAGACCACCACAACTTTTTTCAGCATTCCTCTCACTTCTACCCCCAATGAAATTAATCATCTCCTATATTTATGTTTTACATTGACTTCTTCTTAATTTTGAGAAAATGAATCAGAACTGAAGAAAATAAAAATAAAATCTCATACAAGGTCATTGGAAAAATATTTTTTAGAGAATGACAACTGCTTTGGTGTTGTTAGTTCCATGATTGTGGCCTTTTTCAGCTCTTGCAGGGCATCCAAACAAACTCAATAAAAATTGGCACTATTTATTAACACTCTATTTTACTAGACTATGAGGAAATCCAAAAGAAGAATATACATGGTTCTTCCCTTAAAGAGCCGAGAATGTCAAAACTGCATACATAAGCCCCAGCAAAGATTTTAAAGGATCTCAGAGATGGTTTAGAGTGAGAAAATGCATATTCATCTGATAATGGAAAAAATGTAGGAGGATTGGTTGTAAGAAAACCCTTTAGATATCTTAAAAATTTGTTACTCAAAATGTAATCCATGGGAGCTTGTTAAAAATGTAAAATCTCGGACCTTAACCCAGAGCTACAGAATCAGAATTTGCATTTTAACGAAGATGTGTGTTTGTTAAAGTTTGAGAGGCACTTTTCTAAGACTCCTCAAAGATCCTGCTCACTCTGTGTTCAAATTAAATGCAATATGGCTTTAAATGTTGGATGAGGTAAGAAAAGATATAGCTGCCTCAAATACTATGTAGCACATTAATTTCTGTTTATCAAAAAAAAAAGCATTTCAGAAAGTGCAACGAAATTAATCAAGCAAGTACAGGAAGAGGGAAAACAGGGGTTTCAGTTACTGATAAGCTCGAGATGAGTCAAGTGACTGTGGCTACCAAAATAAGAAAAAAAAATTGAAAAGCAAGCAAATACAAAAGCTAGAGACTGCATTAATAGAAGCATAGTATCTAGATCAGGCAGATGACTACCGTATTCTACCTTACACTGGTCAAGTCTTATCTTAAGTACATTCAGTTCAAGATATCGCAATTAAGGATAAGCACAAACAAAAACATGTTCAGTAGAGAGGGACCAGGATAGTGAAACTGAAGTCATGACCTAGGAAGGAAAATTTTTGGAGGAACCAGAGTTGTTAAACCCATTTAAGAAAAGATTTGGTAAAACAAGCTTAAAAATATGGAAGAATGTCACGTGGAACAAAACACTTGGTCTGTGGATAAGCACTTGGGAACCATTGGTTAAGATGTTTGAGAACAATTCAAACCCCAGAAATCCATTATTTATGGACTTCATTGGATCTTCAAAGCACCTTCTGCAAAAACCAACAAGGCAGAGAAGCAGGTATCATTCTCTTCAAAGTATAGGAGAGAAAAACATGATCAGTGATAGAGCCTCATCTAGAATGAGGCTTTCTGTACCTTTATCCAATGTGCTTTTATCACCCAGCGTCCTATGAAATTCCCATCTTCATAATCATTACAGAAGAAAAGTAACAAAGAAAAATTATTTTGAACCTTTTTCTTCTATATTATGATCTGATGCAGTTGCTACTAGACTCAAGTGACATTGTACACCTGAAATATAGCGGATAATAGAACTTAAGAACTGAGATTTTATCTTCACTTAATTTAATCAAAAAAAGAATAATTTATATTCAGCTTATATTCAATTCAGTTATTGGGAAACTTTAAGTATGTTTGAAACTATTTAGATATGTGCATCTACTTTATCAACTGCAAACATTATAAAATCTAAATATTATTTCCAATGACAATTTAACATCCTAATTGACATGTGCTGTAAGTGGAAAATATACCACAGATATTAAATATTTACACTAAAAAATCCAAAATAGTTTAATATTTTGTATATTTGTTACATATTAAAATGATATTTTAAGTATATTGAGTTAAGTGAAATATATTATTAAAATTAATTTCACCCGTTTCTTTTTATTTTTGTAATGTATCTATTAAAATATTTTAATGATGTACATGGCCCACATTATATTTTAGACACCCTGTTCTTTGTTATTCTGAAAGAGCATATTATTATTTTTTAAATTTATTTATTTAAATTAGTTTCAAGTATATAGTACATTGGTTAGACATTTATATAGTTTATAAAATGATCCACTTAATTACTCCTTCTCTCCTCTGGTTTACCACCTAGCCAATGTATTAATGCTAACTGCATTCCCTCTGCCGTGCTCCGCATCCCCGTGACCAACTATCAACTAATAATTTGTACTTCTTTAACCCTTCACTGCTTTCTCCCAGCTCCCCAACCACCCCCCTCTGTCCGTCACCAAATTGTCCACTATATTTGTGAGTCTGTTTTTGATTAGTTTGTTCTTTTTGTTCCTTTGATTCCACATATAAATGAAATCATATGGTATCTATCTTTCTCTATCTGGCCGATTTCACTCAGCATAATAACCTCTAGGTATATCCATGTCATTGCAAATGGTAGGATTTCATTTTTTTTTTAACGGCTGAGTAATATTCCATTGTATATATGAACCATAATTTCTTTATCCAATCATCTGTTGATGGCAGTTAGGTTGCTTCCATATCTTCGCTATTGTAAATTGTGAAGAGCATATTATTTTTATTTGTTTATGTTCAAAAAGGAACTCAAACCTTTCCAAACCAAGGCTGCCTTTTGACTTTTCTATCAAACATGCTTGACTTAAGAAGGAAAGACACAAATTCTGCTGAGGAGAGAAGAACTTCAGCACTGCTCCCTGCCCTCACACTTCCAAGTATTGCAGAGGTTTCAGCAGAGCCCCATTCTTAGAAACAGTTTCCTTTCTCTAAGACACTCCTAGATAATAAAAATAAAACATTTATGGACTATATTAAATACAAAAAAAAATCCCTTCTCATTTCTGCTCCTTTATTTCTTTCAGGTGGGTGGTAGTCCCTCTATGGTCCACCTCTTTTGCTCTTGCCCTGTTTGCCTGTTGGTGGGTGGAACTGGTCATAGAAAAGACTATCACCCTGTTCTGTCTGTTCTTTGAGTGGGGAGCAGTAAATACCACACTGTACGCACTTGAATGCCTGCGGCAGGAATGAAGTTGCAGATAGCCAGGTCCTTCCCACCTCCCCCCAATTAAGACCCAAATGCTCACAACCTGGGGTTGTGGTTTAAGAAATGAGCTTGAAATACATCATTCTTTGTCTCTTCTTTTCTACCTGCCTAGCTCTCGTTCAACCTAATTAAGTCTTCTTTCTTTCAGAAAACCTTCCCAAATCCCAACTGTTGAGTCTCAATGTCCTTTTCTCTACTTCAACCATACTCTGAGCCTCCTTCTTTCATATTCATCACCACTTTCTTGTTAAAGATCTCCTAGAATCTTCTGAAGTGTGTTTCCTCATCATTGTCTGACATTCCTAATGCAAAGGCCAACATGCAAAGGATGTTGTGACTCTTGAGAGAGTATAACAAGTTTAAGTGCTTAGGGATAAGCAAAGAACTAGCGTAGGGTTTATAACAGTGCTCCCCAAACCTCACTTATTCACATGCTACCTTCATGGGGTGTTCTGCCATACTTGAGTTCCTCCAGAATTCTTATTAATATTTGTCTTTAAATCAACTCACAATTTTTAAGTAAATGTATTTAAAGAAGAAACTTTATATCACTGCCATAAATGAAAACTAATATTTTTTCATATGCATCAAAAATACATAGCAATCAAAATAAAACATTTATCCATGTACCACCTAAAATCCTCTCTTCTACCACCAATGGTATACCCGTGACATGGAAGAACAATGGTCTAGCATATCAGTGGCAGACTGGAAGTCTAAAGAGTGGATATTGGCCCTATGAAAATTTTATGGCAAACTGATCTATCTGGCCTAGGGAACCAGATAGAACTTCTTCAGGACAAAGACTGTTTCTGAACCATGGTCCACTATGCAGATCCCCTCTCTGGACTCAGAGCAAGGACAGGGTGGAGAATGCAGAAGTACAGAAACCTAGTAAGGCCGAGAAAAGCAAAATGGTCCCAAGAAACTCATTCCCAACCAATGAGTTTCCAGCTCCCAGAAGTGGCATCTGAATGAGCAACACACTGAGAGTATTGGCATGGACAAAGATTTTAACTGAGAGGCAAAAGTAAACAAATATATACGAAGTCTGAAGTTTACTTATAGTGTGCCATGTATCCTAAAGTGACAGATGAGTCTCTCAAGTACTTCTTGAAAGACTTCATCAAAGATTATTTAGTCATAGTTTCATGATTTCTCTTAAAACAAGTTCTTCAGATAAAATAAATTCAGCTTGCCTTGTTCTTTTAACTCTTCTTTATTTGGAAACTATTTTTACTAGTGCAATATAGCTGTTCTTTGTCCATGCATATGAAATAAAACAAGACTCCTCTCTTTAGAAATATGATATTTAAATTCTAAGACCTTAAATTTTATTAAAATCTCCTAGGTAACTTTAGATCTAGACTACATGTAACTTTTACATATATGCTCTTACTTCAACCAACTCTCAAATAGAAATAATAAGAACAGTCAAAAGAACACTAGTTTTAAAAAAGCTAAATTAAGTAAACATAGATTTTTGCATATTATAGTCACAGCAATTTATGCAATTATGATGGTAAAGACAGTTTCTGGAAACTATATGAGTAAGCGGCAAGCAGTTTCCTTTCTATCAAATAAAACTAAGGGTGCTGCAAACAGGTTATTTTGGAGGCAGATTTCCAAGAACTATCAATCACTCTCAGTTAACAGAAAATTACACCCATATATTCTTAGAAATCTCTCAGTTCTCTCCTCACTTCATAATGCTGGGGTGGTAATGTTCCTCTTTGAGGTGGTATACATTAAATACACATGACTTGATGTAAAAATGCTAGGGGATTTTTTCATATTTTACCAGCCTAAACGCACAGATGCTCTTAAACTACTTTGCTGAGGTAGTAATGATTTGACACATGTTCTAAATAATCTTTTTGAATAGGGAAAACATTGTTCTAAATAGCTCTGAGGAGTAAAGGGATTATGTTATTGGTAGAAATAAAATAATGACAATGGCTATTTATTTTCAACAGTATAACTGTTCTCTTCTTACTCTTTTGCCTGAAACATCTGACAAATAGTGCTTTCCTATGTCCCTTTATAAAGTGGAAGACAATGTTAGCCTCACAGAAATTAACAAACAGAGAAAATAACATTTTAATTAATGGCAGGGGCCAATATGTATGTAAAACAATTTATACTATGCAAAAAAGTAATGGTCTGTAATAATATTAATATTTAGTGTTAATTGTACCATATTAGCATGAACTTTCACATTTATATTTTCTTCTAAAGATTTATGATCCCCAAACAATTCTGTGTGGGCAGGAATATACCTTTCACACACATTTGGTTCCTGGTCTGTGTGCACTTCTTGGGACTCTGTTCTATCCCTCCCTCTGACTGCTGGAGACATGGCATCACCTCCCTGACTGATACACAGTGACAGTCTAGTTCTCTCTCTAATCCTGCTCTTATTTGGAATTATTCATTCTCTGAATTAGAAGACATTGTTTAAGGCTTTGGGGCTACAAACGATATCAAACTGCATATGAGAATACAACAGTAAGTAAGAAATACCAACGAGAAATAACTATTTGTTTTTGTAATACTTAGCCCATAATGCGTGTTCGGTAAATAGTTGTGGAGTTGAACCCAATAATATCAAAATAATTCAAAAGGAATATTTTCCTGGGGTCTGTAGAAATACGTAAGATCCACAATGGATAATTGAAAATGGAATGTACTTATGCTTAGAATCTCAGAAATGGAAGGGGATTTAGAGATAATCACATCCTATGAATAACTGAGGCCCAGAGAGATATGACCAAGGTCACAAAGATAATTAGTGGCAAAAGTAAACCATGAACCTAAAATGCCAGACTCTTAGTTGAATGCTCTTTCTACAACATTGTCACTCAGAAATATGATTTTTAAACTAAACTCAATCATACTCTCAAATATGTGGCTATTGCAAAACAGATTTTAAAGTACACAAATATGTAGGCCCTTATATGCAGATGCTTTAAAAATGCTGGATGTTCGTAAGCCTGAGTCAAAAGACCTGGATCTAGTTTTTATTTTTATTTATTTAATTTATTTTTTTATGTTCTAATAGACTTTTTTTATTCTTTTTTTTCATTTTATTTGTTTATTTATTTTTTATTGTGACATTGGTTAACGAAATCCAGTGTTTCAGCTGTATATTTTAACAATAAGGCATATATATATTTATATCGTGTGTTCACCTCCCAGAGTTAGATTTCTTTTCATCACCATATATTTGACCCCTTTTACTCCATCTTTCTCCCCCTGGGTCCAGTTTTTAACTAGCCGTTTGAGAGCAAGCCACTTTGCCATACTGGATTATTAATGTTCTGAACTATAAAATGAAGAGGCTAGATGTATCTGGTAGGTTGCAATTGACAAAATAAAAAAAGAAAGAAAGAAACTGACTTAAGCAAACAATTCAACCTGAGTTATCTCGCCTAACTAAAGAGCCCAGAAATAAACATGTTTCAGGTGTGGCTTATCCAGGGTTTGAATCATGTCATAGGAATCTAATCTTCCTCCATCTGTCCACTATGTCCCTCTGCATTGACTCTGCTTTCAGGCCCCATGTGTCACAAGATGGCTGCCAGCTACTACAGGTCTGTATCCTCCCAAATTCACATCCTTTGGGTTAGGCAAAATTAACAACTACACTGGACAAAATGCCTTTTTAGGTCATTTACATATGCATTGATTTCTGGTTCTGTGAGTTCCTATTAATGTCTATCTTAGGTTATAAGTAAGTATATAAACTGTTTTGCAGAAAGTTAGTACCTCTGTGTGCCCCAGAGGCAGGCATATGTTACACTTCTATGGCCTTGGCCATGACTAGTAATGACCTCTACCATGTGCCCCACATTCTTATTCTGTCTGATTGCAGTTTCTTCCATGTACTCTATTGTCACATGTCACTTTGTTTTCCTATATACTCTTCCTTTTGTCTAGGATGTCTTTATTCTTCTTTCTCTCTGGAAAATGCTTACTCATTAGCAAACATCACTCTTCCTGGGAAGTCTTCCCTGACTACAACCCTCCCCTCAAGTGAAATTGACCATTCAATTGACTTAGACTTTCCTACCTACCTTAATTGGAATACATATATTGTATAATATTCATTTGTTTACATGTCTTCTCCAAGGACTATTGGCATTTGGAGGGCAGGAACCATGCCTTATTCATCTTAGTGTCTTCAGGACCGACCAAATATAGTGCCTGAACATAGAATAGGTCAATAAATTTTGATGTATCAGTTAATGAATCAATGAACTCTGGTTCCTTCAGAACATTGCTGACTCCTATTCTGTCACCAAAAACGCAATTTAAAATCATGTATATTCATCCCATACCCTACTCCAACTCCTTGACAATAACAAATGATTTTACAGTCTTATATGTTCATAAAGTAATGTTGATCCTACTTTCTAACCATTGTCAGGACAAACTTTATTTGGTTTTCATGAAATAAATGGGATTCTGTCACCACTAAATCTGAGGCATCTGGGCATTAGAGAATGTGCTCACCAATACCTGTACAATCATATATATCTCAGTGTTCCACTCTCTTTGATGGGGATACTGGAGCACTTTTAATGAAGTTCGTTGAGTGTACAATTTGTGTTGCCTATCAATATTTCTCGGCTATCGTGATTAATTTGAGAAAAAAGTCTATGTGCTTTGGGAATCTGTTATTTAACAATATTCTTGCTTGCCCTCCATTACCCATGGGCTAGCCAGATGTCATAATGCCAGAGGAGTGTAGGGTGCAAGACCTTGCTTAGGGACCTACAAGACAGGAGTTTGGGTGTAGGTTATCACTCTGTATACCCCACCTCTATCCCACTTGATTATTTTGATACAAGGAGAATGAAATTTTAAAGAAGCATCTGAAAAAGCCTAGAAAAGGAAAAGAAGGATAACCTGCAATGAGAAAGGTCAGGCCATCACCCTCATCTTGTTTTACAGGAATATGTAACTCAACTTCTTATGGCAAGAAGACCAACTCATGGGCCCCTGGGATAACTTCCATGCTTTACTGCAGCACAGGAAAAGCTCAGCCTAATAGGATGTACCACTGATTTGGGCGTGGCTGATACTCATTGGAGCTTAATTAATAGGTTGACCACTAGTTTTACTGCCAGTCGTAGAACTTAAGGAACTCAAGAATTTAGAATAAGGAACTTAGTGGGAGATACTATTGAAGCTTGCTGACATTTCATTTGTTGGTTTACTGTCCATGACTTGGAAAAAACAAGCAAACAAATTGAAAAAGCATGTACCTATGCTTACCAAAAGAGTATTCAGTATTGCAATACCGATGTTATTGTCATTGCAGAGACCACACATGCCACTAGAAAGGAGTCAAATAGAGTCCTCTTAAGAGTTATACTCTCACTCTCCTGCTAGGAGAAGTGAGAAGCCCACCTTTCAGCTTCTTTAAACAAACCATGCTGTCTCTCAAACCCAGGCTTGGTGCAAACTATTCCATCTGTCTGAAATACACTTCCACTGCCTGTCTGATCTCCCAGTTTCATGTAGTCAAATTTTATTTTCCTTCAGCTCACAGTTCCCCAAGAATACCTCCTATGATCTCCTAGATTTGATTATCATCTTGCATCCTAAACTTTTCCTGCCCTAATATTTATCACATCTATAGTTATTTATTCAATGTCTGTTTTCCCTGATTGGCCAGGACCCTTATGTTTCGTTCATAGCTCTTAACAAGAAAATAGGAGTGTAGAGTAGCTGATTAAATTGGGAGAGAATGAAGAGAAAGTTTTCCTTATGTTTGTACAGAGAATGAAAAAAAAGGACATCTGGAAAAGAAAGATGAAGTAAAGACAAAACTAACATTCAAATATATAGTAAGTCCCTCTTATGTGCCTGGCACTGAACTGTGATATGCTTGGGAGCTGTAAAAATCAGCAAGTCATGGTTCCTGCTCAACAAATTATAGTCGTTATCTTGTTTGAGTCAGAAAATAAGAGGCTGATGAAACAGAAGGATATTCAGTTTCCTGAAATAGGAAGAGGAAAATGAGAGAAAAACAATCTGGGTAGAAAAGATAGACTTTGAACCCTTTCCAATTTTGTCAACTCCTTTTACTTTCCTCACCCACACCTCAGTTTGCTTTTTGGAATTATGTTTTGTAGCAAAATATGGAATACAAAGGCCTACTTCTTAAGATTTATAAAGATATTTTGGGCTCTTTGCTTTGTACCTCATAGTATTCTTTCAAAAAATTGTTCAATCGCAAACATTATAGAACCCCTCCTATGTGGCCAGCACAGCACTAACCACTGTAGGCTATGTACTTCAAAAGAGATGCCTTATTCTTCCTTCATATCTCAGCTCTCCACATCCTTTCTAGACACATAGCTGCTTGTGTGTGTGTGTGTTCATCCCTTCCATTTTCCTTTTAGGTCAGCACTCTGTGATCACTACAACACATTTTGGTGCTGCATTAGGTGAGGAAGTTGAGACAGTAGTTTACATGACTCAACCCAGCTCATGTTCCCCATAGCTTCATTTATGTGACATCCCACCCTCATTCTGACCACACTGCCTTGGCAGCACCACTAAGGACTGAAGATGACAATGATTAAGTCCAGTCTCCTAAATAAAAGACACATTATAGATCTGTTTTCTTTCTTCTCCATCTGAATATGCCTGTGCAATTCCACAAAGAATACTCAAGTATTAAATTTTCACTGGCCTACAAAAAGAAAAGAAGAAGGATCAAAAATGTGTTTATTCTTGGCAACTGGGTATTTTTTTTCCAGAAACTGATTGCGGAAAGGGGAGACTGTAACAAAATACCTTTCCTCCCAAATTCCCATGCTTTGATGAGGACACCCCATGAATTTTTGAGTGCCGTGATAAAGGATACACACAAGGTTTTGGAAATTCTCAAGAAGCCAGAAAGTCACAATACCAAGGTAGAAAATGTAAGTCCCTGTTGAACAAGAATTTTAAACAAACTAATGTTTACCTAGTAAATGTCAACTCTTCATCACTCAAATGGCACTAATTCTTGAGATGTAAAGGAAGTTGGGAATGATTTAAATGAATAAAATCAGAGAGTTGGAGAGAATTCAATATGAGCTATCAGAGAAAGAAGTCACTGGGGATAATTAGCTTCCAGGAAATCATTTAAAGCCTCAAACAAAATCAGTGATAGTTCCAAGAACTGCGTCGAGGGGGTATTCCTGAGGCAGTTTCTACATGAAGCCAAAAAATGGCCCTTATACCCAAAATGAAGAGATAGGGGTACAAACAGATGCTGAATAGAAGAAT
The DNA here is from genome assembly GCF_000151845.1 of Pteropus vampyrus. NCBI lineage: Eukaryota > Metazoa > Chordata > Mammalia > Chiroptera > Pteropodidae > Pteropus > Pteropus vampyrus. The sequence goes on along the minus strand of NW_011888934.1, from coordinate 453,973 downwards.
ACATCACTGAATATTGTAAACTGAGTAAAGGGAATGTACAGCACAGTTTTTCCTCCCAAGACTGAATCACATTTTACTAAAAATAATGTGTACACTCTTAATAGTTGATCAAGTGTGCTGTGCTTCATCAAACAGTGGAGATAGGTGCATCCCATTACTTCAAGACATGCAGTTTCTCCAGAACAGTCTCCATATTCCAGGCCATGAAAGGAAAAAAAAAAAAATCACTGTCAGTAAAAAAGTGATGATACAACAAAGCTAATAAACCTACTTGGAAATTACCCTAAAATATCTATTTCATCACGGTGGTGCTCCCCTTACCCTTCCAAGAAAATTTAGCATCCAAAAATTCAAGTACAATCTCAGTTCAACTTCAAAGGGAGGTAGGGGCATTAATAAAGGAATGCCTTTTTCTTAGTTAGAATCATATCTGCCTCTCCTTGTGAAAGTCTATAAGACTTTGGACACTGTAAAACTGCAGTTTTCAGAGTCTAATACCACTTTTCTGTGGACACCTTCCTGTCAAATCATCAAGGGATACCTGGTAAACTAGACTAGATTGGCAACCTTTGCTTAGGGCATGCCAATCATCTCAGTTCTGCAAATGAGCCAGGAGCTGGAGGCGTATTTAAGACTGGAGCAAGGAACTTGGTGGGTGGCCTAGATTGGAGTCTGGGCTTTGAAACAGAAAGACACAGAGATGGAGCTTCTGGCCATATGAAGCTGTTGAGGAAGATACTTAAACTCCAGGGAAAGATGCCAGTCCACATCAAGCCTACATAATCACTAAAGAGAATCAGCCCAAGTGCCAGCCTAACACTATAAATAAAAAATCTTGGCTTATCAAAGGGAAACCCTTATTATCCTAGGAACTATGTTACAAATACATGGATGAGCAAAAGAGAAATACATCAAAGGTGTGAGTAACAATAAATCTTAGCATACATTCAGTGATTAGAGTTATTAAAGTGCTTTCCCACAAATGATCGCACTGAATCTTCACAACTCCAGGGATGGAGAAAAGGCAGATATTTTATAATCATTATTATTGTGCCACCTTTCAGGGTTACCATGAGGCAAGAAATGTGATGTTAAATGAAACTGTCCTGCACATGGCCACTCAACACATCCTGAGACCACCCCCAGGGAGAAGAGGCCTGATCCCCCACCCTCCACACAGGAGGCAGGCCATGGTCAGATCCTTCATGACTTCGGTGTTCACACAGTGAGCCAGCCCACACATGACTTGGCCAGATCCCACCTCAGACCCTTAGACATATGTGTCACCAAATGACTGTGGTCAATTAATTCCAACTAAGGCTTCCATTCCTATAATCATCGTATGCCAAAAGAAAGTCAATTTACCTCCTGTGTCCTTAACCCCTTAATGCTCTATACTTCCTCTCTTTGGATTCTCTCCCCACACCACTATGCCTTCTGGAATCTTCTTCCTTATGTAAAATAAAAAAAGCACAACATTATGTTGTGTATTTCACTGACCATAGAACTACAGATAACAACTTATTGGCTCCTTAATGTCACTTTAGAACAATCACACCTCCACCCTGGCACCCAGGCCATCTGACTATACCACCATGCACACTTCTATGTTTCTATCATCTACTGACCTCTTGAACACATTCTCAAGACATAATAATCTTCTCCCTCTAACCCCAACTTCCGCCATCATTGTAGAAAACTTTAGTGTCTCTGTGGGATATCTACCCAACACCTTCGATCTACTGTTTCTTGACCTCAAATACACAATAACAAATCCCACCTCCACTCAACATAGACTACCAAAAATACATCCCAAACCTCATCACCACTAAGAATGGTTCCACACACAAAATCTTAATGGCAAATATCACATTTTCTGACCCAGCTACCTTTCCTTTAGTGCTCTCAGGACCCTTACTCACATACTCCTGCTCTCTAAACTCATGGAGTCTCCCAGCTCCTAGGTCTTCATTTCCTCACAGTCCATCAACCTTCCCCTAAAAGCACTGCAAGTAATTGCAATCTGAACTACTCACCAATGCATCTTAAAATCCATACATGTATCTTCCTATATTGCACTCACCTGGCAAACTCCCAGCACAGGATCAATGTCATCTTGGTGCTTAGAAGGCTGAGCACTCCTAAGTAAAATGTTATAACTATTAAGATTTTTGTCATAAGAAATATATGGTCTCTTATCTTAGGACTTCAATACATCTCCTCAATCCTTTCACTTATCAACATTCCTTCCTATTCTCCTTAGTAATTATTTTTAAACTTACACATCTCTATTGAGGAAACCTACCAAAACCTGCCTCTCCACCAACACTCTAAGTAGTCAACATAATCTTATTCCTCACAGGAAAAAAAAAAAAAAAAAAAAGCTGCAGTTTTACAGTGTCCAGAATGGTAAGAGGAAAAGAAGAAAGTGTGGTGTCATAAAAACAAACTTTTTTTGAAGAATCCTCTACCCTCTAGGAGAGCATTAAATAAAAAAGTTCTCAGGGCCTACCCTAGGCTTTCTTTCCTCCTCATTTGCAGTATATCTCATCTACTCCTATAGCTTCAATTATCTTCTTTGTGCAAAGGACTTTTAAATCTCTATTATCAGTCCAGACCACTCACTTGTGCACCATTAAAATTCCAACTCAGCATTTCCACTTATATGTATAGCAAGCATTTCAAATCCTCATGTCCAAAATTGATCTCCCCCCGCCCCCCCCACACATCCACAATTCTCTTACTTCCTCCTCAGTAAAAGAATCACCACCCAGTTACTTGAGATAGAAACCTAGTAGTCATCCTTGCCTCCTCCCTCTGCCTCACCCAATTCATCAACAATTTCTACTAATATTATCTCTAGCCTTCTCTCAAATCCAATCAATTTCTCTGTTCAAATAATGAATAACAACTCTGTTCAAATAAGGAAGCTAAAACTGAGAGAAGTTAAGACATTGCACAATGGCACACGAGTAGATGGCAGAGCCGACTCACACTCTCATCTGCTTCCAAAATCTCAAACAAAATCAATGATAATTCCAAAAACTTCTGTGTCCAGGGGATGTTCCTGAGGCAGTTTCTACATGAAGCCAAAAATAGCCTTTATGCCCAGAATGAAGAAATAGGGGTACAAACAGAAGCTGAATAGAAGGATAATATATCCTGGACTGTGACCATTGAGGGTCATGTGTCATGAGCGAGAATAATCCTTTGCTTTATGCCACTGAGATTTTGAGGTTGTTTGTTACCATTGCATAACCTGGTTTATCCCGATTAATTCAATTTCTTCTGTTTTCATTCAGGCTTATTTGGTACAGAAAGAAAAAAGCTTGAAATTGCTGCAAAGTAGTGTTCTTCCCTTAGAAATTTTTTCTAGTAATTTAATTATCCTCTTGTTAGGTTCATGTTTCTCCCTAATTTCTCTCTTTTCACTTCTGATGTCATTGAAGTTATCAATTGGAGGGACTGAGGAAAAAAAAAAAATGAATGGCAATTCTTCAGCGTATCCCCAAATGAAATTACTTTGAAAATTGCATAAGGATAGAGTATGAGGCCTAGGAAAAGGTGTTGTAAATAGGATCTATTTTTAATACTATATCATCTATCTAGAGGTTTGCCTTAATGTCTTCCTCACTGTAGCCAGCCAAAATGTTCTTTGCACCATAAGCTTTATTTACCTCTGCTCAGTGACTTTTAAATTACTTTTGGTTAAAAGCATGGGCTTTAGAGCCTAACGGAAATAGGTTTATGTCTGGTTCTCTGCCACTTCCCAGCTGTGTGACCTTGGGCAGGTATAAAATGAGGACAATAATAGTATCCATCTCATACTGTGATTGTGAGGTCTGAACCATCAGTGAATGTACAGTGCTTATTGCAGCGAATGGCAGAGCTTAATAGGTGCTAGTTAGTAGAAGTAGCAGTAATACTATCATTTTCATCATTATTGTTATTATCACTATATAACAGACATACAGGGACAAATTTTTGTGTATCTAATCCATAGCAGCTGGGTCTGAAAGGCAAGAGAATGTAGAAGCTCTTTTGAAAGATGAGAGAAATAAATTCCAACACACATACAAACTGAAGACTATATGGCATGTCTGGATGGCTTATGAGTTAATTTCTGAAAAGGAATCAAGAGACGATCTCTGTAAATTTAATCTTTTTTAAATTTAATATTTATTTTTATCAAAGCAATTTATGTACATTTGGAGGCAAATCTTACTACGATAAGGCTCATAACAAAAACAATAGTCACCTGTTTGGGGTGGCGTAACAGTAAACTCAAAAGATTTGTTATAATATGGTAAGGGTGAGAGAAAAGGCTCTATTTAGAATAGCTCCTAGTTTGGAGGGCCTAAGCAACTGGTGGGATGGCAGGCCCATTAACTAAGATGGAGAAGATTGGTGGAAGAGCGGAATTTCTAGCAGAGGGGAGAAGCAAAGAATCAAGAGTTCTGATTTGGGCCTAGAAATTTAGAAAGCAAATGTAAAGATGTTGGGTAGATGATTTGATATATGGCTTAGAGGTCAGGGCATGTGTCATGGGGAAAGTTACTGATTTGGAGGTCACTGGCATGTAGATGTTAAATATTTAATACTTAAATTACAGCAACTTAGGAGAAGAGAGCTAAAAAAAAAAAAAAAAAAGCTGATGCGGGAGCCCTTCAACATGTAGAGCTCAGACTAAGGAAGAGCAGCCAAGAAAGGTGACTGAGAACCAGAGGTCGGTAAGATTGGCAAAGAGGCAGGAGGATGTGGTGCTCTGGAGTAAACAGTGGTTCAAGGACAGCACAGGCAACTGTGTACATGCAGGTCAGTATTCACAATATAAACACAGCCATCCTGTATTTCCCTTCCTCTACCCTTAATGGACCACTGTGCTTTGCTCTTACTATTCTCTCTCATTGTAATGCCTCCTCACCTGCCAAAATCCTGTCTGTCCTTCATGACCAGCAACGCCATCACCTTAGTAATGCATTTCCTGACCCCACTGATAAACTATGCTCTCTTCCGCTATAATATCAAAGCCCATTGTATACTACATTTTATTCTGCTTTGTGCTATAATAATATATATTCTCTCTTCATCCTTCCTGTATCCCATCTGGACTGTAGCATAGGCTCCGTATAGGCCCCCAAGCCCTCTTAATGTAGCAGAGTGTTTGGCATGCACTAGGTGCTCAGTAAAGATTTTCACTGAGTCAAATCCAAAAATATAGAGATCAAGCCTAGAAAGGTATCCACAAAGGAAACCTCTTTTTTTTTTTTTAAGTGAGGTGACCCTTGGTTGACCTCACAGATTGCAAGGACTTTGTCAACTTACGATCCCTTATTTTTTATTTTTTATGCCTATAGCACCTGGTCTTCCTAGGTGGTCTCCCATCCAAGTGTTAACCAGGCCCGACCCTGCTTAGCTTCTGAGATTAGACGGGATCAGGCTTGTTCAGGGTGGCATGGCGATAAACAGGACAACCGCTTTTATCACTTTAGATTTCTGTTTACCTGCACGTGCATCATCTGTACCCAATTATTTATACATTTTCCTGAATATAAATATTTATATATATGTATGTATGTATGTATGTATGTATGTATGTATGTATATACGTATGTATGTGTGTATTTGTGTGTGCATGTGTATATACATATCCTGAGCTAATAGCTATCTTAAAAACCATTTAGATTCATCTTTCCTCCAGATCTCGGGTATGAAAACAAAAACCTTTGTGATCCCTGAAACTCACACTGAAAAGCTAAAAAGACTGTACCAATCCAAGCCTTGGGTTAGAAGTCAGGCAGCAGTTCTTCAATGTTCTTACTGCAAACGTTATCATGTACTTGCATTCTCCTACATGGGGGAGGAGGAGTGTGGTAGAAAGAAGTCATCTGGAAGGTAACTCTGACTAAAAGTTAAAGGAAGAGGAAGAGAAAAGTTAAAGGAAGAGAAAAACAGGTTAGCAATGGTAAACACAGTCAGAGTCAAAACAGATGATTACTAGAATTAGTGGGGTGATCACATTGTAAGAGATAATAACATTGAAACACAGTATTGTATACCTGAAACTAATATAACCAATATTGGATTGTATACTAACTATACTTAAGTTAAAAAATTAATTAAAAAAAAAACTTTATGAAGCAAATAGAATTTTTACAGGTCTAATAATCAAAGAGAACTATTTGCCAAGCTGCTATGTGCAACATGCTGGAAAAAATGGCTGGGACTTATGGCAAAAATGTTAACCTTTGTTATTTTCTTTATCCTTGCCTCTGTTTTGCACTGTGTTGCATCACAATTATCTTCTAAAACTAATCACTCTTTCATGGTCAGTGGCAATTCGGAAAATTAGGTCCTCAAACTTTTGCTAAAATGTCTGACTTTACAGATATTTGTAGATAGACAAATAGCCCAGTGATTAAGTTTATATATTTTTTTTAGTTTCATATTCCAAATCTACCACACATTAACTATATGATCATCCAAAATATTTTGCATTAAGATTCCTATTTCCTGTACTTTCAGACCCACGTACTCAGAGTTAGAAAACTTTTTGAGTGTGCAAGGTGACAACTGTTGCAAATGCCCATAATGGACTACCTAAGTATAAATAATCAACTTAACTTCCCCTGGCCACCAGCATTTTCTCACAATACTAAAAAGCCTAGTAACCTCCTTTTCTTAATGGTGGCGCCAATTCAACCACACTCTGGAAGGTATTGGTTTCCTTAAGTACAATGTGGAACCATCAGAATAAAAGAGCAGCATGAGGAAAAACGATAGTGCGGGGCTTTGTGGCCTATAGACTTAGTTGCTCATACAAGAACCTGGGAGGGGGAAACCCCCCAAAAGATTAGTCACTTCATTTTGCGTTGCAGAACTCAATTCAGGTTAACAAAGCATTTGCCAACAAAGGAGATGGGAGAATGGCAGTATTCACTTGCTCTGGACTGAATAAACAAATGTGGGACTTGTGGGCTGACTAATGTCCTGGGATAAACCAGGCAGTCAGCCAAATTCTAGTGTTGATGAAAAGACAGCAAGCTCGCACTTTTCTTCATGGAAAGTGCTCCGTGGGAGTATTGATGTTCACAAGGGCAGCCTGGGCCTTCAAACTGCTTTAAAGATTCATCCATATTCAGCCACAGTGAATTTTCAATGCTTCTGTAATTAAAAACCTTGATTAAGTGATAGAAGCTGAATCCTTTCTTCTCGAGAAGTGTTACATATGCCATTCATGTCCTTTTAGAAATGTGTTATCACTATCTCTTTTTAAATATTACATTACCCTGAAAAGATATAATTAGGCCACTAAGATATGACTCTGGCTCTATCTTTCCATTTGTTCATTCATTTCATTCATCGAGTGTTTTCCATACTACCCAGGCACCATGTAAGGCTCTGTGAATAAAATAAAAGTCGGAAACAGTCCATGCCCTCGGATAGCCCGCAGGCAAACTTTGACAACTTTAAGGGCACTAGAAGAGTAATGCAATCCTGTAATTTTATTTTTAATTAGAGGAAAGCATTAAAATTCGTTTTGTTTTGTTTTGTTTTTATTTAGTGGAAGAAGCAATAAGCCCTTCTATTAGGGTCATAATATATAAGTTTGCAGGAAAGTCAGAAATAAGAATAAGGGGCTTCCCTTTATCTGGCCACCAGGGTCCCTCACCATGCTGTGAAGACCATAGCCGTCACTTAACCCTAGACTAAAGTAGATTTTAATATAAACTGCAGCTAGTGAAATGTTAAGAGCTAAGTTTCACAGATTCTTGGCTAACTCAAAAATTTCCCTCCTGGGGAAAGAGTTGATGCGATCTCCTTTAAATCTATAAGGCTGGTTTATCTACCCAGATCAGAAATATATATGGTATGTACAGGCTAAAACAAACTCCCTGGATGATTCAATGTGAATATAATATAAACCAGAGGGAGAAAGTTCACTGTGGTAACTGATGTACATGGAGTACATTATGGATCTCCAAAAAATCTCCAGCCTTTTTTGAAATGTAGGTTCTTCTTAAGCAGTATTTACCTATGTTAGAGCTGTCATACTTTCCATATGAAGACCTAATCTCTGTGATTTATTAACCCTGAAGAGTCCCAAAAGGAGGTGGCCAAACTGAAAATACAGAAAATTAGTTTTTAGAGGCATTATATGTAACTGACATGAGAAGGAAATTCAGGTAGATTAGCAGAGATTTTAAGCAAACTCTTTTACAAATAACTAGCAAGGAATCTGGAGTTTATGAAGTCATCCAACCAATACCAAGTTTAATATATTTATGTTAGTCTTGTAAATGTAACTCTTTAGGAATAAAGGTATTACAGAATCAAGGTTTGGGAAAGAGGCCTAACTCCTGCTTAATCACTATGAAACATGGAGGGTGAGTTGAAAGAGAAAAGTATAAACAAATTTGAAAAGAGGAAAAACGAGCTATTTGGGGTTTAAAAAATAGGGAAAGAAAATCCGAGCCTGGGATTGGATGACTAGCAGGTAGCAGAAGTCGCTCATATTAAATTCTATTTGACCAGCAACTCAATGTGTGCCTTGAAGGAACAAGACAAATAGCACAGCCCACAAACCAAAGGAAGGCCTGCACAGGAAGCGGAAAGGAAGATATAGTGCTATGGACTTCGAGACAGGATGAAGCCAGTCCATGTGAGGTTCAAGAAAACCAAGTAGGCAATACAAGCATCAACATGTTTCCTGTGTCATTAACTCAGGACTACAACCTGATTTCAAACACCATGGAACCACGGATGGAAAAAGCTGTGCAAACTGGGACCATCTTTAAAAACCTCTCTGCCGTTTGCTTGTCAGAGATGATCAGAACCCTCTTGAGCACTTCTCAGGGCACACACTAGATCCCACTGAGGTGAGCAGTTTGGCGGATAGTGTCAGATTTCTCAACAGAATTATAAGTAGCATGAAGTAGCATAAAGAGCTTCCCTAGACAGTGCCAGAGAATTAGGTGCCAAAAGCCTGAGGTGGTTATTAGAAAATGGTTACCACCGCCTCCGATTGTCTGACTATAGTCTCTTCATTGCCAGAAAACAGCCACAGCAGAGTCCAGCCAAAGCAATCACTGCTCCCTTAGGAAGCATTCACCGTTCTCCGTGAGCTCTTGCTAACAGGCTTGCTATTTGTAAAGTGGCTAGACAGGGCAGTGACAGCAATTGTCAATTAAGGAGAAATTGCCCAGTGGGATTTTAACTTTTAACTGGATTTCAGCCATGCTGTTTCCTTTAGTTACCTCTCGGCTGGGATTCCTTGGCAGCCAAGATCTAATGTACTTCACTTCCATGAGCAGTAAAAAGCAAGAAAAACTGGAAAGGGATTAGGATGCCCCAGCTCTCTCCCTAATCGGCTATAAGGCCTTTGACCTGGCCCAGTTGCTTCAGGTTCTGTTTTCCTTCCACCATGGAGAAAGGATAATATAAAACCTACCGCACAGGGTTATAGTCATAAGAGAGAACAGACAAGCAACGTGTCATAGAAGTATATTCAGATACACATACTTACGTGTGTGTGTGTACAACTTTTTAAATGTTTTCCAATCGCATAAAAATGAGATGTAGATTTGGCAAGTACCTGAGTAAGTTAAGTGATATGAATGATCTGAATATTTTAGAACAAAAGTACCTTTCTTGGTTCTAAGGGAAAGGACAATTGTCTAAATGTTCAGGCCATTTTTTCTTTTCCAAGTTCTTGTGAGAGAATCTACATAAGACCGATGTTTGCTGGGAGGCCAGAGACAAATATTTTGAGGAAAAATAATAGCTACTAATTATTATATGTTTGCTATGCTGGCCAATCTATGAAGCTCTCTACAAATATTATTTCACTTCCTTTTTACTACAATCCCATGAAGTACGTATTATTTAATAACATTATACATTACGCCTAAGTTTATGAACAAATTTTAGTGTTTGAACTGATATTCAAATTTAGGTCTGTCCGACTTCAAGGCACTTGGTCTTAATTGGAGCCATTTCAACTCTATGAAGGAAACCCATGTTCCTCTTTTGCCCCTATTTGAGGCTTTAGCGTTTCATTTTGCTACTTATTAAAAGTTGGCCCATGTGTTCTGGCTGGTCTAAAGGCCAATCCCTGTTGCTTGCTCATGTAAAAGCAAAAGGTTACTGGAGGGTGACATATAGGAAGTGGTGTGAAGGTAGAGCTCTAAAAGGAGAAGACAAAGAAGCTTTATGAGTAAAGGACCTAAAACATTTACACTCATCTCTGAAGCACTGCATTTCTTGGGTAAATGCCACAGAGGTTTGTGTTAAGACAGAACAGTAAAGAGCTTTGCCTATATTCTCTGTCCATTCCATTTAAACTAAAACTATTTTTCAGATGTGGCATGAGCTGTTCAGGAATTTTATTTAATTAGGATTAATGTCTAAAAGGTTATTGTTTCCTCAGATGATTTCTTTGGAATTAGAATCATTCCAAATAGCTATCCCAGTTTTATCCTGGAAAGCAGTACTGACTCAGGAAATGTTTCTAATATGTTTCATCATAATGCTTAAACCCTAGAAGAACCACAGAGAGTATTAGCCTAGTTATTAGAAATTATTTAGAAATACCAACTGAGAAAGGTTTGAACAATAGCATTTTGGAAGTAAGAGTAATAATAGCTGAATAGCTGCTATTTGTTGAATCCTTACAGAATGAATAGCATAGTGCTACACCTCTTACACAAATTATTTTATTTGAATCTTTATTTGAATCTCTATGAGGTAAGCACTGTTATGATTCCCATTTTCAAATAAGACAAGGTTTGTCATCAATATTTCTCATTGTCAAAATGGCCACCAAAATGACAAAGGAGGGTAGAGTTGAAGCAAGAGTAACAGAACATTCTCACATACCTCCCCTCCAACCTCCCCACTTCTCCAGTGTTCTCTCAAACATCTTATTCCATCACCCAAGGTGGTTCAAAAATCCATTTATCTGTCCTACTCCTTCCCTAACATGGATTATTGACTCAGTATATTCTATGAATTATCCAGAAAAAAAAAGTAAAACTGTAAAAGAGGCAATTAAAGACATTTAACTTAAAAGGACCTGAGAATGAACTATGCCTGCAAGAAAAGGATATATGCAAATTATGAAATTGATTGTGAAATCTAAAAACGCAATGGAGAACCCTAACTGCCAAACTAACCCCATAAACAGATTCTGTCATGCAATTCGATGGAAATTATTCCACAGGAATTAAGCAAGAGAGGAGAAAGAGAGATTTTGTTGAGAAATGCAGGATCGGAAGGGTTGGGCAATACAATGAGGAGCTCTGGTTGGTGTGTGCCTTTGGCAGCCCCCCTCCCTCTCAGAGCCTGCCCCAGCTGGAAGATTTCATATCAGCATCAACCGTAGAGGCACACGACTTCCCGGAGGAATAGGGTTAGTACAGAAAGACATCTACAGGATGACAGTGACAAGCTAGTTGTTGATGAAATCTCAATTACTTACATCATCTTCAGGATTTCCAACTTAATGTTTTCTCATCCAGTGTTCAACCATAGAAAAGCTGGATCTCAAAATCTCCTTAAAGAGAAAATATTTGGGAGAGAGTTATATAGTAGGTCCTTGTTTTTATTTTTTTGTTACTAATTGACTATGTTTTGCAATATATTTTCTTTAAAGAAGACAGTGTGAATCATAAAATGACATAAGGGATTTTGTACAATATAGACTTAAGCTATAAGAATCATAAATAATCATTATCGAATACATTTTATAATTTGTAATGAAGTATAATGTTATAAAGTACTCTGCTCATTTCATACTTTTTGCTTAATTAATCCATCATAAGCAGTAAGTTCAGCTGCCCAGTTCCTGGAAGCATAGAGTTGCAACAGAGGTGACTGGATTTCTCCTCAATGCCCAAGTCAAAGTTAAATCTCAGAAATAACTGCTGCTCTTTCACCAGTTCACCAGCATCCAGACTTTCCCTAAAACTTGTGAGGATGAAATACTTCTATCACATATCAGTGGATGCAAAGAGTCATTGTCACCTTTACACATAGTTGCTGTAACAATATACAAATATGAAACTCTAAGGCTTATGAAAAACTGTTGGGTACAGAAATAAATAAGAAGAAGAGAAGAAAATGGAAGAGAGGGACAAAATGAGATGGAGAGGAGAGGATAGCTTGGGTAGGCAGGAGATGAAAAGACTTATCTATTAGTGTCATGAGTTTATCTGCATTACGTGTATTATATATTTATTATAACTCTGAGAGTAATTTGGATCAACCTCATTTTTCAGATAAATAAATTGGGGCTCAAAGAAGTGAAGTAGACTATGCTACTAAAAAGTGTCAACCCCCAGGATTTAGTTCTGGGTCTCTATGATTCAAAAAAAAAAAATTCTTTTCCAATGTATCTCATTACTACTCTTCCCAAGAGAACACTCCTTAGATTCGTGCTTTCAATTCTTTAAGTGCAGGTAACATATATCTGGTGGCAAGAAGACAGAAGTCTTTTCATTGATCTCTACAGTTGAGACAGAATGAGGTTTATTCTTCTCATCAAAAGGGAGACCAGATGTAGGAGGAAGAAGAGGCTGATGCTAACACTATGATTTGGCTTTGACCCTAACATAGAATGTATTTCCTAATCTCCCTTCCCAGATCCCTTTATTACCTTGAACAGTGTGTGGAGTGGAGAAACACACTGAATATGGTATATATACCTCTACCCAATGAATAGAATGTAATAGTTCCTTTCAATTTCAGCACAGATGCCTAGTTTAAACCTATGTACTAGATCCTCCTGCTTTTTTCCTTTCTTGAAGCAACTATCTATATACAGACTCAAGTCTCCATGACAACCTTAGTAGTTCTTTGAGGGGGCAGGTAGACAGTCCAGTGGTTAAGTACATGGGCTTTGTACCAATCTGGATTCATATTCAGCCTCCATCATTGATGTGGCCATGGAAAGGCAAATTATTGTACTTCTCTGATCTCTCTGTGGTTTCTCAATCTCCAAAATGGTGATAATAATATCTCATAGAGTTGCTATAAAGAATTTTAAATGATATGCGTAAAGTTCTTAGGATGGTATCTAAGACATAATGAGAGGCATTACATTTTTCTTGAATTATTGCTCTGGTCTAGCTCAATAAACTGTCAAGTAGACAAAGCTTTAAGGTCTAGAGAATCATTCTGATGGCTTCCATTTGCTATAGGGAAATGTATCTGGAGGAAAAGAAGCTGCTCAAAAAGCTGAGAGCTTTCTCAAGAGACCTGAGCTTTTCAGATTGTCCCCAAATTTTTTCCTATGTTCTAAGTTCAGTACAAACAAAGTTGCAGCCTATTTAATAATTATCTGATGAATTTATTTTAGGTCCAATTTGTCTTACTGCAGTGTAGTATTGTATTATTGTATGTATATATAAAATATTGTTTAATGAATGTGCATGGTGATTTATAAGGATTTTTAACAGCTTAGACCACAATTTTGAGCAATTTACATCATGGTAGAATTTTGTAGTGTTCTATCTTCACTTTTATAGCATATTGCCGAGTCTATATGGTTTAGTTAACACAGAGATTGGTGAAAAATACAACCTCCAAGGCTAACTGCAGACTTCAAATGATCTACTGTCTGACCTGCATTGTGGCAAAGAGCAGGAACAGCCTATGTATTTTACTACTTCCTCCATCAAAACCACAACCACCACCAGCAGCCAACGTATTACTGCTCTGCCAACCTAGTCCATTTCTTAAGAATTAACAGCTGGGAAAAAGAAATGATTAACTTAACGAAGTTGTTATTTGTACGTTTGCTGGGACAGAACTGTGAATTACTATAAATACCTGTGTCAGAAAGCAAGCTAAAGAGGTTATAGTGGTGACTCTGGGTAAAACTACCAGAGGATTCAAATCCCACTTCCACCACTAATGAGCAACATGTAGCTGAATGAATTAACCTCTCTAAGCCTCAATTTCTACACCTACGAAATCTAAACAGACTCAAAACAGTGACTATTTCATTAAATTAGATCAGATATTTTGATTAGATAGCGTTGTGTCCAATATATAATAAATACTCAACATCAAGTACCCTATGCTAGAACACAATTCATTTTCACTTTATAGTTCTATTCATGTTTCCTTTTCCCCTTTTTAAAAAATCTATGTATTTTTCCTTTTCATTCTTAATCCTACTATATTATTTGTGTTCATAAAACCTCCTCAAATCTTTTGTAGAGGGAGATTTGGTATTAAGAAAAAGCCACACACAATAAATAAATAATATTTTCCCATTTCTTTCGTCAAAGAAAAAATTTCTAGCATGAGCATTGATCTTGTAAAATAAATATGTGGTAGAAGATCATTTTGGTACTTTCTAACTTAAATACAAAATAGTGTTCTCAGGAGAGGATCAGAGGGTTAGGTGAGGACCCTAATGAAACTTATTCGGATACCATTTCCCTTGGAACTTCTTTTCTCAGCCAAGATGAAAATTGCAGTTTAAATATTTCCACTCTAACTGATTCATTTGGCAGGAAAAAAAGTCTAGATGCCAAGAGGTAGGAGAAACTTATCTTATTCCATCAAGTTATAAAAAAAAAAAAAAATCCCAAAGATTAAAAAGGAGGGTGCATTGACCTTCACATGTAAAATCAGGGCCCTGGAAATACAACACTTTTTAAACTCCACTTTACACCAAAGAATGTTAAGAACCAAACTGTTTTTTTACAGAATTACTGTGCTGTAATTCGGTTATCTACAGGATAGTAACAACAACAACAACAACAAAAACATGTCAACTTACACAAGAAGGCCAAGGGTAAAACTTCCAAAACATTCATATTTTCAGGTACTAACAAACACATAAAGTACCAAAGCTATACTTTAATTAGACTACTGTGAAAAATATTCAGCATATGGTTACACAAGTAAAATATGCCCAAACTCATCAAATTGTATTTATTAATTATGTACATTTTTATATACCACTTATATTTCAATCAAGCTAGGGAAAAAATAATTCGAGTAACTGTTTGATAATTTAATTATATGAAACAAATAGCATATTTTAATCTTTTTCTAAGCATCTTATACTCTAGATAATTTGTTCCATAATAATTGTTAAAGATAAATTTATTATTTCTTATAGTTCCTAACATTTTAATATCCAATGAAAATATATAATGACATAGTCCATACATCTTTAGATTTTTCATCATTCTGGTTTTGACAGTTCTGAAATATATTGTCTATGCACAGAATACATAAACATGACAATGTACAGCATACTGTTCTAGCTATGTAAATCTCTACTTCACCAAAGTATCTGTCAAATACACCATCTTAAGTACTTTTATAGGAAGACAGATAATGGATTAAGGTTTAAGTATCTAGAAAGTTCATTTCAAAGAAGAATTAAAAGATAGGTTTATGAAGTATATCATACCATTTAGGCAGCCAAAAAATGATTATTCGGCCCCAACTAAGTACGAAGCATTCTGCTAAAAATGCAAGGTGAGAAACAAAGACTGAATGGTTTGTACTTGGAGTTCACAATATGTTGAAAGCAAAATTCAGGTAGGTAAATAAAAACAACTGTGTATCATAAATTTTATGATGGACACACCAGCTATGAAAACACAGGAAAATTTTTTCTAATTATAGCTGGGTTTAACATTTTTCCTCTGTAAAGTGAAAGAGTTGTCTTGGTCCCTTAGGTCTCTTCTAAATCTAATAGTTTGTGATAATATTTTTATTAAAAACTTTATCTCATTATTGTTTTTAGCAGAGAGCTAGAAGATTTTTGCCTTTAATAAGCTAGGTACCAGAGAATGCAAAGGCTTTTGAACAAATGCCTTGGTTCGGTAGGACAAAGATAGGCTCACAGATTAGCAACCGAGGAAGCAGAAAATCATAGATTTAAAAAAAAAATGAGTTTTAATCTGATTTCTTCGGCTCAATCCGGCATTCCTAGAATGGGTATAATGGGTATAATCCTTTTTTTAGGATTATCATTTTGTTTGACTAACAGCAAATATATATGATTAAAGGTTTTTTAATCTGTCGCCATCACACTCAAATTTTTATAAAATAATCAGGTGTGAAATCTCAGCTAACTAAAGAGAAGACTAACTATTAAAACATTATAACGTGTTACTCACAGGTACCCTAGGCAAAATAAAGTTTCACTTTCACTCTTTCTTCTTTCCTGCCTTTTTGTCTCACAGTTGTGAGACAAAATATAACATTTGCTGTGAATATTGAAAAGCTTTAAACTGTAATTAATA
>NW_011888934.1:425105-436574 GCF_000151845.1 Pteropus vampyrus | reverse complement strand
AATTATTATTTTGGTGTTCTTTGGATAAATACTCAGAAGTGCAATTGTTGGGTAAAAAGATATATCCATATTGTTTTTTGAGAAACCTCCATACTGTTTTTCATGGCAGGTGTACCAATTTGCAATCCCACCAACAATGTATGAGGGTTCCTGATCAGGAGATTTTCAAGCATAGTCGTTCCTATATGATTGTTTGAAGAAAGAGAATTCAGAGACATGTGTTGAACATGGCTTTTTGGGAAGTTCAGTGATACATTTTGCTTTCTTGAACAGTGATAAGACCAATGTTATATATATTTTTTTTATCTTGATACTGGATCTGAGTACTTGTGAGACAACATCCTGAGGACACTTAGAGTCAGTGTAGCTCAAGCCTCTGAAGAGTGGTGTTCCCAGCACTGCAGTGGTGGCCATTGGGCAAGGTGGAGCTGGGCATGCTAGAGAGGGTGGGGTTTACTCTCCACTCACAGTGAGACAGAAGAACTGGTTGTCATGCATTCATTAATTTTACGTGTTGAAATCCATAAGTACATTTCTATGCCTTATCTTTCCAAAGAACAGTTGTACACTCTCTGCATTTTAAAGACAGAAATAATAAAGATTTTAATTACTGAGCTCTGTGAATTGTAATATTTTTCACTGAGTATTATAATTATTCATTTGTAGGTCCTTGAAAGCAGGAAATGTCTGGTTCACTATTATACTTCCGGAGCCTGGGTCAATACCTGACATATTATAGATATTCAGTAAATATTTGTTGAATTAAAAAATGAAGGAAATATAAAGGTATAAATTATACTTCAAAAGTATAAATTAATGCTTCAGTCCTTAGAGAGTTGTCAGAAGGAGTTTGGGAGAGGAAATAGGAAAGAGAACTTCTGAGACCCAAAGTCAGGCCATTTATTTCATGGCTTCTTCTACCTACCAGGTGCAGCAATGAGCCAGACAAGCAGTGATCTCACCCGAAGAACCTGCTGGGCTAGTCCCCTCAACAAGTAAGGTGAGGCCAAGCACTCATGTCAAACACAACGAACTTGGCTAATAGATTCCCAGAAGTAGTGTGACTGCTCACTCTTCCCATCCAAATCTGCCCTGGTAAACTAGATCTTATTATCCACTGTGGAATTTGGCCAGTTACACTGAGATTATGGTGTGTTGAGAAATTTGAACTTTAACCTTGTGCATAAATAAAAGCACAAGGTTCAGGGCCACTCTCTATTGTTTCTGGGTAAATTTTAATTTATTTTTTTCAAAAAGAAAACAGTCGCTTTGAAATCTATGAGTTTTCTTTTCAACTAGAGGGAAACCTATGTCAAATCGGTTCAATTTTTGAATGTAAACTGTCTGCAAATGTCTTTATTAAAATAATTTAAAACTATCAGATAATTATACTTGGAATATAAATAAAATATTGCACTCTTTATCAATCATCAAAAAAAATTTATGTTAGGTGCAGAGAAAGATACAAAATAAATAAGATACAGTCTCCAGTGCTGCCTTTTTCAGTCAGATTTCTTCTGAAGTAGTTCAAAGCCTAAGAAAATGTTCTCCACCCTTCAAGAGATGCAGAAAGGTTAAGTTTTTACAAATTTACAATAGAAAGTGACCATGCACATTATCACACGCCCAGGCAGTAGAACTAAACATGTTCCTTTTTAAGCAAATATTCCTGGTAAACAAAAATTGTCTCAGGGTTACGCTTGTGTGGCATTCTCAAGTTTTCTGGACATAGCTGGGAAAAGTCCTCTCTGAAAACAAAGTAGAGGTCAATCAGAGTTTTCTCCACTTTGAAAAACTGATTCACAGTAGGATCCCAACAGCTAGACAATTTCCACAGGGTGTTACACTTTTGCTCATCTTATATACAACTCTTCAGGATCACATCTATTAAAAAGGTTCAGGTAGACTTATAACATTTGTTCTCACCATCTCAGAACTGACTCACTGCCTTTAATTTTCTCTTTTCCTTTCCTCTCAATACATCCCTTTTCTCTTTTCCATCAATGGACACCACTTTGCAACGTGCCTTCTCCTTATTTCTATTTTATCTCTTATATTATCAATATTATCAATCTCTCTGGTACCTGTGTTTTCTGTTTTCATGGGAATTTCTGCCTTGGCATTAAGTTATTTAGTTAAGGGGTGGGGTAAGTTGTATGAAACCACAGATGTGATAAGAAAAGTTAGAGAAAGCAAAGTTGATTCCGACAGTGAGAAATGATAGAAAGAATGCTGGATTGAAATCAGAAAACCTAGGGATGGTTCTGGCAGCAAAGTGGCCTTGAAATTCAGGGAACCTCTTGAGTATGTCAGTTTCCTCATCTATATACTTGGCATGAGAATACTAGCCCTGTCTACCCAACAGAAATGACAATAAAATCCAATCAAACTGCAGGAGAGTTTTATGTTGCATTAATTTGTAAATTGTATTTCTCTATATCACATGAGATGTGGTTGTTGATGATGTTAGTCACCCAGCTGCAAAGGAGGCCCATGTACACACCATTGTCCCCAGCCTTCTGTTTACTCTCGTCTTCCAGGGTTATTTAGGAATTCATTCCTCCAGGCACAAGGAATCCATACGTAAGAACAATCTACCATCTTTATACTCTGTCTAGTTTTGGGGTTTCATTAAACCTTCTCCCAGCCTGCTTTGTTGATAGTCTGATGCACTACCTCAGCCCTGGCTGTAATCTGGTTGTTTATGAGCATCTGGATTGAACTAGAATTGAGTGAAGTGATATCACTCTGGAGTCAGATTGGCTTTGATTCAAACACAAGTATTATAATGAAATAGCTTGTTATTTAATTTGAACTTGTTATTTAATTTCTCTGGAGCTCTATTTTCTAATTTATATAGACAAGGCTTATATAAATTCTTACACTGTAAGGGGATGGGATGAATAAAAAATAATGAAGTTTTATCATAGCCTAAAAGCTAAAAGTAATATGCAGTCCAAATATGGATATTTAGAATTGTCCAGATATTTAAGTTACATTCCTTTAAAACTAAAGGATTTTAAAGAGAGGCAACTGTGCAATTAAAGTAAGATACACTTTGTGGTTTTTTTGAGCTCATAGCTCTTGAATAGATTATTAAATCTGCACTGGCACAATAATTAAACATAGTAGATACTGAATTATTTGTTAATGAGTAAAGAATTGAACGAATGAGTGAACAAGTGAATGAATTCTACTGAAGCAACAGTTTAGAGAAATGTTGAATTTCACATCTATCCTCTAGGTGGCGAACTGATACTTTCTACAGTGTATTGCATTTCCTGTCACTACAATTGACAGGAAAATTGTACTAAAAAAATTTATAATTTCATATCTGCCATAGTGTAGAAATAAGCAACCATAAATGTATTTTCTCCCAAAGGTAACTCTTTATTTTACATCTTTAAGCTTTTTATCATAAAAAAAAAACTTGTTTATAGAAAATTAATAGGAAACACAATCATGTAAGTACTATAAAGAAATAATTGTGCAAGAGATTTTATATAGCACTTGTCCAAGACTGCTTTGAATACTGTCAATTTTCATGGCCTACTCTTAGGAAAACATTATTTTGCCCCAAGTTCACTATTATTGTCCTAGGGTATTCATTTCCCTCTAAATATGGAAAAAATAAATAAATAAAAATAATTCTACTAACCATGAATTTTTTAAAACTAAGCCCCAAATCTATTTTTTCCCTACAGATTCACTGTGACGACAACAGACGAAACTGAGTAAGAGCTGAATTCATTATCCTATAAATTAAATATAGAAGAACAATCAAATACAATAAATCAATCCAAATACCTTGCTTTGACTTTCTTTCAAACTAGGACCTGAGTTCCCTGAATGATTTAAAAATGCCCCTCAAACCCATTTCCCTTTCCGATGACATAGTCTGTATTTTCTTATGCAGGAAATATGACTGGAAAATATCTTGGAGTGCCATGAAAGCTGAAGGGCAAAGCTAAATTCCATCTAAAAGTACACAGAACAGGAATAGCAAGAACTAAAGATGCCTGTCCTGTTTCCAAAAGCAAGGGGAGGAGATGAGCAAAAAGAACAATGACATGTTACAGCCCAAGAGCTAAAATTAAATGCATGTAAACAATTCTTGTTGAAACTAGAAGCCAATGTAGATTAAGCAAACCAGGTAAAGAGTTCTTTCCTGCCAGAACAGGCCAGGATGAGAGTCACCTCACATTGAGACGCGGCTAGTGATAGAAGTGAAGCTAACACTGGAAAACCACAGAGGATTCTGAACTTGCGTGGCAGCTCTTAAATTCTACATTTAAGTATTGTATGTACCAAAAATCCATATTTCTTCTTTGTCCCACTCAAAATGCTGAAAGCCAGTTGTTCAGATACAGAAATATGAATGAGAATTTCTAGCTTATGTATAATTATTTCTCTGAAGCACATTTCTTGAGTAACCACTCTGGGCCTGGCCCTGTGGTAAAAGTTTGAATAATGAAGAGATGAATAAGGTATGGTCCCTACTCTCAGAGGATCAAGGAAGTCAGACATGTACACAAACAGCTACATGGGAGTAATCAAAGAAGGAGAGAGAAAAAGAAGTTAAGGCCAAATTAGATTGTTGACATTAGGGTGTGGAAGAGTCACCTTTAAATCCTATCCTACAGCTGGGTAAGCGGCAACTGGTTTGACCAGAATCCAACTGTGGTATTAATTTTTGCTGGGTTTCAAAGTAAACCTACACTACTGGTTCTCTGATACAGCTAAATCATAGAAATAGACCTGAGTAGATGTAAATTTCTATAATACTTTCCCAAAGGCTTTTGGGGCTTGTTTTAAAAGGTCATTCTTAAAGGTATGCAACAAACCAGAGGAGTTAGAATAGAAAATATCATCCGTTAAATAAATCTGATTCCTAACTTTGTCATGAGCAACTATAAACCTTTCTAAGTAAACTAAGCAACTAAATATTTATTAATAGGGAAGTATAAATAAATTATAGACCATCTCATGTAATAACTTTAAAAGAAGAAGGTAGCTCTAGCATAGAAACATCTCCACGTATAGAAGTGAAAGAAAACAGCCAGGAGGAAACAATTTAGGCTATAAACTAGTCTTGTTATTTGATGCAACTCAAACCCTTTTTCTAAAGGTTAAGAAAATGGCACAAATATGTAAATAAAGTACAAAATATGATGCACTCTTTATCACTATTATGTTATACCTCCAGAATTATAATGGTTTAAAGTGATTTTTTTATAAAAATGTATTTGGTATTTGAATTAGTTATGTTACCTACCAAAAAATATTTTGTCCTGAAGTATTGTCTTGAAGTGCAATGTATGAAGATTTTTTAAATTGTTCCTAACTATTACTAGGTTGTTTTAGACCCCTTCTCTATAGTCACTTTCACAAGCTTTATCTTCATGTGTAAATAGCCCACGCACACAATAATTTCAATTCAAAAAGAGAAAAGTGAGCTTCGACCCGACTCTATTATAAGTGGATATCCTACCTCCATACCAGCCCAAAGCAGATCTGTTATCATTTGTCTTTACTCTTCACTATAAGGGAGAAAAGAAGAGGAGGGAAAGGGATTCTAGAAAAGAGAGGGGGGCGGGGGAAGAGGAGAAAGGACTAACTAACTATCCCTTCTAATAGCAGAATTTGCAAGTCGTCTGTTACGTGTAGCCCATATATTTCTAAGTCAAAAATCCAGGCCCTGTTCTGTGGCTTCTGCTCTTTAGTGATTGCTCCAAATTTTTCCTTTAGTAAAAAAAATCCCTTTGAGTAAGAGCATATCCATAATGACTCAGGACCCTCAGAGGTAAAATTTCCTTCTAAGAAAATTCATGAGAATAAGAAGCCAGTCTTACCTCTAGAAATGAGGCAGCATGCCACCGAAAGCCAGTATGGTTTGCACAGGATGTGGGGCTCAGCTCAACAATCAAGTCGGCCTTTCACAATTTACAAAGGCAAATGCACAGAAAAGCAGCCGCTACATTAGTGCCAACATTATACAAGTAGAACAGGTGCATCCACCGCATCCTGGTGCCACAGCCAAAGCTAGACACAGCCAGACTTTTCCACTGACAAGGCTACCAGAACTGGTCTTAGTTCAAGTCAATAGAAGCTTATTTCCATGGGGTAGATGAGAGCTATATTTGATGCCAGTCAACATATGCATGACTACCCAACAAGGCAAATAAAGAAGTAAAACAAACACTGTATCTATAAAATTCTTTTGAAAAAAAAAAATCTTGAAGTAGAGAAGCTAGAACTAAGAGAGAATGATATTAGCTCAAGAAGTGCGAAATAATCACCAACACTCTCTAAAGCAACTTTCTAATTTCAGTAGAAGAATCTTCTATGGTAAATCATCAAAACATAGTTCCAACTGCCCTCAACAGCATTTATTGGCTTACTGTAAATACATTAGGTTAGACTGCAAACATCCCCCAAAAAGAAAAAAAACTGAGAGAAATTAAAATAATATTATAATGATGATAATTATAGCGTATCATTTATTAAGCACCTACTAGGTGCCATTTTGCTATACTTAGCTACATAACTTAACCTCCATAACAGCCTTGTGAAGTAGGTTTTATTATCCCTGTTTTACAGATTTAAAAAACTACAGAAATATAAATTAAATATCTTTCCCAAGAATACCCAGCTAAAAGTTAGAGAGCCATAATCAAATTCCAATTAAACTCTTTCCACTGTACCAGGAGTCAGCAAACTACGACGCTTGTGTTCAATCTGTCCTGCAGTCTATTTTTGTAAAGTTGTATTGAGGCACAGACATTCTCATTCATTCATCTATTATCTATGGTTGTTTTGGTGCTACAACAGCAGAGTTGAGAAGTTGTGACAGAAACCATATGGCCTACAAAAATTAAACAATTTACTATCTGGCCCTTTAGAGGAAAAGTTTGCCAAATTCTACATTGCAGTATGCCATTACGAATTTTTAAAAGGTTGAGTAAAATAAATACATTCAGAGAATTATGAAATTCTAAGCAATGGGAGTTCACTGCAATCCATTTCTTTGTCAACAGCTACCCTAAGACATTCTGCCTGTACACAGAGCTTTCTTCCACTCCTTAAAACCTCAGCTAGGGAAGAAATACTTGTGTATTAGAAAACAAGAATGTGAATTTTATTGACTTATTAGTTCATCTCCTTCTCAGTTTTACTTCCAGCTTCTCCTTACTTCAAGTTCTCACAGGACATGTCACCAAACTAGGCCCCTAGGAAAGAAAGAAAAGGAGAAATACAATGAAAAAGTAGCGCTATAGCTTCATGGAACTTCCATTCCATTTTTAAACCCTGACCACCTGAAGGAAGAACATGCCAAAACTCAGGGTTTACTTAGTTTAGTCTTGTGAGATCGATGCAAGCCTGAGTAGAGGAATTTATAGGTTAGAATAATAGAATTTTAATATGGAAGGCACATCAGATAATAATAAGTTGAGATGATTACGTTTATCAAAAAAAAAAAAAACAACCCAAACAAGAACCCAACCAAGCTGAGTGACTTGTCCAAGGTTGAAGAGGTAGCAATACAGAAAAGGCTTATTTTATCCATTCTACCACACATTAAACAGGATCAGGTTTAAGGCCACCATTTATCCTATTTACCAGCTTCCATATGTTCATTAATTTTATTTCCTTTATCAAGGCCACATCTTTGATGGAAAGAGCAGATTTGGGGAATCAAGCAGACTTAGGTTAAAATTCTGTTTTGGTCATTTACTATTGGTGTAAATTTAGGAAAGTCAGTAAACCACTTTAAGCCTCAGTTTTATACAAGTAAAATACAGTTAATTATTGCCTGAGTGTAAAGAAGACGAAATGACATAGCACATTCAGTTCCTAAAAAAGTATCTAGCACATAGTATGAACTTTCAATATATGGCAAACGCTAGTATTATTCTTACAAGACAAGTGAACTGCATCGCCTCAGTCCCTTCTTGGGCCAAGGTCAGAAGATGTTAACAGTTAGACCAAGTAGCATCTCACAGTTCAAGTATAGATGATAACCTGCTGGCTGTATACTTTAGAGGGTTTTCCATCTGAGAAAGCTCACTTTTAAATTTCTAATCAAGTTTTGTACTAGTTGCATGTAATTGTTATTATATGTTATGATTTATGGACAGTTTTGTTTTTAATTACAAGGTTTTTATTAGAGAGACAGGTTTCAGGGTGAGTCTGACATCTGACTTGCTAGTACTTGTTAAAAGTTTTTATAGTGTGACTCATTTACATGTATGTGTGTATGTGTGTGTGTGTGTGTGTATGTGTTTAGGACTGCTATTATTAAGTTTCGCTGGCATAGAGTGATTCAAATCTGTCTATATAAAAATTCCCCCCACCATCCCCTCTATTCCTTCACATATCCCACTCTTCTCCCATTTATCAAGGGCTAGTTTCAGATTATTTTCAAGGTTTTATACAGATAGATTCACTTGGAACTGACCTTGCCTAATTCCCTTCAGCTGCTTGTGAAATAGAAGCAAACACTGCTCAAAAGGGGAAATCTTTCAGGTATAGTGTGGTGGATGGAAAACCTAGGGGAAACCAGTAAGACAATGTCAAGCATAGATGTTATTTTCTCATGTGCAAGGTTTTTAATTTTGTAGAGAGAGAACCTGCAGGAAAAAGAATCTTCACATTAAAGTCAGAAAATGGTACTGAAAGCTCAGTGCTATAATTGCCTACAGAGGAAAAGAGAGAGAGAGAACATGAGTACACAAAGCCCATAAAAGAATAAAGATGCTCTAATAAGTAGAAAGATGAAAACAAAATGGAATAGACAGCAATGAAACAACTCCAATGATAATTCAGTAATTCCAGCAGCCAAACCTTTAAGTACTTTCTGCATATGCACATGAAGCCCACATATGAACCCTGGAGCAAGGCATTGTAGAAAGGTATAAATGATAACCTTTTACAGATGCAGTAGTTTTCTTTTGTGTTGCTATTGACTTTAAGTTTCCCACTGCTTTATTAATTAAAAATACAGGAAACAGAAAGAATAAAAGGGAAGGAGGGAAACGGAGAGAAGAGGGGCAAGAATCAGAGAATAAGAGAAGGAGAAAGTGTCCAGTGTTAGTTATCACAGTCAATTAGAACTGCAAGCACTGGAGCCCATGCACAGAAGTGTTCACTTGATTCCACCTCCACTGAATCATTTCTGGAAATCACTCCTGCGGACTTCTGTAATATGGTATTGCTGAATAACAAATTAAACCACCACCACTCCCAAACAACAACAAAAAATAGTAGCTTAAAACACCTGTGTGTCAGAGTTCTGTTATGGCTTACTGGGTCTTATGCTTCACAGTCTCTTATAAGTCTTCAGTCAAGGCACCTATCAAGGGAAGAGGCTCACCTGAAGGCTCACCTAGGGAAGGATCTGCTTTCAAGCTAACACACATGATTGTTGACAGGATTCATTTTGTTGAGGGATGTTGAACTGAGGGCTTAAATTCCCAACTGGCTTTGGCTGGAGGCTGCTCTCAGGTCCTCTCTCCTATGGCAGTTTGCTTCATTAAAATCAGCAAGGGAGAAGGAGAGTCTTCTAGCAAAATAAAAGTCACACTCTTTTGTAAACTAATCATGGAAGTGATACTTTCTCTAAATTGCTATACTGTGTGGGTTTAGAAAGCATCTACTCAAGTAGAGGGACTTACACAGGCATGAACACTAGGAGGCTGAGATAACTAGGAGCTATCTTAGAGGTACCCACCGCAACAGGCCAATCTACTCTCATTTTCTTTGTTTGCTCTTTTCTGTCTTGATCTCTATTCAAATTACCACAGAATCTCAAAATAACCAGGTATAAATAGATAAAATCTTACTTTTTGTTCTAAGTTTGCATTCCTTAGAAGAGTTTGTAGTGCAGAAGAAGCATTCAGTTGATATAGGGAAAGCATGAATACCAGGCTCAATTCTGGAAATTTACTGGCTATAAGATTTTATCCATGAACCTGAATTTCTCATCTTTGAATTGAGGATAATTAGGACTTCTCTGTTTATCTCCTATAACTATTAGGAGAACCAAGGATGAGAATGTGTATCAGTGTTTCTCAAAAACAGTAAGGTAGCACTGAAGGTTACCGGGAATGATTGTAGGTGGTACATGAACTATAGGTGGAACTTTTTTAAGTTATTTGCTTTTAGAGCAAATAACTTACAAAAAATATAATTATAAATAATATAAAATATACATAATCACGATTTTACAGCTAATGTGGCTTAAATGAGACAAATGAAGTTGAAAAAAGGTAAGTCAATTTGAAGAAACTCATTAAGAATATAATATGATAGATGGTCTGAGAATGAGGCAAATGTTGTAAAAGTGATATACAAATGATTACATAAAATCTAAAATGCTCCACAAATGCATCGAATCTCATGAATTAACTTATACTCCATAATTCCGGTTTAAGAAGGTAACTAGTATATTCTTTTTTTTTTAATGTGTTCTAGGTACATTTCTTTTTTAAAATTATTTTTTATTTTTTAATATTAGTTTCAAGTATACAATACAATGCTTAGAAATTTAACTTATGAAGTAATCCCCCGATTACTCTAGCATCCATCTGGCACTATACACAGTATTAATATTGACTATATTGACTATATTCCCTATGCTGTACTCCACATCCCCATGACTGTTTTGTAACTACTAATTTGCACTTCTTCATCCTTTCACTTTTCACTCAGACCCCATCTCCTCCTCCCTCTGGCAATTACCAATTTGTTCTCCGTTTCTGTGAGTCTGTTTTTGTTTAGTTTGTTCATTTCTTTTGATCCTTGGATTCCACATATAAGTGAAATCATATAGTATTTATCTTCCTCTGACTTATTTGACTCAGCATAATACCCTCTTGGTCGATCCATGTGGTCGCAAATGGTAAGATTTCATTCTTTTTTATAGTTGAGTAGTATTTCATCATATAAATGTACCACTTTTTTTATCTAATCATCTATTGATGAGCACTTACGTTGCTTTCATTTCTTAGTTATTGAATAATGCTACAACAAACATAGGGGTGCATATATCTTTTAGAATTCGTGTTTTGGATTTCTCGGATAAATACCCAGAAGTGGAGCTGCTGGGTCAAAAGGTAGTTCTACTTTTAATTTTTTGAGGAAACTACAAATGTTTTCCAGAGTGGCTGCACCAATTTGCAATCCCACTAACAGTGCACAAAGGTTCCCTTTTCTCCACATCCTCACCAACACTTGTTTTTTGATTTATTGATGCTGACAGGTGTGAGGTGATATCTCATATCATTTTGACAGGTGTGAGGCGATATCTCATTGTAGTTTTAATTTGCATTTCTCTGCTAATTAGTGACCTTGAGCATCTTTTCATATGTCTATTGGCCATCTGTATTTCCTCTTTGGAGAAATACCTATTCCAGTCTTCTGCCCATTTTCTAACTGGATTGTTTGGGTTGTTTCTTTCTTTCTTTCTTT
>NW_011888934.1:411864-424994 GCF_000151845.1 Pteropus vampyrus | reverse complement strand
CTTCCTTCCTTCCTTCCTTCCTTCCTTCCTTCCTTCCTTTCTTTCTTTCTTTTTGGTGTTGCGTTGTATGAGTTCTTTATAAATTTTGGATATTAACCCCTTGTCAGATGTATCATCAACAAATGTCCTCTCCCTTTCAGTTGGTTGTTTTTTGTTTTGTTGATGGTTTCTGTTGTTGTGCAAAAACTTTTTAGTTCAATGTAGTCTCATTCGTTTTTTTTTTTTCTTTTGCTTCTCTTGCTGAAGGAGACATATCAGAGAAAAAAAAAATTACCAATAGCAATATCGGAAAGTTTATTGCACTAGGTATATTCTTTGCTAGCAGCACAGCAAACCTAATTACACCTGGTAAAAGAGACGAAGACTTGAAAATATAATTTAAAATTTTTTGCTCACAAAGAATCCTTTCCTATTATTAATAAAATATTTAAATAATTCATTTCCTGGTGCATTTTCTTGTCCCAGCAATGTATTAATACAACTTCCATTTATTAGGAGCTTACTGTATGCTAAAATATATATACACTATTTCAATTAATATTTATCTTATGAGGAAGATTATATTATCATATCTTGTGAATGAGGAAATCAAAGCTTAAAGAGGTTCAACAACTTGGCCAAAACCACTCAACCAAAAAGTAGCAGAGCTAGAACTTAAACTCAAGTCTACCTAACTCCAAAGGCTGTGTTAATTCTGCTCTTTCAGCAAAGTTTTAAAGGACTGAACTTCCACACATCATCTTTTTCTACTTCTTACACTTTTACATTTTGGCATTACAATATTTTTCTTCTCTTAAATGTGGAAAATATATCAACACCAAGGCATTCAAAACAAAGTCATAGAATAAGTCATTTTTTGCCAGATACCCTCACAGGGTATATACATAAATAGAATAAGAGAAGCAATCGCTTCCTGGCCCAAACTCTTTCACCCCACTCACTCCTAAGGGCAGAGGAGCAAATAGAAAGATAAAGTTCAGACACTTCCAGGGCTCCTTCCAGATAGGGATGTTGGCACTCACCACTTCACTCTACACAATCTCCCAAACAAGGGCAAGCAAAAAAGCATATCGTTACCCGTGGGGTCCAAATACCTGGTGAGCTGTTTAACTGCAAAGAAGACTCTTCTCAAGAAAAGGGATCATCTCACTTTTGTTTTTCAGTATGAGTGCAACCAGATATTCCAGGTGGTAAGGGCAACCAAAACGTATTTAATTCTCTTTCAAGAAGAGCCTTTGAGCTTCAAGCCCTCACATCTAGAAAAATAGACTTGAAAATCTATTTTTAGAAAACCGATTACTAAATTTATAGCTCACTAACTAGTGGGAATTAAAATTCAGGAGATCACAGAGAGTAGAATAGTCCCATACAAGAAATATTACTTTTTATAGTCAGATTATCCACTATCCAAACGCACATTTTTTTCTCATTTGAATCATGGAATATTATTATCACAATACTCAAACCCAGTGATAATAAATACGAGGTCAAATGAACTTGGAAAAATACAAGTTCAGAAGTAAATACATGAAAATGAGAAATTATAAGTAAATACTTGAAAATAGATCGTTAAAATATTTTCTAATGTACAGATTAAGTTTAGAAGAGGTGTTTTCCCATTGCTCTTCTCTTCCCACACAGCCCTGGAAGGTGACTACAAACAGCTGGTAGGTATGTGTCTCAGCGGTGCACATCAGCCTGACTACCACAAAAAAAGAAGTCATGTAGGTCAGGCCCCACACCTGGTGGGAGCAGCCATCACAGCATGGCCACCAACATTCTGTTTTCTTTGAATCTGTTAAAGCAGGGGTCCCCAAACCCCAGGCTGCAGACTGGCACCAGTCCGTAGCCTGTTAGGAACAGGGCTGCACAGCAGGAGGTGAGTGGTGGGCAAGCCAGTGAAGCTTCATCTGTATTTGTAGTCGCTCCCCAGCTCTAGCATCACCACCTCAGCTCTACCTCAGATCATCAGGCATTAGATTCTTATAAGAGCACCAGTCCCTGGTGCCAAAAAGGTTGGGACCATTACTTTAAAGAGTCCTGGCCAGTACTCCTGCAGAACATCCAACATTCTGGATTTGTTATACTGGCTCCTCTGTAGGTTCATGTTAAACATCCCACCAACAACGCAACTTAGATGAACCTCAAACTGGAAATGGTCAGGCTCTCTCATTTGGTTAAGGTGGTAACTGCCAGATCACTCTCTCTTTTGAAAAGCAACTTTTCCCTTGTAATTAATAAATAAACCTAGGGAATGATATCATGAGACTATTCTGTTCTTTAACCACAGTCTATTGTTATTCCTTGGGGGTCACAATATGGTGATTTTCTAATTCTAGTATTCTCTCTATATTTATTAGCTGTCATCCTCTAGAAATAGAATCTTCCTCCCTCACATGAATTTTTTTTTAATTTAATGTGGTTTAAATTGGATCATCATTCTTTTTGATGCTCAAATTGTCCCAAATTAAGCCAGAGTAAAAAATTTATTTTGAAAACATGGCAATGTTAAAATTTTATTATGCCATAATCAATTTATAAGAGATTTATAGGTATATGGTGATATTATAACTTATATTTATCATTGTTATTATTATTCTTTAGTAATTTATTTGTATCAATCCAAGGAAAGGAGTTAGATATCTTTAATCAACTCAAGTCTATCATGGCACAATTTTCTGAAATAATACTACATGTGATTATAAAATATTTCACAAACTATACATCAAAATTAGTAACATTGTTTTATAAATGTATATAATACTTCACTGTTAAGTTTTCAAGTGCTAATTTGAAATTAGGGTGCCAAATTTAAAAACCTAAAGTTGCCTTTATACTGATTATATTTTTGCTAACTCTTGATTTTAATTTATTTCGAAACTTTCATTTTAACACTGCCTCGGTTTAAAACCACATCAAATACAATTTAAGCCTAGGGAGTCAAAATTAAAATCTTAAAACTCCCATTTTAATGATACTAATTTGGGTTTGTGATACCTTAACTTTCATTTCAACTATGCCTTGGTTTATAACTGTATCTAGTTTTCAGCACTTAATTATGAGTACTTATTTAATGTGAGAATAGCAAAATTAAAAATCTAAGCCAAATGTGCCTTATCTTGGAACTAAGGTCTTTTCCTGAAACTTTTAACTTCACCACAGTGTCCCTGAGATGAACAATCACTTTGTTTTCAGTTTGTGATTATTGAGAAAATGGTTTCATTATTGATTCATATAACAAAAATCATTTTAAAAGTTTTATATGATGTAAGTATTGATTTCTTATAAGCCAACCTTTGTATGTTTGATGATGTAGTATAAAACGAAGCATATTAGATAAGAAATAACCTCTTTTAAGTGTTATTTCTATAATGTGATTACCTTTACAACAAAAACTGCTGCCCCTCCTAGAATGTAACAGCCGTGAGGACAGGGATCTTTTACTATTTTGTCACTGATATATTTTAAGGGCTTAGAGGAATGTGCCTGGCACATAATAGACACTCAATAAATTTTTGTTGAATGGCTATTAGATTAATTGAATAATCAATACAGACTTGTACACAGAAAAGAACAACCATAAATAAAAAGCATTCTTCATTCATAAAGAATCTCATTTTTAGGTGATTTTCTGATAGTATTGTTTTGTTCAGGTTTTTTTTTTCACATAGTAAGAATAAATAAATAGAGAGAAATTTGAGAAAAACTACTGGCATTGTTTCTGAGTGTTTCTTTATGTAGTTTGCTGAATTTTTATTAAGTTTGAATGTGAATTGTATTTATGTCTTGGAAATTGGTCCTCATATATAAGTAATCAAAGACAATAACTTTAAAGCCTATAATTTTTAAAACAAAAAACATTAACAATGTAAAGAAATATAAAAAATGTTTCAGAGTGATTAAGCAAATTTAGAGACAGAAAAGGTAATAACAACATACATTATCAATTTTTTTTTTTGCTAGAAACGTTTTAGAATTAATTCTTGGGATTAAATACTATAGCTTATATTATTTATTTCTGAAAAATAAACTAATATTCTATGCTAAAATTTATGCCAGAAAATTTCATTTCTACATTTGTTATATAAAGTCATCTAAATTAGGATTATGCACTCCTCTCTGCACTCTGGACCCATGTTTCTAACTGCCATTGGGCATCTCCACCTAGATATAGCACCATTTCTCAAGTTCAAGCTTTCTGAACCTGAACTCACGATCTTCACCTCAAACTGCCTTCTCATCCATTGTTCCCTATTTTAGTGACCGTGATCACCAACCTCTTTAGTTGTACAAACCTGCCTAACATCTTCCTCTCCCTTATCTGCCATCTTGTTTTTTGTTAAGCTCTCTTGAAATTATTCCTTAAATATATCTTAAAACATTCTATTCTACACCTTGGGTGCAAATACTTTAGTCCAAACTACAAAAATCCATCCTCTGAACTACTGACCCACTATTAACCACTCTTGTTTCTCTTCCAAACCATTCTCCAAAATGCACCTAAAGTGATTTTTTCAATTTAATTGAAAATTTGATCACATCACTTCTCTGATCACATCACTTGTCAATGGCTTATCCTTTTCCTAAGATAAAGATAGAAATTCTCAACATGGTCTATATGGCCCCATTTTGCTATGTGTATTTCTCCAATCTCAGCTAGCTGTACTTTCCTCCTCCATCCCCACACTCCAACTATAATTCCTTCAGTAGCACATGCTTCCACCCACCTCAGAGCCTGCCATGTGCAGTTCCTTCAGCCTAGAATGTTCCTTCTTGCAACTACTGCCCCATTTTTTTGGTTAGTTAATTATAACAAAATCCTGCAGATCTCAACTCAAATATCCCTTGATTTCCTTGACCACCAGATTAGATCAGCTTCCCTACTATGAATTCACATAGCACCCAGGATTTGTATGTCATGCCAGTTACCATGTTTTATAATTAATACTCTATGATTCATTCATTACTTGTTCCTAGTACATAGTATCCGATATTTAGTAGAGGCTTAATGTTTAATTTTTGTTGTACGAGTAAATATTTTACAGATAGCTAATAATTTAAGATTTTATTTTAGCATTGTTACTAAAATATGGATGAGCTAAATGTAGATTAAGAATACCTTTTTAGAAAGATATAAACATGTTGTTATTTACATCACATGCATGGCTATGTTATCAGTAACATGTGAGAGGATGGCTTCATAAGATGTAAGAAAGTTGAGAGCAAAAAGATAAAAGAGGCCATCAGAATCCAAAGTCACAGAAAAAATACAACAGTGAGATTAAGACTGAGATTATTGGATCTAGCAACAAGAAAGTCATTGGTTACTGTGGCAATTGGCTACCCAGATTCTGAGTGAAAGTCATATTACAGAAGGTTGAAGAGTGAATGGAAATAGAGATAACATTCTTCTTCCAAAGAAATTCTGAACACGTAGTTTATCTAGCAATAGGAAAGTTAACTATTTGGTTGTGTCTGTGCAGTGTGCTTGGAACTACACAAGAGCAACAATTTCAAATGAGAAAATATAATCCAGGTTCCATTTCACAATGGCTCATGAATATGGAAGCTTGAATATAGGACTGGATCCATAGCATATCAGATTAATCAAATCTTCAAGCCAATTGATTCTGCTGATTCTGCTAATCAAATCTTCAAGCCAATTGATTTTATGTGTGTTTGCATAAATGTTTTTCACAAAGAAGCCTCCTAAAATTAAAAAATGTTTTAAAACATTACTACATTTTATAGAGTGGGTTTTATTCAAGAGCTCTGGAAGGAAAATATGCTTTATCAGAAATGTATGAATTATCCCTAATGAAGTACTATTAAACATAATTCAGAAATAACACATATCTGAGGGGGGGGGAAAGCAAATTAAATACATAATTTATGTTAATTTACAATCCTCAGGAGAAAATTAAGATAAAGTAAACCTCTCAATATGTTGATCTTTTCAGCATATTCTTCAAGAAATTAAGCTCCTAGCAACTATCTTTACTTTAAGAAAATGTTTTCAGCTAATTCAACCTCTCACATATCAATGACTGCTAGAATCATAAAAAGAGAGACTAACAGATTATGTGTATCTTTGGTGGAAGATTTTAATGCTACTTATGAAGTGTTTCTGACAAAATATCAAACCAGAATCACATCCAGATTCTAGATCTAAATAATAAATTACAAGAAATACAGGTGGCAGAGAAAAATATTAAATGTCATTATGCAGAAGCATTCTGCAAAGTCCAGAGTTCAGAAAACTACAGAATTAATAACTCAATTCCTGCAACTAATAAGTTGAAAGGAAAAGGGGTAAAAAAAAAAGAAAGAAAAAGAAAAAGAGGAGAACCTATAGATTAAAAGAGACACATGAGACTAGTATCAATTTCAACCAACTTCAATGTTTTAATCTTATGTTTATCCTTATTAAAATAAATTATTGATCACAGTTAAAAAGAATGAAAAGTTACATGTGTAAAAATTGGAGGAGACTGTTATAGACTGAACTATGACACTCTCCCCTTCAAATTCATATGTTAAATATTTAACTCTCAGTATCTCAGAATGTGAATATTTTTGAAGATAAGGTATTTATTTAAAGAGGTGATTAAGTTAAAGGGAAGCTGTTGGGATGGACCCTAATCTAATCTGACTGGTGTCCTTATAAGAAGAGAAAATTTGGACACACAAAAGTAATACCAGGGGATCGAGTGCACATAGGATGACTATGTGAAGAGGCAGCAGGAGAGCAACCATGTGTAAGCTAAGGAGAGAGGCCTCAGGAGAAACCAAAACTTTAAGAAAATAAATTTCTGATGTTTAAGCCACCCAGTCTGTGGTATTTTGTATGGCAGCCCTAGCAAACTACTGTGAAAAAATAAATTTCAGTTGTTTAAGCCACCCAGTTTGTGATATTTTGTTATGACAGCCTTAAAAAAAAAAAAAAACCAACACAGATGCTAAAATGATTAATATATCCACGATACTGTTAAACTTAAGAAATATATATATAGATATAGAAAAAGATACACTATGGATCCTGGAACAATAAATTTAAACTGATGAAATGGAGAGAATTGAGCCTCCTGGTGGGAGGTGGGCCACATATAGTTTGAAAAAGCCACAAAAGTGACCCTGAATTTTCTTCTCTCCACACTTAGAAACACTATTTTGGATCCAACCATACACAAGTTATGTTACCACTTCTTTTAGTCACTCAATTGATTCTATTTACATTTTTATAGAGTTCATATATAGTTTCACCAACTGGAATATAAACATTATCACTAGAGATCTGCGTTATTTAGACTAGAACTGACTGTACTCATTCCCTTCTATTTATATCCAAAATTCTATACCAACTTACCATTTACTTTCTCTCTTCTCACTTATAAATTATCCATCCTATTAAAAGGCATGTTTGTGATAATTCCAAGTTTTAGTTGCCCACTACATTCCTATCCACTTCATCTCTTAAATGTGTTTAAAGCATTAACGGGTTGTGTTTCATCCTAGAGAGAGTAGAGTTTCAAGGAGAGGTAAAATGTTTCATTATATTACTCTATTGGCCAAGACAAATGTGCTATTGTATTACATGTGAAATGATATCTTTGAAGTCTATTAAGGGTGTGCTGTGAGGTGAACCATCTGGAAAACACGGTGTAGACCAGAAAATAATTATAAGACAGTTTATTGAGCTTTTTTTTTTCCAGTTAAGTTTACCATAACAGCTGTTAAGGACACTATGCAGTGTAAAAGGTAAATGCTCTGAAGCCACATAGGTTAGACCCTACCTCAAACAATGATCAGCTAGTATGCAAGTTACCTAACTTCTCTGATCCTTTGTGTTTTCTGTAAAATTGAGATACCAATGCATGTTGCCTAGGAGTTTTATGAGGATTAAATGAAACAATACTCATAAAATACTTGCAACAGAGTAGACAATAAGTGTAATTTTTCCTCTCTTTTTTTAAATACAGAAGATATTTAATATTCTTTACATAGAGAACATTAGATAATCCAATAATATTGGAAACCAAGTTGAACAGGTTGGTTTTGTGAAGAAGTCCGTTGAGTTTCCGTGTGATTCCTTTGAATTTCAGAGGGAAAAAAAAAGGCTTTGGAAGATCAGGTTTGAAGCTGCCTCAAGAATTCTCAACCTGGAATGGATTAGGACCACCCAGACACGTTTAGAAGGGAAGCGCTGTCCGTGGTGCTAGCAATCGCGCATACCCCTGGCAACATTCTCCATCCCCTCCCGCCCAAAGTTCTTTTCCAGTCAACTTACATAGCGAAGTTCATATACCTGTCTCCTGGAATAGTCTCAGTCATTCTGCCCATTGGCCTTTCCCCTATCTTGCCACTCTTTATCTATGTCCCCTTCAACAACAACAACAACAAAAAACAATGATCTTACATCTCCTTATCAACACCAAATAGTTTATTATTATTATTATTATTATTATTATTATTATTATTACATTTTCAGACACTTTGGCTATGCCTATTATTTAAGTAGGTGGCTCAAAAATTGGCACAGGCTTTTCCTAACCTTTTTTATTAAGTTTCAGAGAAATCAAAGACAAGAACACAGAAAAGTTAATTTCCAATGCATTCTTTAAAAACTCTTCAGCTGGCAACTTCCCTAAGAAACTTTCCCTGCACCTCCAATGGAATTAAGTTCCCTTCTTTACTCCCTAAGTGTCCTGTAGACACATCTCTCACTAAAGTTATCACATTAAATTGAAACTCCCTATTTGTCAGTTTTGAGTGCCATTAGAAATAGTTTCTTAAAAGCTAGGACTTACATCTTATTCAACTGTGAATTCCTGGGATATAGAATGTGCTGAACTAAGTTTTATTTTAACTAAATTTAATTGTTGGATCCATTAGAGGGAAGGTCTCAACAACAGTCCTTTAAAAGGAAATCTGCCTTGTTACATTTGGCTGTGCTCTAAATTTCAGAGTAGCTAGGCTATTTCCAGTAAATACATTTCTGGACTAAGCTCATTTGCCACCACATCCACCGATATCAGTCTGATGACTCAGTCAGCCAGTGACTTTGAGGCAAGTGACTAGCAAAGAGCCAATGCCATCTATTTCAAAGACTCTGGCTTCCCACTATCCACCTTTCCTCTTTCTTCTCCCATTCTACCTACAAACCTGTAGTCCCCAATACACTGCATGAGGACTGGCCCAAAAGACTAGAAAAAAACAGCTCATTGATGCTTTTCACCCAAAAGTAGACTTCTATTCCTCTGACCAGATTAAAGAATAGAGCCACTATCAACAAATAAAAAGACATTTTTTTTTTCCAGATAAGAGTGGAGGCTCAAATAAGAGTGAAAGGTAGAGGATTAAGAAACTGAAAACTAAAACATGAGAGAAGGGTGAGAGAAAAAATACTTGTTATTAATTCTGCCTCCTTCTCTTCCCCATCCAAGTGGATTTCCACTCTGTTTAGGATCATTCAGTCTATCTTCAGCCCTAATAACCACTTACCTCACTTACCTAACGCCCCTCTTAAAGAGTTCTTCCTCATGCTACAGTGGTTTGAGGGGAAGGGAGTCACTGTCCTTCTCCTTGGCACTCTGTACCAAAAATGATGTTGTAAATAAGAACTATTCAGTGTTAGGAGAGACCCACTTTCATGAAGTTCTCACCAAAGTTTTTAGGCAACAGATACATAACTTGTGGTTCTCTTCCTATTTCAATCAAGGATCAGCTATAATTTTTCAAAATCTTTAAAACAATGCATATGTTAATTCAAACTCACCTAGGAAGATTAGAAAGGGAAAAAAAAGCACTTGGCCTTTAAACCTTCAGAAGAGGATTTAATGACAGGTTCAGCCTGTTTAATGACAGGCCCAGCACCACACCCTTGTTTTATTATGTTTCATGATTACTACATAAATTTCTTTTATTACTCATGACAAATAAAAATCAAATACTTGCTGAGGTGGGTTTAAATAGGTAAGAGTGCAAACAAAAACAAACTGTTCAAATATCACGAAACCGGCATCAAATTCTTAAAATATTTATATTTTTTAAGTGTCTTATGTGTTCCAGGTTGCCGCTCTCAATCTCAAAGTAGTTTTTTTTTTTTTTAGAATTGTACCCATAATTCAAAGATGAAAAGAATAAAAGCCACATTTAAAACAGGATTCTCAGGATTTTTCAGAGACTGATTTTTGACTGATGCAAATAGGAAGACACACCCAAAAGAAAATTGCTAAGGTTGATGCAAGACATGAAGCTAGTGAAGTTCAAGTACTGCTTGGGGATGAATTTAACCCGCATGACAGGTGCAGAGCTGTCACTTTCAGACACCTTAAGAGAGACAGAGTTATTTTAAATGCCTTCTCTCAGCCATTTGATTCCACAGGGAGAGACTAACGTCTTCGACGTGAAATCAGCGAGCCCGGGACTGAGAGAAAAGAAATCCTCTGCTCCGCCTGCTGGAAGGAGGGGCTGAGTACATTGATTCAATGTAGTTAGCCAAGGCTTTGCTTGACACTGGCGAGCAGCTCAGTGGCCTCCCAGCTCCTGGAGTCTGGCGCATGCTGGCTCTAGTCTAGGCTGGCTTCCCCCGCCCCTATCCTCGTCATCTGAAGCGTCATCTGCGGGCCCGGCCCCCACCCCACCCCACCCCCGCCTCCCCGGCCCCCGACCCTGCACAGTGAAAGCAGTCTGAGCGCCCGCCGGCCCTCCGGACAGCGGGCGGAGCCTAGGGGGGTGGGGAGAGCCCAGCCCCGCCGCCCGGCTAGAAACCGTTTCATTCCTTGCCGACTCTCCACACTGCTAGAGCGAAGCTCCGCAGTGAGTCAGCACGCGGCAACGCACCGGTACTCTGCGGCTGGAGCCGCTCTGCGCTCGGCTTCGGTCGCGCGAGGGACCTTTCCTGGGAACGAGCCGAGCGCGTCCGCTGATTCGCGAGTCCGGCTTAACGACAGGCCGCCCGGCCGTTGCACGCGCCCGCTAGGCACAGAAGCACGGCGAAAGGGGACTGACTGAAGCTGAGCTGAGCATTCCCGGGGAGGAGGGCGCGCGCCAGGGCGAGGTGGGAAGGGAGGGAGGAGTGTCGCGAAGCTCACGGTCAGCAGTGGATCATCCGGGCTAGTTTGCGCCTGGGGACGCGAAATGCGAGAGGAGGACAAGGGCGTTCTCAGTGGCGGCGGCGGCGATGCGGGACTGGCCAGCGCTGCAGCGCGGGGGCAAGTTGAGATGGTGCGACAGCTCCTGGAAGCCGGTGCGGATCCCAACAAAGTCAACTGCTTCGGGAGGAGCCCGATCCAGGTAGCTGGGGCCCCGGGGCCTTGCCGGCAGGGGGCGCACTAATGCGGGGGCGCGGCCTCGTGGGACGAGACTGGGGCCTAGGTCTCCACTCTGTCTTTCCAGAAAGGGAATGAAAAACCCACTGCTTCAGTTTCGTATTCTTTTTAAAGATGTAAAACATATCAATATTTCTTCTCCCGTCTCATGATCAGAGATGCAAGGTATTGATAGATTCGGTTGAGGAAGAAAGGACAAAAGGAAAGGTTACTCGGGGAGGAGAACTGTCTTGTCTGTATGTCTACTTTCAGCGATAGAGATAAATTACAAGTTACACATTCAGGATTGGATTTAAGGAATCATACAAAAATCATAGCACATGAAAAAAATGCGATGTGAAATTCTATGTATTTTCCTTATAAAGGCGAAATGAATACAAAGGAACAGATAGGATTCCTCAACCACAACACTTAATTCCTTTTATTTTGTTAGCAGTCTCTTGAGTATTACATAAGAAAGAAAAATGCTTCTATGGATTTTTATTGCTTAATTATCATACCGAATGCTTAGATTAAAAAAGCATTCCCGCAACAACTGTTAGGTTCCTTTTAAATGGAAAAGAGTCTTCATAAATAATTAGCCTGTTCATGTTAAAATACAATTGTTCATTGTTTAATTATTAATCCCACTTTAATTAGTACAGATTTATTTTTAAGTCCTTTAAAATCCAAGGTAATGTTTTTGTGCTATATTGTTGAATATTGTCATCTTTAGTTTTCACTCACCCTAACCTTCCAGACCCAAGCTTTTATTAAGGAACCTTGTTAATAGCATAGATTTTAAAAAGGAGAAAAAAAACCTGTTCATTCCCTTTAAATTCTTAGAAAAATATAAATAATGAGATGTAGTTTAAAGCAACAAAAACATGGGTAAGTAGCTTTTAAAGACTTCAAATTATAATAATTGTAAAAAGAGGTTTTATTTACAGTATTAACTCACCATTTTTTGAGATATTAAGAACCATATTTTCCCCTCTTCTCCACATGTGAAATGGCCTTTAAATCACTAGTAGAAATAACATACAGTTTTTAATGGAGGAAATGGATGATTTAAATATTTAGGAAACAAAAATTAGTATACTATCTTTCAATTGCATGGTACTTTTTTAAAATTACAGTTGACATTCGATATTATTTTATATTAGTTTCAACATAATACATTTTAAAACACAAAGTCACAAGAACAAATAACTCCATTTTGGATATTTAGTTATCAAAATTATTTTATTGTTAAAATAAGAGTGTAAATGCTTGCATAACATACATGTATACAAATGGATACTATAGAATTACTGCTTCAAACATCTTTTTAAGTTAGGCCTTGTTCTGATTCAACTACTAACATACACGCTCTTTTTATAAAGCAAAATATTTACTATTTAACATTATAAAATCTAGCACATTACAAAATCCTGTGCAATGTAAATACAGTGTTTTACATGTTACATTAAATTATCACCCTCTAAACTTTTGCCATTCTCTATAACATTACCTTAAATATTTTTTTTAAAAAAAACAAATAATTTGTTAACATAATCTTATAGTGTGTGACTTTACTTTTTCCCCTTTATCTCCAATTTTGGCTCAAATTGTTGAACTATATTTCGTTATGAGCACAAACATATATGACTGAAAAGCAAAAACAGGATTTACTACAAGAACTAAACAAAGTAAACTTTATTTTAAACTTAGTTGTTTCTTATTTTCTCCCCCTAAAGCATTATTCTGACTTCTAAAAAATATATATCAGCGGACAGCCTAGTAAAGATTTTTAGACCCGGATAATGGCGGGGGTGGGGG
>NW_011888934.1:400544-410674 GCF_000151845.1 Pteropus vampyrus | reverse complement strand
GCCCAACGCTTTACACACTGTGCGGTACACGGCAAGTCACGTGGAAAACAATACTCCCTGGAAGCCCTGGAGACTCGTGCTCAGCTCCACTGGATAGTGAAGGGGAAAAGAGGATGGGGAGCCACCTCGAATTTGCCCATGCATTCTAAAATTCCTGGATCAGGTTGATGCAGGACAGCTCTCAGAAAGGGGCAGGCACTTGCTGTTTGATATTCAGTCCAGGAGATATATCTGTGGTGTTCCAGATGTCCTCCAACAGAACAAAGTGGTCGATTGTAGTGAGAGCAGCCTGTAACTGTTTGCTTCATCTATATACAATATAGGATATACAATATATACAGAAACACTCGTGTAAATTGACATTTGAAAAGATTTCGTGATATTTTGTACCTCCGAGTTGTTTTTCAGTAGCTATCTTAATTAATGGGGAGTCTTTAAACAACAAAGAAACTTGTGGCCCTTGGTAAAGAGGTGAGGAAGAGCTGCAGCTCTTTAATGAAGCTATGATGCAGTGCCAATGCCTAGATTATTTGCATCCTTAATCTATTTATTTCTTTGTTAAAATTTCTGTCTCCTTTATTAGAGTGTCTCAGGGGATCAAACTATGAAATATTCCAAATGTCTTTTAAAAGACTGATGCACTTACTCAGTAAATTATCTTGGGATATTTCCCAAAGTGTTGCTGAAAAAGTAGATTGAGTATAAAACCGCTGAAAATATATGATGCTGGCTCGTGGAATGTCTTAATATCTGCTAATGGTGCACTGCTTTGGGATTTAATTTCCAGTATTGTTTGATTCATTACAGCATTGAAACAACTGCTACTTCACTGCTTTAATAAAGAAAAAAAAAATAGAAGCTGGACTCCAAGATGTGGGTAATTTACCACTAATTTCCTTGAAATGCTAAAGACTCAAAGGGGTTCACATTTCTTACTATTTGTAATAATTGTTAATACCAACAAAAATTTATAAGAACTGGTTGTACATACATTGAAAAATTGATACATGTAGTATGTATATATGTGTATGAATGAGAGAAGAGGGAACAGAAAAATTTAAGAGATTTATAAAAAGAATTGTCTTTGTGCTAAATTAAAAAAAAATCTTTATTTCTCCATCAATTCTTTATTCCCCAAATTAATATATTACAGGGGAAGCATAGTTGAGAATCAGAGTCTATCTTATTGGGGAAAATGTATAAGCATTTATTGACACATAACTTGTGCCAGGCACGCTTAAATATACATTTGTTCATTTAACACTTAAAATAAACCTAGGAGATAGGTATTGTTTCCCACATGTGGACAATGAGACAGAGAAATGTCAAGTAACTTGTCAAAGGTCACAAGATATTCATTCCATGGTTGTGCAAAGTAAGTCTATCTGGCTCTAAAGCTTATGGTTTGGTTTGCTTTTCACACTGCACCATTCTGTTCTCCAAATTTAAAGTCAACTAAAAAAAATTTTTGAAGCAGAAACACTTTTTATCCCTTGTAAGGTATCTATCTCCCTGGTAAGTTCCTAGGATACTTTTTCTTTCTATATTATCTAATAAATCTGAAAAGATTATTTAATATCTATTTTTAAATGGCGGCAATATGAAGACTAGACCCCAAAAGATTTAAAAAAAAAAAAAACTTTTGAAACAAAAATAATGGAATTCCCATTTTCAAGTTAAGCCATATGGACAGAAAATACAATTCTAGTTATCACTTAAGTACCCAATCATTATTGACTACAAGAACAGTATTTTTAAAGTTTATATTGTTTTACAACTACTAAAAAGCATACTGCATAAGTCAATTGATCATTTAAAATCTTCCATTTGGCTTATGAAATCCCTTATTTTGTCTTCTATTTCTTAAGTTCCAAAATATTCAAATCTGCTAGTTACCATGAGGCTGAATAATGAAAAATAATAATCCTTAGAAATAAATATGAAATGTGATTTCATTCCTAACTTAAAAGAATTATGGAATCTGATGACAACCTAATATTAAAGGAAGCTAAAATAAGAAAGTGTGGTTGTGGATCTTACAGTACTATATTACATTGTTTTCATTTTATGAATATATCTATACTGTTAAGTTTGTTAAAGATTTCACTCTGAAGGATACATGCAAACAAATATATACATAAACTCTGCTTCTAGCTTCATTGTGGAATTACAGAAAATATGTACATGTTAACTTCTACATTTAAGTCTAAAATATTACCAAAATTTATACAAATCTTACTCCCTGACCTTCATTTCAAAAAGATTTAGAAGTGAAATAAATTCAGAATTCAATAATTTATTCATTTGACTTCATTTTTATATTTCTTTTGAGAAGATGGATGAAAAAACAAGGATGGTTTACTCTGAAAGCAAAATCTGCTAGTATTTTCCTGTGCTCTAATGGCTCTAATTAGTAATTTCAGATATAAGGAAACAGAGTCATATGGATAGCTTGAGATCCATAAAACTCCAAACAGATTTAGAAAAGTGTATACACAGGAATAC
The DNA here is from genome assembly GCF_000151845.1 of Pteropus vampyrus. Classification (NCBI taxonomy): domain Eukaryota; kingdom Metazoa; phylum Chordata; class Mammalia; order Chiroptera; family Pteropodidae; genus Pteropus; species Pteropus vampyrus. The sequence continues at coordinate 408,169 of NW_011888934.1, read as the reverse complement.
TTTTATGATATTTTATTTCTGTATTATAGTAAACACAATATGGTGTACAGGACCAAATAATTTATCTTATGAAGCTAGGTATCTGACCTTAACCAAAAACAAACAAACAAACAAACAAAAAACCCACAACTAATTTAACTGACACATTCAGATTCTATTTTGCCCTTTCTTTATACGAAATGTTAAAAACAAACTACTTGTGTGTTAGCATGTAATAGTCAATAGGGATTTTTTCCTTTACCACCTCTATAATTACCCTCAATTATTTCAAAAAACAAAAGATATGTTTATTTTCCTTTTATGCTTTACCAGAGCTAATTATTTTTATAATAGGGTATAATTTTTCCCATGTTCAAAACATTGGCATTCTACTAAAAAAAGAGCAAGTAAAATTATCTGCCAAAATGATAGAGTCCATGTGAAGAAGCACTCTTGTGGACTGCCTTCTACAGCAAATGCAAAAGCCAGTGTCATCTAAAGTACAAGGGGTCTACTTTCATGTTTATGTCAGCAGCTAATCATAAACAAATTTAACATGCTTACTAGGTTTTCATTATTAATAAATGATTTAGTTATTGTGTGAAAATTTGAAGAATAATTTTTAGATTAGTATAATTTCAGTGTTCAGTTACTAAGCTACAATTAGATTAGATTCAACTAGATAGGCAGAGAGATGATTGATAGATGATAGATAGAAAAAAACACTTAAAATTTAAAAATTTTCTTTAATTTAAAAAATTAAATGAAGAAGCAACAATAGTTGAATAACAATACTTTCAACCATCTCCTATGCTATTAATAACCCCAGCAAAGAAAGAACAAGTGGAGGAAAGAGAAATTGACTTGATTGGAAGGTAGAAGATCTGGGTTCCAGTGCTGGTTTTTTGACTAAGTCAGTATGTGACTTACTAAGCCAGATAAGTTTGATTAGCCTCAAATTTCCTCATCTATAAAAAACGGAAATTGGACTAGGTTACTCCTAAGTTCCCTTCCATTACTAAAGTTTTACCCCTTATGAGTTTGTTACACACGTGACTGTATTAGGCTCTTATATTTATTACTAATAATTTTACCATAGTACGGGGCAAGGAAAGACATAGAGGAATGAAGAAGAGAGGCACATTTTAAAATTCTGGAACCTAGGGAGGAAAATCTTTATAAGCCCCATCTTCACCAGGTAGTTGGAAAATTACTGACAAGTTGATAAGGTCTAGGACAGAAAAGATGCTTTGCAAAATAAATATTTAGTTTAATTTTAAGATCTTCCTCATTACTTCTTACCTCTGATTTTTCCTGTTGCTTTTTGCATTTCTCTCATGCCACTCAGAGCCATAAAGAGAATTAGTTTCTTAATGAAGATAAGCAAGTAGACCCAATAGATTTATAAAATAAGTGCTCTGAAAGAAAAAGTGGTTTTTAAGTGAGCCTATAACAAGGGATCCTGATAACTGGGGCTGATGTAAGAGTTAGAACCAACAAAAAGGATTGGGGATATTAGAAGGAACAGAAAGTGCAAAGGCAAGATAATGCTAAAATGGGTCGAAGAAGTCATTAGAAGATGACTGACTCTGTGAACAGCTATCATGGATCTTACAGACCCATTTCTAAGGGTGTGTTGTTTCTGGTTTGTTTCCATTAGGTTCCTTGGAAATTCAGGTCCTTAAATTTTGCCTGGCTGATAGTAGGAACCAGCTGGTCAGGGAAGAGTTTTGTATCACCTAAGTATGTATGTGTCAGCCATTTCAGGAGGGCAGAGAATGAGATGAAACTCAAGCTAACAAAAGGAACAGAAAAGAAGCAGCGTGGTGGTGGTTTTTGGAAGATGAGTCAGTAGTTTAACAGAACTAATCAAATCAAACCAAAACAAATGGTCCACATGATGATAGAATTTGTGAAATATTTCCAGGCCTAAAATTATGGGAATCTATTCATTCCATACTATCTTGATTTTTCTATAAAACTTTTCTCAAATTCAGCTTTTACAAATGAGATGATTCCTTTCTTGCCTCTTGAATTCCCTACTCAGATTTTCATATCATTCCTTGCATAAAGAACAAATACTTTACAGAAACAGTAACTTTCATATATTGTCCCTTTGTTAATTATATAATAAAGGAAAATTTGCTTTGAAGCCAGTGTTGCTAATGAAATAATATGTAACTGGCATGGATTACTTATTAAGCACAGTAATATAAACCAATATGTAAGTCAAAACTGAGCACCAAACTCTGATTTAATAATTTGAAGCTTGAAATAAATATAAACCAAATATTTTGTTGGTAAAAAAAATAATAATAAGAGATGTATAAAGATGATATACTGCTAGAAGTTTACAAAGGAAACCCAAGCACCTTTTAATCCCCTTCCCACTCAGAAGCCCCTGGCATGAGACCTACAGTCGACATATACAGTCAATGCTGGCACAGAAAATATTTTGCAAAGGAGTTAAAGTCAAAACTTTAAGACCAATTACTGTAATTAAACCATGCCTCATTTCCCTGTCATATTTGGCCTCCTCCCAAAATGCATAATCTATGTAGCTATACTCTCATTCGAATACTCAATATTATTTATGAGAGGGTTGGTGGTATTTTCTTTGAACCCTCTGTTATCTGACCTCTGGGTCTTCAATTACTTTTAAACGAACTCTCCTCTGCCTTCTTATCCCTTCACAAATTTCTCCATCTCCTTTCCTTAGCTAAAAACTGGGTCTCCCTGAGAATTCCACTTTCTTCTGCACCAGATAGTAAGTACAAGGCTGTGAATAACAGAGGGGGATTCAGGACTAGTAATGAGTCTCTGCTGTTTGGGTGGTTTTCAACAGTCCCAAACCAAATATGTAAAGATTATCCATTATTCTACATGTTTCACTCATTTCTTAGTATAAATAATTGCATTTTGTTTTCTTTATCAGATTAAGCTGTAAATAATTTCAGTATACATTATTACATATTTTATGTCTATGACATAACATAGAAACATAAAACAGTAAATAATTTATTCTGTTCACAAACCCACAGATAGCTCAACAGATTATTGACAACAGATGGAGTTGTCTTCTAAAGGGTGTTAGAAATATTTATACCCAATAGCTCCTCATTCCATCCACAGATTATGAGTTGCTGAGCTCTACCATTTTTCTTAGGGCACAGCAGTACCCTCTTATAGTCCCCTGTATCCCCTCTCAATATGCCATCTAGAGTGATAAACTATAATCTTGCTTGAAAATTATGTCATCTTCTACTCCTTTCTAATCTCTGAATTGCCTTTGATATTAAGAGCTATCGTATATGGATGTATTCATGGATTTCAAGTGCCTTTTAATCTGTTTAAATACAATCGTAAACAAAATAATTTAATGCCATCCACTTTCTAAGGAAAATAAAATATTTCATTTTACATTTGTGCCCAGGTATTTATTATATCTGTACAATGATGAGCTGTCCCCACCAGTCACTTGAGACCATATATAGGAAAATGATTCTCAACGCTGGTTTCAAATCAGAATCACCCCTGGAGATATTCTAAATATAGATGTGCTGACCAACTTAAAATCTTCAGAATTAGATCTCTAGGATGGGGGCCCCAGAGTTCTGCGGTTGTTACTTTAAAATTCTTGTTCATGGTAACTACGTATATAACGTGTATTTCCATATTTACATTTATGTATATGCATCTCTGCACATTTATGAGTTATAGGAGAACTGCTAAGTCAAAGGGTACATATAGGCACATACAATTTTAATAAATACTGTAAAGTTGCCTTCCAAAATAATTTTACTAAGTTACGATAGTAAGAGCAATTGTTTCCTGACAACTTAACCAATGTTATCACTTCATTTTATTTTTGTCACACCTGTAGGTGTTGCTTCTGTTATATTTCTTTACTAATGAGTAAAACTGAGTATCTTTTCATATATTATTGACCACTTGACTATTTGTATATCTTCTACTATAAACTGCATGCTATAACCTTTGCTCGTTTTTAACTGAATTATATTTTCACTCACTTATGTATTTATTTATATATTCTAGAAGTCAATTTTTTGTCATATGTATTCAAATAATAGTTTTTAAATATTGTTTATGGTATTTTGTCTTATATCTTTGGGTTTTCACTTTGAACATATGCAATATTAGGAAAGTTTCTCATAGAATTTTGAGAATCAAGAGATTCCTGAGGAAAAGAAAGCTGGTGTCCTGGGGGGAGGGGAGGCGGCCAGAGCAGGGGAGCACAAGACATGTTAAGTAAAATGCCTTCTCCTATCTTTGTTCATGGGATGAATTTGCTGATCCAAAATAGAAAATCACTTTCCTCAATTCAAAAACTCAGATCTGCCATGTCAGTTTTTCAGGCCAAAGGAAAAGAGCAAAGAAAAGCTCCAATATTCAGTGATTCTGTCTGTGAAAATGATCCAACACTAGCTCACTCCCTTGGCATTTAGTACAATAGAAAGACGACAAGGATTATAGTTTAAAAGACCTTCATGATTCCAGTCCTGGCACCTGCTGGCCATAAAGTGTCCAAGATTTGAGCCCTTCTGGACCTGTTTTCCCACCTGTAAAATATAGGCAGTAATCCCAAATTCAAAGGGCCACTGTGAGGATAAAAATAAGTAATACAGTACAAATGCATAAACATAATACTGCTCAGTTCTTGATCATACATTTTTCGAAGAGCACATAGCCAAAAGTCATTTGGAATTCTTAAAGTCTTTGGAATGCCACAAATCTGTTTTGCTAAAGATTCATTTACACAATTATATTTCAGTGAGTCTAATATTAAAATTGGAATTCCCCTGAATACCACAAATGAAAAACCATAGGTGTTGGGCAGCAGGAGGAAACCAAGATGAAATTTAAGTTTAAATTTTAAATTTTATATTCATTGAACACAGAGTTTACTGTATAATGGTCTTACTCAATCCTCTTACTCAAATGGCATTCCTCTGAAGTGAACAACTCCCTTTTTCCCCCAGAACAAGTTTGGGTGGAGAGGAAATGGCTATAGATTAAGCTATATAGGCACAATCAATACAAACACATCCCTGAATTTAAACTTAGCTCAGAAACTGAGGCTCAGCAGACCTGTCAGGCATAATGGGATAATAAAATGTTTAATTTTATGTGTCAACTGGCTAGGCTATGGTACCCAATTGTTTGGTCAAACACATCTAGATGTTGCTGTGAAAGTATTTTTTAGATATAATTAACATTTAAATCCATAGACTTTGAGTAAGAAGATTATCCTCTACAATGTGCATGGGCTGCATCCAGTCAGTTGAAGGCCTTAAATGAAAAGACCGAGGTTCCCCAAAGAAGGAGGAATTCTGCCTCCAGGCTGCCTTCTGATTCAAAACTGCAACAACTCTTTTCTGAATCTCTAGCCTGCCAACCTGCCTTGCAGATTTCAGACTTGCTACCCACCCCCCCACAATCAAGTGAGTCACTTCCTTAACACATGCATGCACGCACACATGCACACAACTGTATTGGTTCTGCTTCTGTAAAGAACACTAATAATTTCAAGAGATGTGTAGTACAAGTCTTCTTGCCCTCATTTACTATGGTTTATGGCTACAGCTAATCATCCTGCCTGGGCCCAGGAAACCTTTCACCTTTTTACTTCTCCAGGGTCCTTAAATGGCACTATGCTGGAACCAGGCATCATTTTTCCTCCATGATGCTTTCTCTAAGTTACCCACTCCCTAAAGTGTCCCTCCTCTGTTAGCCATAAAAGGAAATCCCCTCATTATAACTGTGTGTTTCTAACAGTCAATCTCTCCTATGGGGAATTTTTATGCGGGGTGGGGGGACGGGGAGGGTGGTCATTGGCGTTGTGCAAAACAAAATCGGATGTGGCTCTCAGTGGAATTTGTATACTAGTATAAGACAAACCACAATTACATAAGACAATTTCTGTATTCTAAGTACAATATGGGGAAAACATGGTGATACAATGTCGCCTGAAAGAGGAAGAGTCTCTAAGCAGGGATACTTGAGACCTGAAGGAGGGGCAAGACTTGCAAAGAGCGAAAAAGAGCACTCATTCTAGACACTGGAGTGGCAAGTAGCCTCAGCACCGAGTAAGGTATTCCAGGAAATTCTGAGGGAATCCTACAGAAGAGGGAAGAGGTGCATTTGTAAAGATCTAGAGAAATATTTAGAATGGCTGTTCAAGCCTGGTCCCTAACTGACTTCATCCAACAGCCGGTTAGGCGGCTGTGTCCCGTGATGACGTAAGGGATGGAAGTAGAAGCCCGCCGCTAAACTTGGCCTCTCAGAGACAGACAGTAGGTGGCTAGGACAATCCAAAGCCTTTCTTCCTGGTTTGAGAGCTCTGAATCTACTTTTGCAGCTAGGTCACTAGGCCTGGGTACATGTGGAAGAAGCCACTGAGAAGGGGACCCCAATTTTAGACTCCGAAGGCTGGGCCTAGTCCCACATCCTCTCTTACTCGCCTGACCGGCCAGGCCTCGCCTCCAGCCCATGAGGCTCTGGGTTGAAGGAGACTGACTACAGTCCCAGAGGCTAGGGCACACAGTCAGCATCAACTGCCTGCAAGCGGCGTCTTGGGCTTGACTGCTAGCCTCTGAGAGCCAGCAAGCCCGCATCCGAGCTCCATCCAACCCAAGAGCCAGGACCTGCCAGGCTGCGCTATGCAACCCAGCTCCTCTAAGTCAAGGCCGCCTCCGTGTCCTCGATTCACCCCTCCTTTATGCTGCTGCTTCTTTTCCTTACCCGCTTTTTCTGCTCAGAGCAGACAACACCGGAGAAGGAGTGCGAGGTATCCAGAAAGGGGGATCAGTGATGTGGGAAAAGGGTAAAGAGGGAGGAGGGGAACAGAAAGCAGAGGGAGCACGCTGATGAGTCAGGTAGTGAGAGGGAAGGGTGTCCCAGCGCGCGGCGGGAGAAAAGGAAAAGGCTGTTCACGGTTGCGGGCGGGAGAATCAGAACGCGGGGAAAGCCCGGGGAGCAGCTTGTGGGGGAGGGGAGCACCGGGGCAGCAGGAAAGAGGAAGATGCTGGAAGGTTAAAACCGAAAATAAAAACTGCCGGGTGAAAGGACCGATTCTCGGCCCACCCCGGCACTCTTGGAAACGCGTGGAGCAGGGACGGGAGGGGTCTCCCCGACCCAGCAGGGACCCCGCGGCTGGGGTTCCGCTCCGCCTACCTGGTCAGGCGCCGGGCCCGTAACTCCCGTGGCGCCAGCGCCACGCAGTGTCCAGATGTCGCGTCCGCTGCGTGCAGCGGTTTCCTTCAATTTCGCTCGTTCCCCAAAACTAGAAGCGGAGCATAGCGCCATTTCTTTCAAAACTGACATCTAGTCTCCTGAATGGCGGGTACAGCAATGACATGACCTTCTTTTTCTTTCTTTCTTTTTCATTTTTTAAATAATCCGGTTTGGAGAAACGGAGACCCTCGGCAAGGGACACGAGGAATAAAGGAAGGGAAACAGGGTAGCGGGGACCAGAAGCCGCGGAAGCACCGCGGTCCGTTCCTGGTGGCATGTCAGGTGACGGACGTTGAGGGGGCGGGCTGCTTGGAGATGCGTCTGGCGTCAGGCCCTGGAGCTGTCACCGCGTGGGGCGCCCGCGCGGAGGGTGTGTGTTTCGTGGGGGGGGG
>NW_011888934.1:353210-400494 GCF_000151845.1 Pteropus vampyrus | reverse complement strand
GGCGGGGGAATGGAGGGTAGGGGGGGATGGGGGGGGGGGGTGGGGGGGCTCGGATAGGCGGGAAAGAGAAGGTAGGGGGAGGGAAAGGAACTTACGGCCCTAGCCCAGGGAGCTCGCAACGCCCTCCAGGCGCCTCAGCCCGCCTTTCCTGCGCGCGCTCAGCACTGAACGGTTCTGAAATCTCGGAGGTCGGGGTCGAGCGGGCGCGCGCGAGGAACGCGGGCGCGCGCTTGCGGGGCGGGGATGGGCACCTCGGAGGCGCGTGGGTCTCAGTTTGCAATCGGGGGGCGGGCGCGGCGCTGCTTACCTCTGATATCAAAAGGCTGCGCGGCGCGGTGCCCGCGCAGCTCGGCCGCGGCAAGGACATGGTGCGTACCTTTTTGGTCACGGTGAGGATTCGGCGCTCGCGCGGCCCGCCGCAAGTGAGGGCTTTCGTGGTACAATTCCCGCGGCCGGCGGGTGAGTGGGCATCGCCGGGTGTGAGGGCCGCTGCGGCCCTCGTGCTGACGCTAGTGAGGAGCCAGCGCAGAGCACAGCAGCCGCATTCTGGAGGACCAGGTAGGAAAGGCCTCGAAAAATCTCGGGCGCAATCGGCCCTTAGATGCTTTTGTTTGGTGTGATTTTCTACACAGACAAGTCATTTTTTGAGGGGTGAAGGTTCTTTCCAGTGTCTCTCCACGCGAGTTACACTTAGATGTGAAGTTCTCCTGATATATTGAGCCTGGAGCCCCTTCACACACCTCTTTAATCCCATGAAACTCGGGGGGTAACCGGGAGATTCTAAACTCACCTTAGTGCTCCTGGATTTCCCGGGTGGTACAATCAGTAAGACACACACACACACACACACGCACGCGCGCGCACACACACACACACACACACACACACACACCCGTGAAATATACAAGGTATATTTCTAATGCACTTTAATTAGCCCTAGAGGAAAATATTACTAACAGTCTTAGTTTTCTGAAGGCCGCCTTTTTTTCCCCCAGCCTTCTTTCTGGGTAAACCTTCCCTTCTTCCAGTAGTCGCATGTGGTCTGACTTCCCGAAATAGTAAAATTGATCGGAGGATCAGTAACTGCTAGGAGGAAATTTTGCAGAGATGGGTTTTCGTAGTGAATCGGAGGTTTCTTATTTGGCGGACAGATTCAAATTTCTCGAGACAATGGCCATATGGTTAGAACATATTGGTGAATCCAATCAATAGTATTTTAGTCATCTTAGACCAAAATTAACACTTTTTTTTCATGAGGCCTACTTGAAAAACAGAATCCTAGGTAGTTTTGTCTTCACATCAGATGAATCTTGATACAGTCGGTGTAATTGCCTGTGGCCAGAATAATGGAAAATATATGTGTATATAGAGTAACAATATGCAGAATCCTATTAGAACTTGGGTAAGTCTAAAAACAATTTAATGAGACTTTATTTTTGTGACCATCCTCGTTGCATCATTTCCTCTGGAATATATGTTTTGAAAATGCAAAGGCCAGCAGAGGGGTAATTAGTTTTTTATTGTAATGTTAATGGGATTATTGACATGTAAATGTAAATCTATTAAAACTGTCAGTGTTTAATTAGATGCCTCAATTTCTATTGATAAAAGTCTACAATTTATAGAGTAAATTACATTTTTCATATTATTATGAAATTTCAGCTTTTTAAAGAATCAGCAGCAGGAGCTAGAAAAGAATTTCATAGCATGATCCTGTTGGTCTTTTTAATGATGCTTTATTCGTACCAGCAAACGCTTAGCTACTATATGTTTTTGTTACTATTACTGTTAATCTCTATATAGAGCTATTTTATCTCAATTGTTAGGTTGTACCAGAAATCTGTAGTAACAAAGTAGAAATTTTTAATCAATATAAATATTATAATTATGTGTTTTCTACGTTAGGAATACACGATATAATACTGTGATTAAGTTAGAGAAAATATTTATTTTATAGTATATTGTATGAAATGTTAAAATAATAAAAATGATAGGTTCCTTGAAAGTAGTCATTTTTTTCTTTTTATTTATGTATAAATGAATTTTCAGGAATGATACGTAATTATTTAAAAGTGTATTAACTATGAAAAGCACAACTTTCATCAGAACAGATGACTTGGACAGAATATGTCTTGAAAATATGAGCAATTCTCCAATTTCCTATGTGAGATTCTACACATATATAAACATCTAGAAGTATTAACTGTAAATGAAAAGTAATTATATATTTCACATTAATATATATGTCTATGTTTATATTGATTTAAGAATATGTATAGCGGGTAATAATGTTAGGTTCATAGTGTTCTTTGAGAGCCACAGTATTTAAAAATAACTTGTAAGAATTTTTTAATATTAATGCAAGATGTAAGGTGTTATTATTTTAACATTTTTAGTTTCTGCAAATATGTTCACTATGAATTTATTTTTATATGACTGAAAAATGTATATAATAAAATTCCACATTACTAGTTTCTTATCCACACATGCCTGATGAATTACATTAATTGATTTGTTACTTCTATCTTGGTGTATTTACAAAATAGTCATATTTTTATGAAATTAAATATTTGTTTAGTACTATTTGGGAACTCTTAGGGTTTTTTTCCCCTTTGACAACATAATGTTTTCTCAAGGTAAGCACCGTACAGTTAGCATAAACCATATTTCCATTGTGTACATGATCTCAAGCTTGTAACATGTTCCAGATGAACAATAACCCTTTCAGAAATCAAGACCTAATATTCATTTACTTCTTTGGATATTCTTGAATTTTTTAATTTCCATTGTCTTCCTAAGGTAACAATGACGTAGCCTGTTACTGTCTGTGTCCATAATGCAGGTCTCCTAATTACATGTTAGTTCATCACTGCTAGCAATCATGGTCGAGTTAAGCTAAACTGTTTTTCCAACATATGAATAATTTCTGTCAGTAAATTGATCCACACCATCTCAAAAATACTTTCTTAACAGAAGGCTGAATATTTGGCCCAGTGTTTTCACTCTTTTAAACCCTTCAGTCCTTTTTGAGAAGCATAAGGATCTCATTTGCCCCCCCGCCCCGCACTGACGCTTGCTGTGTCTGTTCACCACTTCGTTTATAAGTAAGTGGTAAATATTGGATAAATGCGTAGTTATATCTATTTCCGAAGCGCCTGGGGAGTTAGGCCCCTTCTCAGGACTCCTTCTCACAAGTCCTTTCAGATGACTCTGGCTGGGGCTCCCAGCCTCCCAGAGCTAGGCTAGGGTCACAGTGTGTGTCCCCAGGACCCCAGAAAGAGCTGGCCATAGGAAGTGAAATCCAAACTGCTCAGCAGACCTCACCTCTCTCCTTCCCTACCTCCCCCACCTCCCAGCTCCTCTCACTCTCCTGGACCCAATACCTAGACACCCTTCGTATCCTGGAGATTTGACTGGTAGCTGGGGTGGGACCCTCCAGCAAGAGTTTGGACACTGGACACTTACCGCTTCACTCCACGAACACATCCCTTTTACTTTTTAGCCTTCCCTGGGCCTCGCGCCTTACTCCACAGGTAAAATTTGCTCAGAGTTACAGTAACTGCAGACCAGGAGTTATATGTAGAGCAATATTGGGGCTTCACTGGGTGTAGAAGGGAGTAGGGGCAGGCAGAATCCGAGTGGGCCTTGTGGACTCAGGAAGGGTGCTAGGTATGAGGGGGGATATCTCTAGGTCACCTCCCCAGCTTCAAACTGCTAGTTCAAAGAAAATAGTCCTTTTTTCTAGAGGGGAGGTAGCAGAGTGGGTTAGGTTCACTCCAAGAAACTGTTCAGAAAGTGCACTTCCAAGACTGGAAGGCCATTCTATGCTCCTCCACACCGGATGGCAGAGTGTTGAAAGGCCTCATCCTCTTTGTTTCTCTGTCTGGGTTGCAAAATCATATGGAGAATGGCCCATAGTATTTTTCTAGTGATGTCTCTCAACTGTTTTCTTCTTATACTGCAGCTTTCCTCGTATTTGAAAACTTACTCCCTCAGTTAAATCATTCAAAGGAACTCATTTATTAGAATGAAAAAGTCTGTATTAGAACAGGATCAACTTCTATAACAATAAGCTAACCGATGGAGAAAAGCTTGAGAGTAAACAAAGGCTTTGTGCAGTCGGGTAGGAAGCACCTTTTAGAGGCTCTGCTCCATTTTAGAAAATGCTTACCAATTTGGGACCTCAGCAGATTCACTACATCCTAATTCATGGTATTTCAATGTGTATTCAGCATTTGCAAGTGTATTGGGAATTGTTGAATTTACTAAGTGTTAACTGCATTTGTTTTTTTAAAGAAAGGAGGATTGAAGAAAAACTGCTTGTCAATGCAGTTATTTATTTCATGAGTCCTAGAATGATTGTTGCAGATGAGCAGAACCACATAACCAGAAAAAGTAATAAAAGGGGAAAAAAATTAAAACCATCAACTACAAAATTTAAAATGCTAATGTCTCAGAGGCCCTTTGAAAAAGAATGAGTTGATTTTTTTTTGAAAATATGAACATTTTATCACCAATGACTTTTTAATTCTTCAGCTAGATCTGTTTTCCCCTTCAACTTCAAAAAAAAAAAACTCAAAATTTAATTGGTTGCAAGCCAGTAGAAATTTTTTTAAAAGAAAGGTTTGTAGAGGTTCAGAACTATATGAATAAAAATATATAATCTCTTAAGCAAATTGAAACTAAAATCATGCAGAGTGGTGTAACCAAACATGCCTTTACTTTCATAATTTAAGCATGAGAATGATGAGAAGTAAAAGCAGGCAAAGGTTTTCAGTAGAATCATTACCTGGGCTACTGTTTAAAATACACATTTCTGGGGCTCAGTCCCAGAAAATCTAATTCAGCAAATTGGCTGTGGGACCCAATAATTAACATTTTAAATAAGCACTTGAGGGGGATTCTGTTGCTGGTGGCTGGCTCTTTGGAGCACAATTTGACAAATGTGGCCAATGTTGTGTTTAACCTTATTTTTGCTTGTTTGTTTGTTTATTTGTTTATAAATCAAGGTACAGGCTTTTAGGTAACATTTAAAATTTTAGAATCAATCAATCACACTTTGGATTCCAGGAAAGACACTGAGAGTCTGCATAATCAGAAAGAACTATTTTACTAAATGATGGAAAGCCTTTATTATTATGTGATCCTTTATCTGAATTGAAAAAGATTGTCTCTTAAATGCCAAATTTTTAGCATCAGAACATATTTTTGAGGAAAGGATGTAACAGGATATACTGGTATGTTAAAGCTTGTAGCACCAGACAGAAAATTTCTACATAAGATGTTTATGATATCTTATATGTTTGAAACACTAAATACACTTACCTCTGTTTGCATAGGATGAGTGGTGCTCTCTAGATAGGTAGATAGGTAGGTAGGTAGGTAGGTAGATAGATAGATAGATAGATAGATAGATAGATAGATAGATAGATAGATAAAGTGATTTCTTTCATTTTATTATCCAAATCAGAAATCAAGATAGTAAACATGACAACCTAAAATTATGTAAGAGAAGAAAACCAAACATATAAGTGTTTCACAGGTTTAAATTATATTTAAGATCAAGGCAAAATTGCAGTAAAATGTAGCCATAACAGAATAAAGCATTTATGGACAAAACGATAGGATTTTGTGTCTGTAAAAGCACACTGACAAGAGAGACAATACATTTGAATAATGTGACCTAAAAAATAATTTGCAATTGTAAGAAAAACTAAAATATTATGCCTTCGAGATTATAATCATAATTTTTCTGCTTTTTAAATACAATTTGTTTAATGTTACATCAATTACTTTGCTGATGTTTGTGGGAAAAGCTTACATTTTGCTTTCTTTTTTTGAGTGCCACCATTTTCTTGCTCTGCTTCACTCAGGCTGCCAAATCATCTGACTCAGCAACTGTACAATTCTTTCACTCAATTTAAAGAAACAGCAACTATCCAAAGAACAATGACTCCCCCCAAATGCAAATTTTTCCCACCCTGCAGAACAAATAGTATATTTTAACTTTAAAATAATTATTAAATATCTATACAACATGAGACACTTTGAATTTTATTCCATTCAAATTACATGCTAAAGAATTGAAGTTTAATGTTTTATGTAATACCTGATTTTTAAAAAAAAGCTCATTGAAACTTTCTTTCAAAAGCATATGGAAAAGTTTGCTTTTTCTTTTCCTTCAAAATAATTATAAGGAGCTTAAAAGTAATAGAGCATGTCAACTTACATTATCTCATTTAATTGTCACATTATCATGTTTTAGGGATTTTATTCATATTTTATAGACTGGATGGAGACTGAGGCTCAGATAAGTTGTAGCAGTCTGCCAAAAGTCATTGTGTGTCTTATTCTAAATGCCCTCACTTGCCACTCTAGTGACTACATCTCTTCTAGTTAACTTGTTTTGTAAGTTGCTTAATTCCTTTGGATTTCCGCTTTACTCTGCATCAGCCACATATGTTCCAGTAAACATATATTTATTGAGTGATTGAAAAAGTTCTGAAAAAATAAGACAATATAATAATACCTAAAGTTCTTATAAGCTCTAAAAGCTACTACATCTCATAATAATAAAAAAAAGGAGATTATCTTCTTTCAGAAATTTATTGCTTGCCCAGAATAAAACTAATTCAAAATTTCCTTGTAAATTAAATATAAAATACTTATTCTCATTTCAATTTAAGAGCAACTAATGGAAAACCTGTCAGCACAGGAATCTCTTGAAGGATGAAGTAGAAAAGTTACTTTCTTAGAATATATGACCTGTGATTAGATTACATTTCCTTTACTACTAGCTGTGTGGTATTAGGACTAAGTACTTAAAACTCTCAGGGTTTTCATTTTCTCATCTGTAAAGCTGAGATGGTATTCTATAGTATTCATCTAATAAGAACTAGATAAAATAGTATATGTAAAGATACATTGTAAACTTCAGTTGACATATATTTGCCATTTATTGTTAAAGTGCCTAAATAAACTTTGCTCTTAAAAGAACACTAGTTTACTTTTACAGTAAATGCCTACTTAGAGTTTAATTATTCAGAGTAGCTACAAATTTCTGAACTTTATTTTAAAGAATATATGTATCATAATAAAAATATATTTATTCAAACCCCTGGCACATTCTCAGGTGTCAGGTAAAATTAGTGTAAATTTGCCTACTTTTTTTACCCACACATGTACGGAAGCCCTATAGGATGGCCTTTACAGTGTAACTCTAAACTCTTCTAGTATGTATACCTATTAACTAGATATTAAATAATATTCATGAACCTCTTTCCTAAAAAGTCAAATTAATTTTAGGAACTGAAAAGAAAAGTTATTTACCTGCCTTTTATTTATCAAAGAATTCAGTAAACCAGACTAGTAATTTCTGGAGGGAGCACTGAGTTAACGAATGGACTCTTAATGACTTCAGAATGGTAGCTGCAGTCTGAATATCTGCATCAATACTTTTAGTGGAGAATTTATTTTTAATTCTTTAGTATAAAAGTGTGTGTGTGTGTGTGTGTGTGTGTGTGTGTGTGTGTGTGTGTGTGTGATAGAAGGAAAGAGGGGCAGAAACATTAAAGTCATCCTCAAAATCTTCAAACTTTCTGCCTTAAATAGTGACCTTCAGCTATTCTATTCACATTTATTAAGATATCAAAGAGAAAATATATTAAATATTAAATGTACTTCCTTAAGGCAAAATTGACTTATATAAATTTGGTGTATAAAGTATATTCTATTATCATTGCCTTTTAAATAAATGAAGTTTGGAAGTTATAACCTTAACCATAAGAAAGAAAAATATAAAACTATACCCTCAATCCAAAAACTCGAAGGAAAGCATGAGTGGAAATGTTAAATCTGTAAGTGAAAGGTGCTAAAACATGAGTAAGAAGTATTTTTTAACTTATTCAGGGTTGATATATATCATCAAGAAGATTTCTTCCAGAGGAGTTTACTCATATATTAGATGAAGAATGTGACTAGAGGAAGAGTGGTCCAACACACAAAAAAAACTTTTCTTATGATCTTTTACAATATCAGAGGAGGCTTCAGAACTCTCAGAAATCCAGGAAAAGGAAAAAAAAAAAACGTAACAGTAAGACTATAGAGCCTCAAGGAGGTAGGCTATTTTTAAAGGATAGTTGTTGTTGCGGGGGTGGGCGAGCAACAAGGTCTCCATTTGAAGAGCAAAGCTTTAATATCTATTCCCTAAATTATTGTTAAACCCAATCAACCATAGACACATCCCATCCCCAAGAGTGAAAACTGAATACAGTATTACTTCTCTGTGAGTTTCAACAGTATCTTTACATTCTAATAGCACATACATGTATCAGCAGCATATTATATGTGTTATTATATGTGTTCATGATTAGCAATTAAGAGGGCAATGTGTGTTTGAAAGAAGAAAATATATCCCATTAAGAAGGAAAAAGAGGAGGCTGAGAATAGAGGTTTAGAGAAGGTAAACTTTGTAATTCTTGAATTTTGTCTATAGTTTCCTCTCTCGTACTTCTTACTTGAACTGCACACCAAGATGTGGTAGTGGGTGGCAGTAAATACAGAGGAAACATTGAACAGTGACACACTCCGTTGTCACTTCCTAGGATTTAATGAAGGTTTTGTAAAAGTTCTTTCATTATAACAGCCAACTTAATTACAAAGAAGTTCTGTTTTCAGGGGGTTAGAATTCAAAGAAGACAAAACTAATCACACCTTTTGGAAGGGAGTTTGCTTGTTCAAACCATAGATACCTGCCAGAATGTACAGTAATGAACAAAAAAATACTCAAGAGAAAATAGACTTTGAAGGCCTAAATGAGTAACATGATAGTAAACATCATATCTCAAAAAAAAAAGTAACTTCTATTACTGAGAGCCTACTGTGTGCCTAGATACCTAGATTTTTACATATCTGACATTCTTTGTTCCTTATGTACCCTAATGAGGTAAGTTTTATATCATTTATTCAAGCCTGCAGAGCTGGTAAATGAGAGATCAGGTCTATCTGACTATGAAGACTAGGATTTTCCCATTACCAATACTGCATGTGTGTCTCTTGCAAGATTATTATTAAGGATATGGTTGACATTCTCACCAACAACATCTGTTCAAGTCAGAGTAAGCAGCTGTGGCCATAGAAAGAATATGGAGAGAGGACTGAGTTCAAGACTGCAGCAAACATTTATTAACTGGGTTAACATGGCAGTGTACCACCCCTCCATTTTCTTATCTATAAATCAAGGGAATAGCTTTATGTAAAGCAGTTTTGCAATATGTGTCAAGAGCTTTATATCTTTTTAAAAGCTTCAATACTATTTACTGTATCAATTAGAAACACTTTAAATATTTGACAACAGGGACATCATTAAGTAAACTAAACTTTTTTTTTCAGCAGAATATGTTGTAGCTGTTAAAAATAGCATTTATGCTATTTTTGTAGCATTTATGGAGTGATTTTTGAGAATTTGGGGAAATTATCTAATGATAAATGAGAGGAAAAGCTTATTTCAAAACTGTATTATGTCCACAAGAACTGAGCAAGAAAAAAACAAAAGGAAATATTTCAAATTTTTTTACACATGTAAAACTATAATCATTCAAAAATAATGGGACTGGGTTAAGTGACTTAGAGGAGACTTCAAGTTCTAAATTTATATCATTATATGTCTTATTACACCCCAGAACAATCACACAGAAGCATGGTAGTTCCCAAAAATGAAGATCTTGTCACCTTGGTCTAGGATTTGCAACCTACTTGAAGGCACAATTTCAAAGAAAAGTGAGGGTTGCTGAGTTGCCCCCATATACTGTACAAATCAATCCACAGGGAAACAGTGGGAAGAGTGTGGACCTCTCAGACAGAACTGGGAACCTTGAGTTTGAATTCCACTTTCTTGTTCATTGTTACCTAAATACCCTGGACTTCTTTTTTTTCTGATTTATGAAGGAAGAATAATATTTTCTATTCCACAGTTGTGAGGTTAGAAATGATATATGTAAAGCTGCTTAATGCTTCTCACATAGCTGGGTTTCAGTAAATGGTAGCCATTATGATTTTCTTGGAAACTTTGAATGAATCTCCTATTGTCCCAATTTCTGTCTATCTGTCTCTCTCCTCTATTTATATACCTTATTACTTATTTTGCTCCTCAGGATGAGGCTAATTTTTGATATCTGTGCATGTAAACAAATCACATATACACAGAAATATATACTATAGATATGTAAGTGTTTTTATAGATATGTGTACATATACACACATACTGTGCTAATCTTTTAGTTTTTCCAACTGACCAAATAACTACAAATAGATATAAGTAATTCACCATAAAAAACTTCTTAAAATACAAAAGCAGATATTTACAAAACAGTTGGTTAGGGAGTGATCATTTTCATGAGCTTCACGGTTCCTCATTTCACAAGAGTCCACTCTAGAGATACTTCTAATAAACTTCTTACATAGATTTAAAATTAAATTTGTTTGCACACAATTTAGGAAAGACATCTGCTATATATCATGAGATACATTTATAAGTTATTCTCAAAATGATCCTGGAAGATGAAGATAGACACTGCAGATTCTATACCCAGTTTACTGTTTGGAAACTAAGATTGAAAAATTGGGACTTACCTATAATTATGATTCAGGTTTATAATTAGTTAAGTCATTTTGAGTTTTGTGCTTCTTACAAAGTCCTGTTTGAGCAGGAAGAGGAATTTTATAATACTTCTGAGGGCATGGAGATTTCAGAGAGCCCCTAAATGAGGGCCTTATTCATAACAGAAGCTCAGTAATTGTGCTATATTGAATTTAATTGGAGAATAGTAAAAGGGAGAAGGAAGCATCTTCCATCTTGAATTTTCCATAGATCTCATGCTAGGAACATGTTCCCTGTTCTTACAAACCTGTTTAGAAAACTGCTATGTGTTCTCAGATGTCTCCATTTCATGCTAAAGCTGCCTTTTCTCCTCATAAAAAAAAAATAATAATAATTTAAAGGAGAGCTGGCATTCTTTGCCATTTTTCACCTAAGGAAGTCTTTCTTCCACATTAAAAATACCCAGATTGGACACTGAGCCCTCAGAATTTTTGGCTGAGCACTAGTCTCTTGAGGCACAGTTATTATTATGCCCACTTTGTATATGAAGATATTGAAGCCAGAATAAAATATCAGTTGCTCAAGGTGATAAAGTAGGTGGTAGAGCTTGACTTGGGATCCTCTTTTCCTTACTTTACTAACTCTAAATTAAAAGAGTGCATGAAAGTATTCTTCCATTGCCTCGGCCTTCAAATAATTCTCTACTGCACCCAGCATTCTATCCCAGAGTCCATCTACTCAGACTTAGCCCAGCTATGTCTAGAAAATCCATAACAGAGTGCATACCTTGTTCTGATGAGGTATTTCCTAAGGAATTCTTAATTGTGGGATCCTCTCCAGACCCTTAAAAACAATATCTTTTTCCTGGTAACACGGGTCTGAGGTGTCAGTTATAAGAATGCATCTTCCTTCTCCTATACTGTTAATGTAGGCTTCTCTCAAGAGTACATCCCAATTCAAAATTACCTTCCTCCTCCAAAGAAGCAAACATGTTGACGATTGTTACTAATACACCCTTTTGACTGAAGACCCTTCTTTTTTTATATCTACAACTTAAAGCCTGACACATAATATGTACTCAGTTACTGCTTGTCAAATTTATGAATGGTTTTTTATAAAATCAACTCTTAATTGTCTAACTGAAGTTTATTTAATTAATTGGAATGGCTAACATATACATATAGTACAAAATTCAAATAATACAAATTGTAAATGTGAAAAGTCTGAGACCAGTTCATTTCATCTTCCCACATGTACAAGACTTTTCTGTATCTTTCCAGAGATACTTTATGTATGCTTTATTTTTAACTATATTTTGAACAGTTTAATAACAATACTAGTATTGAATAAGGTAAAGAGATATATGTTTTTCTTTTTATTTTTTTAACTTTAAGTTAATGAAAATGTTCACACTTGTATTACAGTATCAAGTTGAGTTAAATAAACATTAACTATATAATATGAGAAGTATGCTTTTAAAACAGCTTTTGTGTCTCACTTGATATAATAACTTCATGAGGTATAAAGGATAGAGCAAGCTGAGAGCCCATTTTAAAGATAATGGATAGCAAAGCTAAAAAATCGTCTCAAAAGATTTCACAGTCAAAAAGCAGCTCATTAGATACACCAGGGCTGTCAGTTGGTCCCAATCCAGAGCTATTTCTTTTTTTATTTTCCCAAGAAAAGTGTTGCTTATATAATATGTTTGCATACCATGCATTCCATTCCTTGCCAATTCTTCAATGCCTTGTCAGTAATTTCAGAATACTGCCTTCTCAGATATCTTTCTGGTGATGTTTTGAATTAATGTTCACATCTAGAATTACTATTCATTGATTTGTAGGGTTTCTGGTTTGTAAGGTTTGCTTTCATTTAAGTAAAATATTCAGGTGCTCCCATAGTGTCATGATCTCTACTCTCAGCTGTGTTCTCCAGACTGATGGAAGTTCTCCTCTAAGTCCTGCTCCGCCCCTCCTCTTTCATCATAACAGATATTCTAAACCTTTACCATTCTCACTTCCTAGCTCACCATCTTATCCTTACTGAAAACAAGCCAGCCACTTCGTTCATGAAAGGAAGTGCTTCAACTTCCTCAGTGCCCCGACCTTTTCTCTTTTCTCAAATCTAGCTTTATCTCCTGAGTCCAAATTTGTGACCACTCTCCTTGCTTTGTACTCCATTACTTCCCAACTTGTTAGGGACCTCAGTCCCTCAGAAATACCCTTGCTTGTGACTTGAATTTCTCTTTTTTTCCCTCTTCTAGCTGTTCTTCTCTTCACCTGCCATTTTTCCTTCAGGCATTTGTGTGTGCTCAAGTCTCTTCTACCTTCTCTATGCCTTCCTTCACCATACATCACCTTGAGCTATCACAGCTAAGCTGTGAAAGAGTAGTCTACACACAGTGTCCCCACTTCCTTTCCATCTTATTCACTCTTGGTTTTCCTTCTGACAATCTGAGCAGTCCTTTGAAGCTCCCTTGCTGGCTCTTTCTTTCCAGAAGTTATTTTTACAGCTTCTCACTATACATCCCAGTGAATTACTTTCAACATTTCCAAACTTCTGTGCCTTTGCACATACTCTCACCTTTGCCTAGGACATCTTTCTCCTTCTTTTGTATCTTTATACTCCGACACGTTTCTTTGAGACAAAGGTCAGCTTTCAGCCTTCATGGAGCCTTTGCCTCAGCCACCAGAATGAGTTTTGTTTCCTTTTTGTTTTTGTGTCATCCTCTACTTCCCTTTGCTTTTCTATGCACATTACATATAATACTTCATTTAATCCCTACAACAACTGTTTGAGGCAAGTACCATTATCCCAATTATACAGATGCAAAAACTGAGGCCCAGATACATTAAGTAACTTTGTTCAAAGTTAGAGAGATTAAGTGAAAAGTCTAGGTTTGAACCCAGGTTGTCCAACTGTATGTAGAGCCCAAATGTTTAATACCTCCCCCACACACACTCCCCACCCTCACCGCCCCCCACACACACACATGCTCTACCCTTAGCCTCTGAGCCTGTTGAATGAATGAACAAAGGGTAGTCTTCTCTCTTAAAAGACTGATCAGACTTGAGATAGGTTTAAATTTCATATAGATTTTCAAAACTGCCAACGGAGCACAAACCTAAACAAGATCATGACCTTCTTGGAGAAGAAGAAAAGTAAGTTTGGGGATAATAACAACAACTAACAAACTTTATACTTTAAAAAGCTCTTTGACACACATCATCTTATTTTATCAACCCATGAAATATATTATGACTCCACCTTACACATGGAATATCTGAGGCTGACATATCCAGCCCTGAGATCCTCTATGTCTGTATATAATGCATCCAAAGAACGTTTTTATGTGGTTCCATCACCCATATCCTTGAACAACAGTCCAGTATATTGCATAAGAGTTTAAAGAGTTTTTGATGTTGGAATCCATAGTTGAGTTTTAGAGAATTCCCTGAAAGTTATATTGAGAAATACATGTGTACATGAATACACTTAAATATTTTTTTGCATACTTTCTTTTTGGAGGAGAGGGTCTACAGCTTTCAACAGATTCTCAAAAAGGCCTTCACTCCCTGCCCCAGTATTAAGAGCAGTTATTTTAGTGATAGAAACTAAATTTGATATTGGCCTAAAAGCCAGACATATGACAAGAGAAGTCTGTTTCCTCCCTCCCGTAACTATAACCACTATTTCCCGTCCCCCATCATACCTTAAGCTACGTTAAGTTCCTGCTCTACCAGAGTTTGAATTTTTCACAACATTGTTGTGCAAATAATTGAGAAGTGGCTAGAAGAAAATGTAGACAGCACAGTAATGCATTGTGGATTTTTATAACAGATTTGCTATCTCATGAGTGTTTTAATTGGCATCATTTCATTATTTTTTAAAGCGATATTACAGATTTATTTGAAAATCACTATTACAATACACCGGAAATTATGTTTCTGTAACTACGTAAACTTACAATAAAAATATTTTAGATGTCAACCTAAAAACATGTGAAATGATCCCTAGTTTTCAAAATTCTTTTAGAACAGTCAAGCAAAAGAAGTGTCTAAAGACCATGCTCTAAAGTAGTAGTTGTCGGCTTTGATGTTTTTCAAAATCCCCTGGGAAACTTGTAAAAGCTGCAGGCTCATCGTCACCCACCCTGCCACCCCAGAGGCTCATCACCTGCCCCACTACCACAAATCTACTCTGTAGATTTGGAGAATGTGTGAATTTAAGGAGCACTCTCTGGTGATTCTGTGTAGTCTGTGGACTAGGCTTTGAGAAATACCTCTTCAAGATTTCTTCTCCGATTACATTGCATCAGCAGAAAGCTGTTTACTTGAATCATTTTTTTTTCTGAGCCGCCTGTAGAGCTGCCTTCTCTGAGCCGTTTTTGTGTCACACTTTCACCCTCGAACGCTTCTTCCATTTATAAAAGAAATTATCCAAGACATCATTCATCATTACCAACTCTACCAGCTACCACTGCTAATTGATGCCATTTTTAAAACATCATGCTTTTTGTGAGCTAACAGCAACTGAAAGTACAGTCAAGTATTCTGGGTCTTCAAGAGAAGTCAACTAGAGATTGAAACAACGGTTAAATAGACATGGGTTATCTAGTAGGCAGATTAAGCGTATGCTTAAGGCATCGGCAAAGCCCAAGCAATCCCTTTTTTAAAAAAAAATTAATAATACATATACTTTAAAAGCTTAAAACTAATAACCACAGGAAAAAAATAGAACTTTTTAAAGATTTTTTTTTGTTCGTTATACTCTTTGTTCTTAGCTCTGCATTAAATATAAGGGTGTCCATTTTTTCAATGATTAAGGTCTTTTTGGCCTTCTCTTTTATGTAATATTGATAATTCTATCCTGAGCATTTTCTTTTCTGTGCCTCAAAAGATTTCAAGAGAATCCTCAAAATGGATAATTTAAGAGCTAAAAGGTATTAGTTTAGGATGTGTGGCACTGTTCTAAATGCATATATGTACATCGTTTAAAATTCACAGCAGCCTTATGAAGTAGGGACCACTCTTAGCCCTCCATTTTATAGCTAGGAAAATTGTAAGGTTTTTCTAGTGAGAAGAAGAGGTATGTAGGGGGGAGTGGGGCGGAAGAGGAGCGAGGCTCAGCACTGTGTGAGTGAGCCTGATCCTCTGAAGCACTGTGTAACTCTGCAAACGCTGAACACTTTTTCTGGTGTAGGAGGAATTAGTTATGTAGAAAGTAGTCTATCGGCCCAATGACTCCCTCGCCAATTTGCTGTCTGGAGAGAGAATGTGTACCCTAAAAGAAGGGTAGCCTCGTAGTTGTACTGGTGGTACAGATCCCTGGCAAGACTCTTGCCAGGAAGAAGAGCCCTTTGCTTCTGAGTAAAAAGAGGAACCAATACTTTGCCTATGACATAAAACACCTCGATTCGAACTTGGCAGTTAGGAATCCTGCGCAGCATTCTAACGCCATTGGTGTACATCGGAAAAAGGAAATGGGGGGAGAAATTTCGCTTAAATAGAGCGAACTCATTCCGAGACCCGCGTGCCCCTCTGTTGCTGTGCAGGGTGCGCAGAGTTGGGGAACAGGGGTTGGGGGCGGGGGCGGGGCAACCCGCACGCCTTCGTCCGGCTCCCGGCGCGGGCCGCTTCCGGGCAGTGTCCTCGGGAGAACTATCTACACGCGACTTCAGGCGTGTCCCATTCGCAGCTTGATCAGAGAGAAAAGCGCCTGCTGGGAGAACACGTGGACGCGCTCCTGGGGTAGAGACGGCAGGAGTTGTCTAGCTGCCGTTTCCGCCGGCCCGGGAGGGGGAGGGGGGTAAAAGAGGAGGAGCGGGCTTGTCACGAGAGGCTGGGCTGGGCAGGGCTGCGGGTAACAATTAACGGCGAAGGGTAGAAGGAAGGGAGCGAGGGAGCGAGCGTTAGACCTTAGAGAACAGCATGGAGCCCTCGGCCGACTGGCTGTCCGCCGCGGCCGCCCGGGGCCGCGCGGATGAGGTGCGGGCGCTGCTCGAGGAGGGGGCGCCTCCCAATGCGCGCAACAGTCACGGTCGGAGCCCGATTCAGGTGCGTGAGCAGATCTGCCGCGGGAGGAGGGGTGACGGGCGGCTTTGGAGAATCAGGTTTGCAAGGAAGGTGAAATCAGGTAAACGTTTCGATTCTCGGTGACGGGGTAGCATCCTGTGGAGTTTTCCTATGGAGTCGGGTGTCGGAGTCTCTCCTGGCAACGCCCTGGGGGCTCAGGAGGCCAAGGGAGGAACGAGGAAGCACAAGGGACGTAATCTTAGAATGGTGTGAAGATCTGGAGGGGAGAACCTATTTTTGTTAATATAGACAGAGGTATGTTCTTTATCAAATAGAAAATGTACGACCGTTTGGTATAAAACTCAAGATTTTAAAGAAGTGTAAGATTTGCCTGGCTCAGGCCTGAACTCACAGGCCCGGAATGGAACTGATGATCATCTTCCTCCTTAGGGTGGATTTCAGTGGAAATCTACAGCTGTGTATCTTAGAATAAATATCAGTTGAAATTATTCAAAAGCAACTACATAATATGTTTATTTTCATTTAACTGGGTAAGGAAAAAATATGCTTGTTTTGCAATATATGCCTGTAAGAATTAAGGAAATGCAGACATATACGAAGAAAAACGTTAGTGTAACCTTGCGTGAAATAATGCCAATTTGGTTATCATTTTAGTGGTAGCTACTATTATTATTGTTATTAACTTACTTGCTATAGATTAACATATTTGGGGGAGAGTTTTCAATTCCTCATTGTTGAGAAATGTCATTTCTCCTTTCTTCACTCCAGTTTTTTTTTGGGGGGGGGCGGGTGTCGTGGTTTTGTTGTTTGCCTTCACTAATTTTGTCTCAGTCTAAAATGAAGTCTTCCTGGGAGTCACCACCCTAGTTTTATTCCCAGTGTTGACAATGATTTCTGATTCTGAAAACTAAAATTTATGTGAAACAAAAGTACATTGCAAAAACTCCAGCATAGCAAGATAAAGGAAAGTAGGTCTGCTTGGAACTTCACAAACTTCACAAGCAAATCTTTCTTTCCTGGAACTGTTATATACACTTTAAAATACAGATATAAAAATAAAACGAAAGTGCTTTAAAACTCGAGATTATTGTGTGATTTGAAGTGTGGAGAGAATTTGAGACTGGAATGGTTATAGAGGACAAACACAAGTCCTTTAAAAATAATGTATGTATGGCTCATAATTTTATATCTCTAAAATATCACCAGCAGCTTGAAAACTGGGAGTTTGACCTTGGAATTCTGGAATATGTTAGAGGAGACCTTATTTATTTAAATTCAAAAAGAAAAAAATTTGGATAATTAATTTTAACTTTTTCTCATAGGGAGGATAATAATATAGAGAAAAAGAGACATGATTTTGGTTTACTACCCTAATCAAATCTATATTTAGTATAGAAATACTTAGTTTATAGAAAAACTTTCAAATTATTAAGTTAAATTTAATGTGTTATCAAATGGATTTAAGCACTCTACATATATTCATTTAATTGGTTTATTTTCTTTTCACTTTGGATTGCTATTATGATTCAAATATTTAAATGTTAGGTTACTATCCAACCTTTAATAATAATATAATAAAAAATATAATAAAAGCATTTGAAACCGATTAAATGATGAAGGACTTCATTGGATTTATGTAGTTAGTAATAGTAGTAAAGTTTCCCAGTTTTTTATTTTAAAACAGTGCATTGTTTTAATGCACTGCAATAATTTTTCCTTCTTTTTGGAGCTGTGATTTAGTTCACTTATATTTTCTTTTTTAAAATTAAATCAGTTTCACTTTCTCCAGGACAGGAATCAACAACCATAGTATAACATTATCATTCCTTGGTTTGAATAAATAAGTAATTCATGTTTAATACAGACTATAACTAAAATAAATAATTCCCTTTTATAAGTCACTATATAATATAACCCATATACTGTGACTCTTACAAGGAAACTTGTGATTACAGTGGGCCCACCCTGACAATTCAGGTTAATCTCCCTCAGAGTTCTTAATTTAATCACATCTGCAAAGTCCCTTTTGCCATATATATCCACCACGTTTAAGTGTTGGGAAGCGGACATCTTTGGGGGTCATTATGTAGCTTACCACAGGAAAAAATTTTAGGGCTGGTTTGATAAAGCTAATTTTATACCTAAAAAAAAAAATTGAAGTTTAACATTCCAGGAAGCCTAGCTTTAAATTTTGCAAGAATTAAGGTTAGTTTTTTGTTTTCTGTTCTTTAATTATTATTTTTGCTTTTTAACAGTTACCACATTCTGGGCTTGGATATACAACAGTGAACTATACAAAATCTCTGAGCCTTACATAATTTCATATCAAATTGAGGGGAGAAATACAGAACGTTAGGCTGTAGTGAAAGCAAGTTTGTCTCTCACTCTTTTGCTGTAGTCTGTACCTCTGGCAGTGTTTTATGTGTGGCTGAAACTCCAAGAAAAGTTGGAGAATAGAATAGAAATTCGGTGTGTACAGGAAAATGGAATGGATAGGAGAACTGGCTAAGAGAGTTGGTAACTGAAAGCAAAGAGTAGGCATCTGTGGTTTGTACTGATGTCTGCACGGAGTAGCGGCTTTACAAACAGTTTCTTTACATTTTTAATCCTGTCCCTACGGCCTGCCCTCGCCCTGACGACTCTGCTTTCTCCCGCAGGTCATGATGATGGGCAGCGCCCGCGTGGCCGAGCTGCTGCTGCTCCACGGCGCGGACCCCAATTGCGCCGACCCCGCCACTCTCACCCGACCGGTGCACGACGCCGCCCGGGAGGGCTTCCTGGACACGGTGGTGGCGCTGCACCGAGCCGGGGCGCGGCTGGACGTGCGCGATGCCTGGGGCCGCCTGCCCGTGGACCTGGCTGAGGAGAGGGGCCACCGCGAAGTCGCCGGGTACCTGCGCGCGGCCTCAGGGGGCAGGGAAGGAGGTAGCCACGCTGGTACAGACGCAGCAGAAGGTCCCACAGGTGAGGAGGCCGATCTAAGAATTTGAGCTTCCTCAGCCCATCGCACTCCTTTTTCAGAAGAGAAAGCTGGCTCCGGGTGAGCGGAGTCTTGTGTCTCTCCTCAGCTCTCACACTGCCAGCCAGTGGGACAACCCTAGTATTCCGATCGCGCTGCCCTCTCCAGTGCTATGGACGCGACATAGCCTGAGATGGACTTCCTTAAGTCAAAGCCCATCCCATAAACCCTGCACTCCACCTCCCAAACACTCATCCTCCCCGCAGCTCAGGCCTAGACCTGAGCATTGAAGACTCGAGGCTAAAGTTCTAGTGTCCCTTCTTCCTCCAATCTAGCTGGCCAGATGCATCCATTCAATGGCCCTCAGTTTCTCCATTACCTAGGTCGCTGGACCAGTCCTGTGATTTCCAAAACCAGTTGCGCATGACATCATCTGGTAGAGATCTGTCATTCCCAGCTCTGTTACACAATTCTGCTAAATCCGCCCCGCTGCTCTATGCGGTGGAGTTTTTCAGAGCTCCCCCAAGGGGTTCAGAGAGTATCTGGGATGGAGACCTCTCCAACCCTCGCAGTCTACACACTGGAATTTGCTGCACGCTCTGGATTACAGACCCTTTCTTAAATTTTTCTCTCTGTTAAGCTTTTGGTTTCTGCGAGAGATCGCTGAGAAGGAGAGACGGTTATGTGGTTCCTCTCCTTGCCTTCTCTTTCTACGACAACAAAGCCTTCTTTTCCCTCGGCCCCATTTCCTTACCTCCACTTCTGCCTGCCTAAAGTACTAATTTTATTTTTCTGAAAGAGAAACCATTTAATCAAAATATATATGTGAAGCAATATACGAAATTAGCACGAATATTTAAGGTAAAACATGACTTTCAAGATACAAGATACAGAAATCTTGGGCTCAGAACGGAGGCACTAGGCTTCCTGGACTGAGGAGAGAATCTGGGAAGACGGAGTGGAGAGGCTCGCTCTGGGCCCACCGTTGGAAGTGCAATGAGAGCAGTGCCTTGTGGTGGGGCGGCGGGGGCGGGTAGATCTCCATTAGCCGGGACCGTTCCTCCAACAGAAGCTTGCATTTCGGACGCGGTATAGGACGAGGGGCCAGTCACAGGGCTGTAGGGTGGAGCAAGAACTGGGAGCTGCCGCAGAGAGTTAGATGATTGATTTGGGCCCGAAGCAAATGAATAAATAACTCTTTATATCCAAACCTAAGGTGCATAACATAAGCATGCAAGACCAATTTTCCCTCTTTTCTTCCTTCTCCCGCACTGCCATCCGTCCTTCCTTTCTTCTTTCCCTCCCTCCTTCCCTTTAACTAAGATTCTACTACGTAACCAGCCCGGTTCTAGGTGGGACACAAAACTGGAGACAAAACAAGAGTCCTGCCCTCCTAGAGTTTACATTCTAGGAAATAGTCTTTAAACACTATAACAATGTATTTTTCAGAGAGTGATTTTGTAAAACCAATGCGATGTATAAGAGTGAAGTGTGAATAGAAGGGGAGGCTGTCTTAGGGTGATCCGAGAAGCTGACTGATGAGAAGAGATTGGGAACTGGAGGCAGAGAAACTGGCAAGTGCAAAGACTGCGGCGAAAATGTGTGTGGAGGGACAGGAGGATCGAAAGGCAGGCTGGAGGGTGTACACAACGAGATCAGAGAGGAAGGCAGAGGCCAGATAATTGTAGGGGCCGTATAGGTCAAAGGATGTTTGGTCAAAACGTGGATTTTGTTCTAGAAACGTTAGGAAACCATTAGCTGGGTTGGGAGAGATGCCCTGAGGAAAAAGACAATGGTACTGGAACCAATGATTCCCAGATTTCCGAGCCTTGCCTAATCAAGTGTCCTCCGATTACGCGAGTTCGCTGAGTCGCTCGCCAGCCTCAGATGCAAGAGATGCTTGGGACCGCGCGAAGCGCGAGGCGACGTCGACGAGGTGGCAAGCACTCGGCACCCATTATATACCCGTTTTCCTCTCGCAACGCCAGTGGGCTGCGCAGCAGCGCTCTCCCTGCCCTCAGCCTGGCGGGCCCGGAGTGCGGAAGCGGTCGGCGAGCCCAGCACAGCTAGCAGGACAGTGGACGCGTGTGGGATTAGCGAGGCTCGGAAGTGCGGAGACAGCCGGCAGGGTCGCGATTCCAGGAACAGATCCCTGCGCTGAGGGGTTAGTGGACATTGTGAGGAAGTGTGCATGCAGGCAAAGTCCATTAGTGAATACCTGGGGGACTGCAAAAAAAGGAGGCTGGAATGGGTCTCACATCTTTCTAATGTCTTTTTTCTCTCCGCCGTCTGCAGATACCCCAACTGAAGACCAGAGATTCTTCAAAGGATCTTGATCTTCAGGAGAAATTGGGCGGCAAACATCACACCATCCCCGCCTCCCAATTTTCTTCTGCTTTTTAAAATTTCAGACCTTTTATGTGCATTTATATATTGTGATAAAAGGTTTTTTTAAAAAAATCGTTTCTGCCTTTTCATTGAGTTGGAGTTTTCGAGAGCGAGTAAGTACTCAAGCCCTGAGAGTATATGTATGCGGGCACTTCCTCTTTCGAGCCTTGTACCTACGGGGCGCTGTTGTTTTTACAGCCATTTTGTGAAGAAGGAAAACGAAGCTCAAATGGGTTTCGTGGCCTTTCTTGTATCAAACTGCCCAGCAAATGTTAAAGCCAGGCTCATTTTTTTGTAATCGTGTTCTTTCGTTCGCTCATTTATTTGGTCAACATTTATTGAGCACCTATTATGGCACCTTACCAGGGGTACAGTGAGGGGAGACAGACATCAGCTGTTAAACACATGACTAGAAATTTTAACGCACTTTCCTAGAATCAAAGACAGCGTTTATTTCTGGGACTCGCTGTCGTTTCATGTACCTCTTAAAAAGAAAACTGTAGCGTAAGAGTACACACCGTGGGTTGTAAGACACGTCCGGGTCTCAGATGATAAAATGTCAAAAGTCGGGTCTTGGGATTGAAAAAATGGGGTAAAAAGTGATGAAACCTTTCATCAGTCTGAAGGGACACCTTAAACTGACAGATTCTCGCCTGCCTGGCCTTCCGTTATTTACCCGGCTCCAAGATCCAAGCTCCCGCAAGGTTGGGGTATTTTACGCAAAGCGCCACACCCAGCAGGTAGCCCACAACCGTGGAGCCCCGTCTACAACTCATTCCGGGGCGTGCATGAGCTGGCTCCCTTTGTCCGGCCCAGCTCTCTGGGACCCACCCGCCAGCAGCTAGCTACTCCAGCGGGCTGTGAAGTTGCTGCTGACCTAGAAACTTCTCTGCCAGAGCAGGGAATGAATGCCGCATGGACTGAGTCCAACTTCAACTGGGTCCGGAAGGCTAAGCTGCTTCCTCCCAGGGGAGGTCACCACACCTCCAGTAACTTATTTATTTTTTATTGAGGTGCAATTTGCATGACAAAATTAATGATTTTAAAGTATACAATTCCGTGGTATTTAGTACACTCACAGCGTTGTGCAATCATTTTCATTTATCTAGTTTCAAAAATTTTCATCACCTCTAAAAGAGACCTCATACTCATTAAGCATTTCTCATTAAATCCTGCCTATCTTCAGGCTCTGGCAACCACTAATAGCCTTTTGTCTCTATGGGTTTACCTATTCTGGACACATTGTATGATTCCACTTCTATGAAATGTCCAGAATTTAATATAATTCCACTTATATGAGCTCTCCAGAATATATGTCTGTCTTTATGTCGGTTCCACAGTTTTGATGACTGTAGTTTTGTAATATGTTTTGAAATTGGGAAGTATTAATATTCCAACTTTTTCTTTTTCAAAATTATTTTGATCTGTTTCAACCTTGTATGTAGGGTTCCTTGCAATTCCATATAAATTTTAGAATCAACTTTTCCCATTTATGCAAAAAAAAAAAAAGGCTATTGAGCTTTTCATACGGATTGCATTGGATATGTAGATCACTTTGTTTACTATTGCCATCTTGATAATATTTCCAAACCATGAACACAGTATGTCGTTTCACTCATTTAGGTCTTTAATTCCAGCAATGTTTTGTAGTTTTCAGTGCATAAGTATAACAAGGACTTGGTTAAATAAATTCCTAAGTATTTTACTCTTTTTGATGCTATTAAAAAATGGATTGTTTTTCTTAACTTACTTTTTGGATTGTTCATTACTAGGGTATAGAAATACAAATAATTTTTGTGTGTTGATCTTTTATCCTGCAGCCTCACTGATTTTGTCTATTTGCCCTACTAGAATTTTGTGTGTGTGTGCATGTCTATTGTGTGTATTCTTTAGGAGTTTCTATATATATAATCATGTCATCTGCAAAGAGGGGTAGTTTTACTTGTTCCCTTCCAGTTTGGATGGTTCTTATTTCATTTTTCTTGCCCAACTGTTCTGGTTAGAACTTTCAGGACAATGCCGATTATTTTGAATGGCAGTCTAAAGCAAACATTCTTGTCTTATTTCTGATCTTAGTGGGAAATCTTTCACTCTTTCACCATTGAATATGATGTTAGCAGTAGTTTCTTCATAAATGCCCTACCATATTGAGGAAGTTTTCTTCTAGTCTTAGTTTGTTGAATATTTTTATTACGAAAGACTTGGGTTTTATAAAATTATTTTACTGCATTGAGACAATCATGGTTTTTTTCTTCATTCTATTAATATGGTATATTACATTGATTGATTTTCATATGTTGAATTCCTGGCATTTCTGGGATAACTCTCACTTATTCGTGGTGTGTAGTCCTTTTAACATTCTGCTGGATTGAGTTTGCAAGTATTTTTATTTATTTACTTTTGCATCTATACGCATAGGGAATATTCGTCTGTAGTTTTCTTCTCTTGTGACATCTTTGTCTGGTTTCAGCATCAGGGTAATGTTGGCCCCATTGAATGAGTTAGGAAGTGTTCACTACTCTTCTATTTCTTGGAAGAGTTTGAGAAGAACTGGTGTTAATTGTTCTCTAAACTTTTAGTACAATTCACTAGGCAAGCCATCTAGTCCTGGGCTTTTCTTTGCGTATGTGTGGAGGAGAGGAGGGTGACTACTGATTAAATCTTACTTGTTGTAAGTCTTCAAATTTTCTTTTTTTTTTTTTCTTGAGTCAGTTT
This sequence comes from Pteropus vampyrus, assembly GCF_000151845.1. Classification (NCBI taxonomy): domain Eukaryota; kingdom Metazoa; phylum Chordata; class Mammalia; order Chiroptera; family Pteropodidae; genus Pteropus; species Pteropus vampyrus. Next base: position 375,800 of record NW_011888934.1, on the reverse strand, counting down.
TGTTACTTTGTGTGTTCCCAGGAATTTTGTCCATTTCAGGTAGGTTACCTAATTTGTTGGTATACAATCGTTCATAATTTTCTCTTATAATCCTTTTTTATCTCCTTAAGGTTGCTAGTACTGTCTCCATTATGCTGTGTTTAAGTCATCTTTTTCTTTATCAAACATTTATTTAGTTGCTGTAAACCTTTGACTATTTTCCAGAGTAAGTCAATTCTGACAGTTATCTTGTTGGTGTTTCTGATAGGGATTGGCCCTTGGAGCTTCCTATTCTGTCATTTTCACTAAGGCCACTTTAATTTTCCTGTTTGTTTTGTTTTGTTTTAGAGCAGAAGGACAGAATGCCTCTGATATGTCAAGTTTCTTTCTCCATATATCCCCTGTGACTGAGATTCAGTGCCCCAATGCCCTGCCTTCCCATTCGGGGTCTCCGGCCCCACCATATCTCTGAACCTTTCTAGCTCAAACACTCAGCTATCTCCTTCCAAATTTTCTACACTCTCCCTCCTCCTCCTCCCTTCCGTCCCCACTGTAGGAGCTGGCTCCTCTCCACAATTCCTCTCCTGCGTGCGCTCATACACACCGTTTCGGAGATTCCTTAGATGCAATCACTCCCGTACCCCTTGCCCGCAGCCTCCTTTAGGATGGGCGCCTCAGCTAAAGCACAGGCAGGTGCTATTTTAAAGCCCCAAAGGCCTCAGGCAGGATTGAGTGTGTCTCCCACGCCCTCTCACAGGTACGTACTCGCGGGTCCTCCGCTGCGCCGTTCAGGAACACGCGGAGCACGCGTACTCCTCGCCCAGCCAGCAGCGAGAAGCGCGCGGTGGCTGAGCCGCGCAACTGGGCCTGGATCTCACAAGGGCGGGGTCAGAAACTCTTTCGGCTTTGTCTTGTTAAAAAAAAAAAAAAAAAGGAGGGGGCAGAGGGAGGAGGAGGAGAAGGAAGGTGAGAGAAAGAGGACAAAGGGAGGAGTTTTAAGTCTGTTCAAAACCGTAAGGTTGGAGGAAAGCTGAGAAGGTTTTGCGACGATGACGGCCAAAACTTTCAGAGCCAACCAGCGGTGGAGGATAAAAAAGGCACTGCTGAATTGAAAATTTTTCAGCTTCCATGGGGCAACTGGGAGTCTGCGGCTTGGGAGAGTAGTCCTGGGCCCAGCCGTGTCACAGGTCGGAGAATGGCTGTGGTGCCCAGGTTCCGGAGTAGTCCCTGGGATGGCCCCAGGGGAAGGGGTTCCCGCACCTCCTTCCAGATCTCACATACCTGATTTAAGCAGTAATGTTCAAGTAATAAGCATGAGAGAGAATCTATTGCATGACCTCTCTTCTAACTTGGGGGGGAGAGGATTGTCAGAATCCAATCTCTGACTCCATCGTCACATGGCATTATCCTCTGAGTCTCTTGGTGTTGTCAAATCTCCCTCTCTTTTTTCTTATAAGGACATCCGTCACTGGATTTAGGGCCCACTCTAAAGCCAGCATTATCTCATGCTGAGATCCTTAATTTAATTGCATCTGCAAAGACCCTATTTCCAAATAAACTCACATCTATAGGTACTAGGGGTTTGGACTTGGACATATCTTTTTGAAATACACTATTCAACTTACTCCACTGCCTAATTCATGCTTTTTCCCCTAGTTCCTAAAGAATAAGAATAAGAATAAACATTTAGGACCAGGGATACATTTTTTTCAGAGACTAGCCTCAAAACTGAAAGCTCTTGCAAAATTAGTCTAAGACATCCAGAATCTCTGGTAAATAAAATCGGAGCTCTGACTAGATGTGCATTTGTAGAGTAAGCCAAAGAGGATAGGGATGTGAATTTTGAGCCATTAGGAAAAATTTGAACAAGATTTCTTTCCCATAAACTGGTGAGGACACTAACAGGAATGATCTCTTAATAGAACCAGGTGGATTAAGAAAGATAAATTGGCACACAGGATTAACTCAGACTGGTGAAGAGGAGAGTAGTAGAATAGAGTGGGGCTGCTTTCCTCATGCAGAGTGAGGGCTGTCTTCTTGTGCACCCTCCTATGATGCATTTAGATACAATCACAGAACATAATCTTGTTTTAATGTACCTAGAGAAAATTAGCATTACATTTCTATTTTTCCAAACATTTTCAGAAACAATATCTCAATGAATTGTTGCAACCCCCTATAAGGCATTGCAATTCCAAATTTAAAATCAGGGAATAGAGAATCTGAGAGATCACACAATTTTCTGAGGGCATGAGAATCCTCCAGGCTTTCAATTGTGATACAGAGATTGCAGAAACTTCCTCAGCTACTATTTACTTTACCCACTTTATAAATGAAGAAGCTGAAGCTTAGGTGCCGTAGCTGGCCCAACCACATACATCTAGTGACTGATGGATCCAGTATTTGGTCCTAGTTTTGTTCAGAAGGGCATAGACTATGGCCATTGATCCTGACATTGCTCTAGACTGGGTAGTTTAGGGCCTTTGACCTTTCTTAAAAAGGCATCTGAGATTAAAACCACCCTGCTTCTCATGCCTGGTTTTATCAGAGACCTCAATATAAGTACTCCTGATCAATTTCCTCTACCTCCCCTTCATTCCCATAATGCTCTATACTTCTTTGTCCTTAGCCCACACCTCTCCCACCTCCCAAACTTTCCACCGTGCTCTCTGGTATACCTACTACATAATCAGCCAGTGTCCTATAGCCTCAATTTCTTCTTAGTTAAGTTTCTGCCTCCTTCTTGGTATAAATGCTATCCAAAACTCCTTGGAGGACACTGAATTTCTATCAGGTTTCTGAAGTAGAAGCTTTTATTCTCTCTCATGAGCAACCTATCTGAAAGTCAGGAAGTGAATTTGAGACCCTCCTTACTTACCATTGTTTTTGCCCTAACTGTTATGGATTGAACTGTGTGCACTTAGATACAGATACGTGCACAGGGAGAATGCCATATGAAGATGACCGCAGAGATCTACAGCCAAATAACAGCAAAGAGATTTCCAGCAAATAACCAGAAACTGGAGGAGAGACGTGGAACAGATTGTCCCTCACCACTCTCAAAAATAATCTTATTGACACCTTGATCTCAGACTTCTAGCCTTCAGAATTGTGAGACAATAAGTATCTGTTGTTTAAGCCACATAATTTGTGATTCTTTGTTATGGAAGCCCTAGCAAGCTAATATACCAACCCTCTGGTAAAAACCCTTTTTAAAACTCAGACCATTCAACCTAACTCATCCTTCAGATCTCAATTTAATGCTTATTTCCTCAAGGAGACTTCCTTGATCAGGGTCTTTTATATAAACTCTCCCAGAATGATTTTCCTTCTTTTTGGAGTACATATTTGCCTCAGTTTGCAATTGCACAAATGTTAGTGTTGTTTGATTAATAATATTTGGCTTCACCTCTAGTCTCTAAATTCCATGACCTCAGCAAAAGTTTCTGTTTTGCTCACCATCATATCTCCAAAGTAGGTGCTCAGCAAATATTTGTTGTGAATTAAAGCATTGCATTGTTTTAGAAGTTAATTTCTTTTTAAAATACAAATAACCTTTGGCAAATATAATCCACCAAGCATTATCATCCATCCAATATTTAATATGTACATGAAGTTTAGGCCTAAGAGGGCTCTGAGTTTTGTGTTATAATTTCTTCCTAAATGACACTTGGCTTCTTTTTGAATCCTATTTCCTGTTCGTGTCTATTTTGACCACTATTTTATTGACTTTTTTTTTTTTTTTTTTGCTTATTTAAGTATTTTATTGACAGTCCTGTGGTCTCCAGAATCTTCTTCATAGTCTTTAGCAGCATTTGCCCTAGATACTTTTTGGGAAATTTGGGGCAACTATTGTCACATTTTCATAGGTGTTATCTTCCCAATGGGAGCTCAAATGGCAAATGTCGTGCAGGGGTTTCAGACATGAAAGTGGATTAAGATGCTAGACATAGAAGAGAGAAACATATCAGACAGAATTCAGCTGCATAATTTTTAATTTAATATAAAATTTTAGTACTTATTATATTTGCAGAGTTTAAAAAATCAAATATTATTACTATATGGTATTGTGGCATAATAAAAAATATATTTGGTCTTTGCTAACTCGCCTACACACACACACACACACACACACACACACACACACACACACACACACACGCATTCCTTCCTTTCCGGGCACAGAGCTGCTAAAACCATTGGAAATTCTTTTGTATGCTAATGAATGAGTCATAGTCAAGGCTTCCAGATAGCTTCAAATTGGGGACCAGTCACTAGGAAAATCAAGCCATGATAAGGATTGGAACTGTCAGTCTCCCTCCCCACCTCAGGGGAGGAAAGGGGGATGAAGATTGAGTTCAATCACCAATGGCCAATGATTTAATCAATCATGTCTATGCAATGAAACTGCCATACAAACCCCTAAACAGTGAGATTCGGAGGGCTTCTGAGTTTGTAAGCTTTTGAGGAGCTGAGAGGCGGTGTGCCTGCAGACGGCACGGTTAAGCAACACCCCCACACATACATTTGGATAGCCAAATGACAAGTTGATACACAAAATGTGGTATCATTCAACCTAAAAAATAACAAAATACTGACACATGCTACATTGTGGATGAACCTTCAAACATAAGGCCAAGCAGAAGAAGCTTATGTCTACAAAAGGCCACATATTGTATAATTCTTTTTATTTGAAATGTCCAGAATAGCCAATTCCATAGAGATAGAAAGTAAAATTGTAGTTTCCAGGGGCTAGGGGAAGTGAGAAGTAAGGAGCAACTGCTAAGATATGGGGATTCTTCTGGGGCTGACGAAAATATTCCGGAGTTAGATTGTGATGATGGTAGCCCTACTCTGTGAATATATTGTAAACCACTGAATTGTCTACTTCAGAAGTGTGAACTTTATGGTATGTGAATTATATCACAATAAAGCTGTTATTAAAAACAAACAGAGACACCATTGCCTCTTAAAAAAAAATCCCCAAATATTTCAGTGACTTTCATGCCTATAATGTCTCTTTTATCTCATCTACTACTATTTTTCACTGTAATATTTTGCTTCAGCCACAGTAACCTTCCTTGCCATTCTTCAGACAAGCCAGGCACTCTCCCAACTTAAGGTTTTAGAGCTGTTCTCTCTACCTGGAATCCTCTTCACCAAAGACTAATTATCTCATCACTATGTGTCATTTTCTTATGCTGACCAACCTGTTTAATATTGTTTACAACCTGTGCATTCCTCTGCTGACCCTCCTTACACTACACTAGTTTTTCTTTTCCTCCTAGTACCTCCACTTTCAAACATACTATAAAATTTACTTGTTTCTTATATATTTTAGCTATTGTTTATTTTTCTTCCTTAATGCTAAAATGCAAACTTTTGAAAGGCAGGAATCTCTGGCCTGTTTTGGTAATTGCTGTAAGTACTTATAGCAATGCCTGGCACATAGTAAGCATTTTAAACATATTTTTGATAAATAAATGATGGGCTTCCTTTCAAATATATAAAGAACATTTTCTTTCAATTAGACTATGAAGAGAATACAGGTGACTGCTACATAACAAATGAATGAACAAAAGAAATAAATCCCATTTTCTAATATTTAAAAGTTGTTGATCATGTCCCTTTTCTGAGTCAGGCCAGGAGGTTTAGAGCTCTCTGGTACAATGTAATGCTTCAGAAGACATCATTGTCATGTAAAGGATAAACAGCATAAAGAGCCTGGAATTTAGAGACAGACCATATGGATCTGATCCTGGTTATGCCACTGTTAACTGTGAGTGACTTGGATGAATTACATAACATCCCTAAGCATCAGTTTCCTCATCTGTGAAATGTGGAATTTAATGGTATCTGCCTCACAAATGTGTTGTGAGAACCAAAATATTTAATACTTATTAAATAAATAGCATACTGTCTGGTAAGTGGACAGCGTTGAATGAACATTAGTTATTTTTATGCTTACAACATAGTATTTTTTAATATTTTTTTAATTTTTCAATTATAATTGGGTTACAATATTATATTAGTTTCAGGTGTTCAGCATAGTGATTAAAGATCTATATAACTCACAAAATGATCACTCCAATAAATCTAGTGCCTCTCTACCCACATACATATTTATTATAATATCATTGACTATGTTCTTTATAGTCAAGGATATTTTATATCTATTTTGTATCTATTTTGATACATTTTGTATCTCCATGACTATTTTGTAACTACCCATTTGTACTTCTCAATCTCTTTCCCCTTTTTCAATGACCCCCCCTACTCCCATCTGGTGACTTTCAAAATGTTCTCTGTATCTATATGAGTGTTTCTGGGTTTTTTTGTTGTTGTTTATTTTGTACTTTAGTCGTTCTCTGTCTGACTTACTCCGTTCTCCCCCTTGTGAGGATGAAGGTAGGACTGATCAGTTATTTACAAATATAGAAGAAGCCATTTATACTGCTGAATGTTGAGGAATAATAGAAATGTCCAGTGTTAAGAGAGAGTACAAGAGAATGAAAAGAATCCATGATAGAGTTAAATTCATGACATAGAGTTAAATTCATGACATAGTACTCTATTATGGTTTTGTTATTCAGTATAGAACTTGAGAGTTAATCTTCATAAAAGGCAATATGAAGCATTCTTGTAGTGAAAAAAAATGTTTTGTATTTAACTGTATTAATGGCTGTGATATTTTACTATAGTTTTGCAAGATATTACCATTGGGTAGATAAAGGGTACCCAGGATCTGTCTGTATTCTTTCCTAGAGTTGCCTGTGAATCTATTAGTCTCTCAAAATAAAAAGCTTAATGAAAAATAATAAAACAAAATATACTTCGGATATTCTAGAAAGCCGATCATGTTTTATTTGGATGATGAAATTAAAGGAAATTTAAATATTTTTTTTTGGTGACTTGTATATATCTTTTAAATTTTCACACAGGAATTTCTTTTGGAGTAAAAAAAAGTATCATTTACATGAAATTTAATGAAACCTTTTGAAATACATTGATAGCTCTGTTTTATTATATACAAACTATTAAGAATTAAGAGTATTATTGACAGCCTTTACAGGCCAGTGCATTAGAACATAGTGTAAATTAAACACTGCTGACCACCATGTGTCTCTGTTGTCTAAACAGCCAAAATCTAGATTAGCTGACCCCAACATCTGGCATTGTGCTTAGTTATTACATATTGTTTCTTCAATGAGCATTTCCAACTCCCTACTTGACCTATAACTCAACCACATTCCTTCATAGAATCTCATGCTCTTAATTAGTGGAAAATACCTGTGATTTAACATTAGTTTCAATTGCTGGGTTCAGCCTTCAGTTGTCAGGATATTCTGTGAATTTACTGAATTACTGCCAAGCATTTATTGACAGGAAAAGAGATGAATCAACTTCTCTTTTTCTTCTTAAAGTAATTTGTTTGTTAAATCATAGGGCATAGTTCACTGTATATTCTGGTAATTCTTTCCTCTGATTTAAGACTTCTATTGCTCATGATGACATCTGCTGTTATACTGATAAATGTTCTTTTGTAGGTAATCTTTTATCATTAGTTACTGTTACGAATTTTACTTTATCTGGAATTCTGCAGTTTTACCACCATTTGTTTAGGGATGAATTTAATTTCTCTAGCCTGGAACTTATTTTGTTTCCTGAATCTAAGGATTTCAGTGTCTCTATAATTTTGGTAAACGTTTTGACCTTCACATTTTCCTCAAACATTGCCTATCAATCCTCCATTCTGTCATTCTCTCTGTTCTTTCCACCTGGGACTTCTATTAGTTTTTACGTTACTCCTCTTTTACACCATTTCATTTAACATCTCTCGCATATTCCCTCTCTCTCTCTCTCTTTCCCACCCCCTCGCTTTTTAAAAAATATTTTTATTGAAATATATCTAATATCCAATATTATATTTGTTTCGAGTGCACATCATAGTCATTCAGCATTTATATACCTAAAGAAATGATTACCATGATAAATCCAGCAACCATTTGACACCGTACGATGCTATTATAATATTATTGACTATATCCCCTATGCTATATATTACATTCCCTTGACTTATTTGTTTTATACCTGGAAATTTGAACCTCTTATTCCCCTTTATCATTTTCCTTTTTTAAAAAATTTTTCAATTACAGTTGACATTCAATATTATTTTATATTAGTTTCAGGTGTACACCCTAGCAGTTAGACATTTATATAATGTTCTAAGTGATCCCCCTGACTAGGCTAGTACCCACTGGCACTATACATAGTTATTACCATTTCATTGACTATATTCCCTATGCTGTACTTCACATTCCCACGACTGTTTTGTAACTAGCAATTTGTACTTCTTAATACCTTCACTTTTTTCACCATGTGCCCAGATCTTCCCATCTGGCAACTATCAGCTTGTTCCCTGCATCTATGAGTCTGTTTCTGTTTTGTCTGTTTATTTATTTTGTTCTTTAGATTCCACATATATGTGAAATCATATGGTATTTGTCCTTCTCTGTCTGACTTATTTCACTTAGCACAATACCTTCCAGGTCCACCCATGTTGTCACAAATGGTAAGATTTCATTCTTTTTTGTGGTTGAGTAATATTCTGTTGTATAGATATACCACTTCTTTATCTAATCATCTATCGATGGGCACTTAGGTTGCTTTCATATCTTGGTTATTGAGTAATGCTGCAATTAACATAAAGGCGCATATATCTTTTCGAATTAGTGTTTTGAATTTCTTCAAATAAATACCCAGAGGTGGAATTTCTGGGTCATAAGGCAGTTCTATTTTTAGTATTTTAGGAGATGCCATACTGCTTTTTATAGTAGCTGTACCAATTTGCAATCTCACCAACAGTGCACAAGGGTTCCCTTTTCTCCTCATCCTCACCAACACTTGTTTTGTGTTGATTTATTGATGATAGACATTCTGACAGATGTGAGGTGATATCTCATTGTGGTTTTCATTTGCATTTTTCTAATATTTAGTGATATTGAGTATCTTTGCATATGTCTATTGGCCATCTGTATGTCCTCTTTGGATAAATACCTATTCAGGTCCTCTGCCCATTTTTTAATTGGATGAGGTTTTTTTTTTAGTGTTAAGTTGTATAAGTTCTTTATAAATTTTGGGTATTAACCCCTTATTAGATTATATTATTGGTGAATATCTTCTCCTGATTGGCAGGAGAAGAAATGGATTGTCTTTCCATTTTGTTGATGGTTTCCTTTGCTGTGCAATAAACTTTTAGTTTAATGTAGTCCCGTTTGTTTATTTTTCCTTTTATTTCCCTTGCCTGAGGCAACATACCAGAAAAAAATGTTACTAAGAGCAATGTCAGAGAGTTTAGTGCCTATGTTTTCTTCTAGGAGTTTTATGGTTTACAGTCTTACATTTAAGTCTTTAATCCATTTTAAGTTTACTATTGTATATAGTGTGAGTAGGTGGTCTAGTTTCATTATTTGCATCTGTCCAGTTTTCCCAGCATCATTTAATGAATAGACTATCTTTATCCCATTGTATATTCTTTCTTTTTTTTTTTTTTGTCATAAATTAATTGACCATAAGGGTGTGGGTCTATTTCTGGGCTCTCAATTCTGTTCCATTGATCTATATGTCTGTTTTTATGTGAGTTCCATACTGTTTTGATTGCTATAGTTTTGTAGTATAGTTTGATATCAGATAGTGTGAGACCTCCAACTTTGTTCTTCTTTCTATGGCTATTTGGGGTTTTTTATGGTTCCATACAAATTTTAGGATAATTTGTTTGTGTTCTGTGAAAAATGCTGTTGGTATGTTGATAGCGATTGCATTGATTGCTTTGCGTAGTATGGACATTTTAACAATGTTAATTCTTCCTATTTGTGAGCATGGTATATGCTTCCATTTATTCTTCTTCAGTGTCTTATAATTTTTTATTATAAGTCTTTTATCTCTTTGATTAAATTTATTCCTAGGTATTTTATTTATTTTTTGATGCAATTGTAAATGGTAATATTCTTGTGAGGTCTGAAAGAAGGAAACAGAAGCAAAATGCTCTGGGGGAATTCACCTAAAACCTAAGCCACACGGGATTTTCATGGATAAAGCCACACTTAAAATTAACTCATTTTCCAAAATACAAAACTTAAAAGGCAAAATTTTCCATGAACAAATATCGGCAGATGAGAAGATAGTCTGGTTAAATTCCTAAAAACTTGAGATAATAGAAACATCAGCTCAAATTATCAAATAAGTAGAAGATGACAAACGATATGAAAACATAATAAAAAGTAAAAATATATGTTTTTAAGTGTACTTTAGTAAAAGAGAATAATGGAAGTGAAAAATATAGTCATTAAAAATAAAAATCATTGGAAGGGTTAAACAGCAGATGAACACCTGCTGTAAAGAGAGTGTGGTCAACTGGATAACAGACCTGAATAAATACCCAGAATAAGAGAAGAAGGTGGAGAGAAAGTCCTAGCCACAGTAGTCAGACAAGAAAAAGAAATAAAAAGCCTCTAAATTAGGAAGAAGGAAAACTGTCATTATTTGCAGATGACATGATATTATACAGAGAGAAACCTAGAGAGTCTACCAAAAAATTATTAGAACCGATAAGTGAATTCAGTAAAGTAGCAGAGTATAAAATTAATATTCATAAATAAGTTGCATTTCTATACACCAATAGCTTTTTTTGAAGGTATGTTGGCTTTAATTTATTGCCTTCTAGTCACTGAGGAATAATAAGATCAAAATCTCATGATATTAGCTCTAAGCAGTTTTAAATTTTCCTCCCCAAAATTATAATCTCTGAACAATGTTGACCCTAATAGGTTGAGAGAATTATATGCTGAAAATACAATATTAAAAATCAACCCTTCTTCTGGACAGGACGGTGGGTGCGAGACTAGAGTGACTCTACTTTGACACGAAGTTTTCAGCAAATGAGCCACGATTAATATAGTTATAATTAGTCATGTAGCTCTTGGGAAATCCACAGTTGTAAAAGTTATTCCTGAAGTTCACACTGTTAGGTTCGAAAATGAACTAGAAAGAAATGTTACAATCAAGCTTGGATATGCTAATGCTAAGATTTATAAACTTGATGACCCAAGGTTGTCCTCAGCCAGAATGTTATAGATCCTGTGGAAGTAGTACGCCAGATGAGTTTCCTACAGACATTCCAGGGACCAAAGGGAACCTCAAATGAGTCAGGCATATCTCCTTTGTTGACTGTCCTGGCTACGATATTTTGATGGCTACTATGTTGAACAGTGTAGCAGTGATGGGTGCAGCAGTGATGGATACAGCTCTTCCTGTGTTAGTTGGTAATCTTGTCCTCTGAACACTTGGCTGCTATAGAAATCATGAAACTGATTCTACAAAATAAATTGATTTGGTAAAAGAAAGCCAGGCTAAAGGATAATATGAACAGATCATTGTATTTGTACAAGGTACAGTAGCAGGAGCTCCTATTATTCCAATTTCTGCTCAGCTGAAATATAATATTGAAGTTGTCTGTGAGTACATGGTAAAGAAAATTCCAGTGCCCCCAAGAAACTTTACTTTAGAACCCTGACTTACTATTGTTATTAGATCCTTTGATGTCAACAAACTTGGCTATGAAGTTGATGACTTTAAGAGAGGTGTAGCTGGTGGTAATATTCTAAGAGGAGTGTTAAAAGTGGACTAGGAGATAGAAGTCAGACCTGGTATAATTTCCAAAGATAGTGATAGAAAACTCATGTGTAAACCAACCTTCCAAAACTGTATCATCGTTTGCAGAACATAATGATCTTCGATATGCTGCTCCAGAAGGTCTTTTGAGAATAGGAACAAAAGCTGGCCTCACTTTGTGTTGGGCTGACAGACTGGTGGGGCAGGTACTTGGTGCAGTTGGAGCTTTACCTGAGAACTTCACAGAACTGGAAATTCCTTATTTCCTGCTTAGATGGCTTCCAGGTATACATACTGAAGAAGACAAGATAGTAGTAAAGATGCAAAAATTGTCTAAGAATGAAGTGCTAATGATGAACATAGGATTTCTGTCGACAGGAGGAATTAGTGTAGTCGAGGCTGATTTGGCAAAATCTTTTTAACTAATTTTGTGTACACAGAAGTAGAAAAAAAATTGCCCTTAACCAAAAAATTGAGAAACACTGGAATTTAATTGGTTGGGGTAAAATAAGAAAAGAACTGACAATAAAGCCAGTAGTAGATGATGACTGCAGAATTCTAGTTAAAGAATACATTTGGATAAAGTCAAACCTTCTCTTACCTATCTAGGGATATATTTTTAAAACAATACTGGGGAATGAATTTCACAGCTTATTACCTTAGTAGTAGCTGTTATTCTTATCTTTTGGCGATGAAAATTTAAACTTTAGTACTAAAATATGGTCTATAATAAATGTAAAAAAATTGGCATAATGTTGGATTAAATCTACATTTTACCAGAAATTAATCATTCCTCAATAATATCTAATTTATATATTATTGCAGGTTAGAAATGAAACTATTTGCTATAACCAGCCTTTGCTGTAGCACACATACCACCGAACCTGTTTGAAATAAAGTTTTTCTTCTTATATTCATGATTCATCTTTGAGTAGCTCCAGGCTTGAAAGGATTGTTATACCAGTAAAAACTTGAAGACACAAATTCTTGAAGACTAGCTTCCCTTTGCTAGTCTTCAACATATTTTATATTGCTTTATCTTTGTAATTTTGAGTGGAAAAAATTAATAGGTTCAAATAAAATTATCCTTTAGAGCAAAACAAAACAAAACGAAACAAAACAAAAAAACTAATCCTTATTAATTAGCAGCAATAATGAACAAAATATCTCATATATTATCAGATAACTCTCTGCCCTGAAATGTTTTTCTCTGCTTCATTCTGGCTCTGATGTTAATATATATTTTTTTCTTTTCAGTGAGTCGGAATTGTTTGTTCATGCTGTTTCAAAATTACCGAGGCCTATCTGCATTACTGGCAAAAAGATACTGACTCACACAGTGCCAGGGGTCATGGAGTAAGAGCAATAGAGAAGCAATTTTGGTAAAAAGTATGAAGAAAAACTCAGAGTGCCCCAGGGACAGAAGGCAGCTCTGTGAGCAGCTGAAAAGGGCTTTCTTCTTTTGCTAGTAACTTTATTCTGTATTTTCCATTTCTTCTTTTTCTAGGAGCATTTCTTTCTAATTCTATACATTATATTATCAGTAGAGGACATTTTAGATACTGGTTAAGGATTGGCCCTGGAGATTTTTTGTACAGTCTTAGGTTATATATGTCAAGCTAACTTATCCATATAAACTGGGAATCATCATTTTGCAGCAAGCCTAAGCATGCCTCACCCATGCTCACTGGCAGCCATACTCTAAATATTACACTGTCCTTGTATCCACCTGCTGAAATAGCCCGTAATTGAAGTCATTTAATACAACAGGCCCCACTCAGTGATACAGAAAGAAACAGGCAATTTTGAAATCATCCTCCCTCATTTGCACTCAGAGAATATTCAGAAGACAACAGAGCCTATTTTGAAATTATTGTATATATAGTTGGATTAATCTTCTCCCCAAAACCTTTTAAAAACTATTGCAATTTTCACTTTTCACATACATCTGTCACTTGTGAGATTTATATTTTAGTAAAAATTTCAGTATGTATTCATATAGTGGTTAATTTTATTCTAAAGTAAACAAATATTATACATTCATATTTATTTTTAAATATTTTTATTGTTCAGTTATAGTTTGCATACAATAAAATATATTAGTTTCTGCTGTACAACATAGTGATTAGACATCTATATAATCACAAAGTGATCACCCCAATAAATCTAGTGCCCCTCTAACACCGTAGTTTTTACAATATTATTGGCTATATTCCTTATGCTATACTTTATATCTCCGTGACTATTTTATAAATATCCATTTGTAAACTCTTTCTTCTATCCCTTTTTTCACTGACCCCCCAACCCCCTGCCATCTGGTAACCCTTAAAATATTCTCTGTATCTATGAGTTTGTTTCTGTTTGTTTGTTGGTTGGTTTTGTTCTTTAGATTCCACCTATGTATGCAATCATATGGCATTTATCTTCCTTTAGCTGGCTTACTCCACTCAGCACGATATCTTCTAGGTCCATTATGAAATATTTTTTTCCATCCCATTACTTTTAGTCTGCATGTGTCTTTTAATCGGAAGTGAGTCTCTTGTAGTCAGCAAATATAAGGATCTTGTTTTCTTATCCATTCAGCTACCTATCTTTTGATTGGAGCATTTAATTCTTTTGCATCTGAAGTACTTATTGATAGACATGTAGTTATTGCCATTCTGTATTTAGATTTTTTATATATTTTTTTTCTTTTTCTTAAAGAAGTCCCTCTAACATTTCTTGTAACACTGGCTTGGTGGTGATGAACTCCTTTAACTTTTCCTTATTTGTGAAGATCTTTATCTGTTCTTCAATTCATTTAGAAGCTTTGCTGGGTAAAATAATCTTGGTTGTAAATCCTGGATTTTCATCACTTTGAATATTTTGTGCCAAGCCCTTCTGTCATGCAAAGTTTCTTTTGAGATATTAGCTGCCAGTCTTATGGGTACTCTCTTGTAGGTAACTAACTGCTTTTCTCTTGCTACTTTTAAGATTCTCTCTTTGTATTTAACCTATGGCATTTTAATTATGATGTGTTGTGGTGTGGGCCTCTCTGGGTTCATCTTCTTTGGGACTCTCTGAGCTTCCTGGAGTTGTATGTCTATTTTCTTCACCAGGTTAGGGAAGTTTTCCATCATTATTTCTTCAAATAGGTTTTCGATTCCTTGCTCTCTCTCATCTCCTTTTGGTACCTCTATGATGCAAATGTTGTTACGCTTGATGTTGTCCCAGAGGCTTCTTAAACTATCTTCATTTTTTTAAATTCTTTTTTCTCTTTGCTATTCTGATTGAGTGTCCTCCACCACCCCATCCTCTAAATCACTGATTTGATCCTCCACTTCATCCACTTTGTTGATTCCCTCTAATGTACTCTTCATCTCAGATATTGTATTCTTCATTTCTGACTAACTCCCTACTATGTTTTCCATCTCCATTTTTATGTTTTCCATCTCTTTGGTAAAGTTCTCACTGAGTTCATCTACTCTTCCTCTAAGTTCCTTGAGCATCCTTATAACCAGTGTTTTGAACTCTGCATCTGGTATATTGCTTGCCTCTATTTTGGTGAATTCTGTTTCTAGACTTTGTTCTGTTCTTTCATGTGGGACATACTTCTTTGCCTCCCCATTTTGGTTGCCTCCCTGTGTCTGTTTCTATGTATCATGTAGTCCTAAGTCTCTTGGTCTTAGTAGAATGGCTTTATGTAGTAAGTATGCTGTGGGACCCAGTGGCACAGTTCTGGGGGCGGTGGGGAGGGTTCAGCTGCAGGCCAAGTTCATCTGCAGCCTGTGAACCTCTGGGGCCATCTGGTAAGAGTCACCAAGTAATCCACATATGGCTGCCACCCTTGCTGGGCTTTTAGGTGCCTCAAGGGGTCAAGTCCCAAATCGAGGCCAACTGCCATTGGTGCAAGTCTTGTGGCTGCTTAGCAAAAGGTACAGGGCATGCCGAAGCCAGATGCTGCTTCTTTGGGTTTTACAAGTCTTTGAGAGATTTTATAAAAGTTCACAGCAGGAGCCAAGACAGCCTGTTTGTATGGAATAAATCACCGAAAGTGGCTTGGGTGGGCCCACAAGTTATTTTTTTAGAACTCAATGTAATTTCTTTTTTTTTTTTTTTTTAAAAAATAGAGTTGATGCACAATAATATATAAGTTTCAGATGTACACTGTAGTGACTTGACATTTATGTTCCTTACATATGATCAGTATGATGCCAAGTAACCATCTGTTACCATACAAAGTTATTATAATAATATTGACTATTTTCCCTATGCTGCACATTATAGCTCCGTGACTTTTTTTTTTTTTAAATAACTGGAAGTTTGTACCTCTTATTTCTCTTCACCTTCTTCACCCACTTCCCAGGCCCCTCCTTTCTGGCAGCCATCAGTTTATTCTCTATGAGCCTGTTTCTGTTTTATTTGTTTACTTGTTTTGTTTTTTTAGATTGCACATATAAGTAAAATCATATGGTATTTGTCTTTCTCTGTTTGACTTATTTCACTTAGCATAATACCCTTTAGGTTCATCCATGTCACAAATGACAAGATCTCATTCTTTTTTATGGCTGAGTAATATTTCATTGTATATATAACATCTTTATTTATTCATCCATCCTTGAACATCTAGGTTGCTTCCATATCTTGGCTATTATAAATAATGCTACCATGAACATAGGCATGCATGTATCTTTTCAAATTAGTGTTTTTGTTTGCTTGGACAAATACCCAAGAAAACTATCTGGGTCATATGGTAGTTACAAGTAACAATTTGCAATCTTAGTTTAAGCTCTATCCAGGACTGACTTCATTGGTCACACGCAAACTCAGAAATAGATAATATATAGCTATTAACAGAACGCTTGTCATCTATTTTGGCTGCTGAGCAGCAGAACTACTTTTTTATGTTCATGAAATTGCTGATCTTATATAAACACTTGTTTTGTATAACAGAAGCTAAAAATGCCAAATATGTAATTTCCCTTCCTCTTTTGCAGCTAAGGCGCAGACATGTGACCTAGCCTCTATCACTCAGAAATTGCCGTATAGGATTTGACACTAGTTACATTAGCTCTGCAGAAGGAAGAGCTAATGTAACTAGTGTCCAGACCAATTCTGAAACATCTTTCGGTGCATTTTTCCTGGTGGCTTAGCCTTGAGCCTGTATCTCTACCCATTATGGTAGATTCTGTGAGATATTTAAATATATGTTCAGTGAATTACTTTTTTTGCTTAACTCAGCTGCAGATGGCATTTGTTTCTTGCATGTGAGAATCCATACTGACAGATATTTCTTATACACTTTACTTACGGATATAGTGTGAACTTAACATGTTGCCTCATTTCTAGTAATAAGCACTATAACAGTTGTTATATTTTCTTTTTTATTTTTTCTGGTACATAAAAATCTCAGAATCGAATTCTGAACTCTATTGTAGTACAGAGAGTAACTGAACTAGTACAATTAGCTTATTTACCTTTGCTTTTTCCCCCTGTTTTTATGAATTTTATTTGTATTGTGATATCATTGGTTGTTAGCAGCCTATCAGAAAACTTCACAGATTTTCCCTAAAGAAGAGTTTCCCTAAATTCTCATTCCTTACTTGCAGCTGGTCCCTGGGTCTCCTTGGTCTTCTTTTCTTGCTCTTGTGGCAACTCTTGCTGTGATTACCCTTTTATTTTCCTCTATACACCTAGCAAAGAGGGATGATGTATTCTCCACAGCCTCTCACTCTCATCTCTGACTCCTAAGGAAAACTTCTTTAAGGATTTTATAGTTAATAACAATAAGAAAAGCGACAGCAAAATAAAAGCAGCCATGATTCTAAAATCTGCCCATTTTATGTGCGTGATGTATGATTCTTTTTAAGATAGTCAATCAAAGTGCTATTAGGACTCTGCCTCTTTTTTAAGTGTCAAGCTTCACTAAACTCACTCCTACTCTATTTAATTTAATTTTTTTTTAATGAAACTATACAAAAAAACTTTAAAAGCTCAACTGTCTAAATGTTTTTATTGGAATTGCATTGGATGGTTTACCTTGAGAAAACGGATGATTTTGTAACATCGAGTCTTTCTATCTATGAAGACCACTTCCATTTATTCAGGCTTTCTTTAGTGTCTTTCAATAAAGTTTTATATTTTCTCCATAAGTCTATTATAGATTTTTTTCTTAGTTTTTTTCCTGGTGACCATTTTCTTTCTTTCTTTTTTTTTGCTACTATAAATAAAATCCTTTAAAAATATATCTCTAAATGTCTATTGATTGCATATAGGAATACAATAGATATTTTAATATTAATTTTAAATCCAGTAGACTTGCTGAACTCACATAGTAGTTCTAATAATTTGTCTTTAAATCTATTCTTGGATTTTTTATTAATACAAATTATGTTGTTCAAATCTTCTGTATCTAAACTAAAGTTTTTTTGTCTAGTTGATGCATCAATTAATGAGAGAGAAAAATAAAAATCACTCACTTTGATTACGGTTTTGTAAATTTCTTCATGTAATTCTGTGTTGAATCTGGATCAGTTTGGGGAATATTGCCATTTTAATAATGGTAAGTCTTCTGATCCATAAGTATGGGATGTTTTCCTATTTATTTAGGTAATTAATTCCTTTCAACAATGTTTTGTAGTTTTGGGAGTGTATGTTCTTTTTTTAAATTGTGGTTAAACACATTATGTAAAATTTACCATCTTAATCGTTTTTAATGTACAGTTTAGTAGTGTTAAGTATTTTCACATTATTATGGCACAGGTCACTAGAACATTTTCATTTTGTAAAGTTAAAACTCTATACCCATTAAACAACTCTCCATTTCCCCTTCCGCCCAACCCCTGGAAACCTCTATTCTATTTTCAGTTTCTATATGTTTGACTACTTTAGATACATCATATAAGTGGATTCATACAGTATTTTTTTTTTATTTGGTTCTTCCATGTTGTAGCATGTGACAGCATTTCCTTCCTTTTTAAGGCTGAATAATATTCTATTGTTTGTATATCATATTTTGTTTATCTATTCATCTATTGATGGACATTTAGTTTGCATCCACCTCTTGGCTCTTGTGAATAAAGCTGCTATAAATATGGGTGTATGAATATCTCTTCAAGATCCTGCTTTCAATTCTTTCGCACATATACCCAGAAGTGGAATTGCTGGATTATATGGCAATATTTATTTTCTGGTTTCGATTTGCATTTCAATAATGATTAGTGATGTTGAGCATCTTTCCATTTGTATGTTGGCCATTTATATATCAGCATTAGAGAAAAGTCTATTTTAGTGCTTGCCTATATTTTAATTAGGTTATATGTTTATTTGCTCTTGAGTTGTAGGAGTTCTTTATATATTCTGGATATAAAGCCATTATCAGATATATGATCTGTAAATATTTTCTCCCATTCCATCAGTTACCCTTTCGCTCTATTGACTGTGCCCCTTGATGCACAGAAGTATAAAAGTTTGGTGTTGTCTATTTTTAGTTTCGTTGCCTGTGTTTGGGTGTTATATACAAGAAATCATGGCCAAATTCAATGTTTGAAGCTTTTCTCCTGTATTTTATTCTATTTTTATTGATTTAGGTCTTATGCTTAAATCTTTATCCCATTTGAGTAATTTTTTGTATATAGTATAAGGTAAGGATCTAACTTCATTCTTTTGTATGTGAAGATTCACTTTTCTCAGTACCACTTATTGAAGAGACAGTCCTTTTCCCATTATGTATTTTTGGCACCTTTCTTGAAGATCAGTTGACTGTATGTGTGGGTTTACTTCAGGGCTCCCTTTTCTGTTCTATTGATATATAGATCTGTCTTTATGTCGCTGTTGTATTTACTGTAATTTTATAATATATTTTGAAATCAGAAGTGTGATGCATCTAGCTTTGTGCTTCTCTCTCGAGATTGTTTTGGCTATTCTGTATGCATTGTAGTTCCATATGAATTTTAGGATTTTTTTTCTATTTCTGAAAAAAAATGATATTGGGATTTTCATAGGGATCGCTTTGAATCTGTAGATCACTTTGAGTAGTAAGGAATTTTAATAATATTACATCTTCCAATCCATGAACACAGGATATCTTACCATTAATTTGTGTTTTCTTTAATGTAATTCATCAATGTTTTGAAATTTTCATTGTATAAGTCTTTCGCTTGATTAGTAAAGTTTAGTAATAAGCATTTTATTCTTTTCAAAGCTAATGCAAGTTGGTTTGTTTTCTTTTTGTATTGTTCATTATTCACGTATTGAAACACAACTGAGATTTGTATATTGATTTTGTATCCTACAATTTTACTGAATTCATTTATTAGTTCTTTCTTTTTAAACCTTAAGGTTATCTACATATAAGATCATGTCAAACAGAGATAATTTTACTTCTTCCTTTCCTGTACACTTTTTATTTCTTGTCTAATTGCTATGGCTAGGACTTCTAGTATTATGTTAAATAGAAATGGCAAGAATGGAAATCTTTGCCTTGTTTCTGATCTTAGAGGAAAAACTTTCAGTTTTTCACTAAAAACTGATATTAGTTTTGTATGATATTACTTGTGGGCTTTTCAAATACGGCCTTTATAATATTAAGGTAATTTCTTTTTATACCTAGTTTGTTGAAAGTTTTATCATGAAAGGGTATTGAATTTCATCAAATGCTTTTTCTATATTTATTAAAATGATCATTGTGGATATTGTAATTTAATCTCTTCACTTGTTTGTTGTAGATCAATTCAGATCATCTATTTCCTCTTCAGTCAGTTTTGGAAGTTATGTTTCTAGGACTTGCCATTTTATCTAGGTTATTTAATTTGTTGGCATATAATTGTTCATAGTATTCTTTTATAATCTTTTTTATTTCTGTAAGATCAGTAGGAGTGTCTCATCTTTCATTTCTAGTTCTAGTAATTTGAGTCCCATCTCTTTTGCCTTGATTAATCAAGCTAAAGTTTCGTCAGTATTGTTAATATTTTCAGAGAATCAGCTTTTTGCTTAATTGATTTTCTGTTTTTCTATTTTCTATTTCATTAATTTCCACTCGAATCTACTACTTCTTTTTTTCTTCTTACTTTAGGTTTATTTTTGCTCTTCTTTTAACATAACAGTACCTTAAAGTAGAAAGCTAGGTTATCGATATGAGATCTTTCTTTTTTCTTATTATAGGCATTTATAGCTAAACATGTCTGTAAGCTTTTGCTTTTGCTGCATCTCTTGTTTTGGTATATATCTTCATTTTTATTCATCTTGAAGTTTTTTTTTTTGAAGTATTTTTTAAGTTGCCTTTTGATTACTTCTTTGTCCATTGATTTTTTAGAAGTGTGTTGTTTTAATTTCCATGTTTGTGAAGTTTCCAGTTTTCCTTCTGTTATTTATTTCTAGTGTTGGAAAGCATATTTTGTATTATTTTTGTCCTCTTAATCTTATAAATATTTCTATCCTGCATACTTTATTAAAACAATCTTTTAATTATTTCTATGCTCTATACTTTAAACTCATTGAGGCTTGTTTTATGGTCTATTCTGGAAAATGTCCCATATACACTTGAGAAGAATATATATTATTCTCCTATTATGTGGAGTGTTCTATAAATGGTTGGTTTATAGTGTTGTGCAAGTCTTCTATTTCCTTGTTGATCTTCTTGCTGGTTGTTTTATTATTCAAAATAGAGTATTGAAATTTCCAACTATTATTTTTGACTTGTCTATTTCTTCCTTCATATGTCTTAGTTTTACTTCATATATTTTCATGTTCAGTTGTTAGGTAAATATGTTTATAATTGTTATATCTTCTTCATGGGTCAACTCTTTTATCATTATAAAATGTTCCTCTTTATCTCTAGCAACATTTTTTAGTATCTATTTTTTCTGATATTAGTATAGCCACTCCAGCTTTCTTGCAGTTGCTGTTTGCATAACATATCTTTTTCCTTCCCTTTATTTTAAATCTATTTATATTTTTTAATTGAGGGATAATTGACATACAACATTATATTAATTTAAGGTATATAATGTAATGATTTGATATTCATATACATTTGAATATATTATTATTTTGAATTAAAAATGTGTCTCCTGTGGACGGCATATAGCTGAATTTTGTTATTTTTTAATCCAGTCTGACAATCTCTGCATTTTGATCGGATTGTTTAAGCCAATTACATTTAATATTGTTACTGATAGTTGGATACATATCTGCCATTTTACTTTGTTTTCTATGTGTCTCATGTCATTTTTTTTTTAGTCCTCTTTTACTGCTTTCTTTTGCATTAATATTATCTAATGCAGATTTTCCATCCTTTAATCATTTTTCACTTTGTATTTTTTGAGTAATTTTCTTAGTAGTTGCTCTAGGGCTTACTATACACATTTTAATTTATAAGAATCAGCTTCAGGTTTCTATTAACGTAATTCTAGTAAAATTTGTTTATTTATTTTTAAATAAATTTATTTATTTAAATTAGTTTCAAGTATACAGTACATTGGTTAGACATTTCAAGTATACAGTATATTGGTTAGATATTTATAATGTTCATAAAATAATCCCACATTGCTCTCTCCCTCCCCTGGCCCTCCACGTAGCCATTATATTTATGCTAACTGCACTCCTTCTTCCATGCTTCCTGTGCCCAACTAATTCTAGTGAAATTTAGAAACATTACTCTTACACGACTTTCTGTTATTACTGTTATACATGTTACATCTATACATGTTACAAACCCAACAATACATGCTCATAATTATTACTTTATGTAATTTTACATCTTTTAGACTACCTAAGAAAAGAAATAAGGCAAGAATATGTTTATAGCTTCTGTTATATTAACCTTTTTATTTATAATTTCTGGTACTCTTAATTTATTTCTGCAGATTCAAGTTACTATCTGGAGTAATTTCCTTAGCCCAATACAACGTTGCTCCCATGAACCTCCTTAGTGCTGATACCAGTAAATATATTACATTTCTA
>NW_011888934.1:334635-353160 GCF_000151845.1 Pteropus vampyrus | reverse complement strand
TATATTATAATTTTAAAAATACATTACATACATATTGTTTTATATAACTACTTTTCAAGCTGGGTAAGAGAAGGAGACAAATATACATTTATGCTTCTTTATAATTACATAATTACTTTACTAGCATCTTTGTTTTTTTCATAAGAATTGAATTACCATTTAGGAGTACTTAATTTCAGTCTATCTTCCTTTATAATCTCACAGTGGTCAATCTCACAGGCAGTTTTTGTTGCTTGCTTTTTTTCTCACGGAGTATGGGTCATACTTTCCTGTTTCCTTGCATGACTAATAATTTTTGTTGGAAATTGGATATTTTAGATAATGTATTGTAGCAAATCTGGGTACAGGTGCCTCCTCTCTAGTGCTTGTTGTTGTTATTTGCTAAGTTTTGTTTGTTTGTGTCAGGGTCAACGATATTGCTGACCGAAAAGGGAAGGTTTAATGGTTTGACGCCCAGTCGAAAGAATGCACAAGAGGCAGACATGAGAATGAGACAGCAGGCACCAACTTTATTACATGGAGCTCACTTCTGTTGAGAAGTGCAGTTCTATTGGGGAGTGCAGTCTATTGCATGGGGCACACAGTCTTGCGCACACTTCTTCTGCTCCCCTTTCTGTGCTCCCCTTCTGCTCTCTTGGGACCGCATGTCTCCTCACATAGCAGAGAACAAAAGTGCCATTCAGCCACACATGCGTGATACAATAAGCTGAAACATGTTTACATATTTTCTAAGTCTGGGGTCCTATGCTTAGATGCAGGCCTGGATCACAGCCAGACCTTGGACCAGCCAGGCCTTAGATAACAGCCAGACCTTGGATTACAGGCCTGGTGTCCACAGTTTGTTTGTTTTTTTGTTTTTGTTTAGTAACTAGCTGGGTTATTTTAGTAAAGTCTATTTCTCTCCTGCCCTGGTAAGCTTCTGATATTGCTCCTCAGGGAGCATATTCTTGGTTTATGTCCAGTCACCCTGGGTTAACAGTGGTTTTCACAGGGTTCTCTTTGACTGTCTCATCTCTTAATCATACCCAACTGTTAAGCTCTACTAATTGCTGAATAATTTCTTTATTGCTTTCACTAATGTCCTGGGGCATAAATTGCTCACCAATAAACCAATGAAATTCAGACTCCTTTGAAGGGATAGTTCTGAAGGTCATTTATTGAGATTTGTTCTGACGCCAGTCTCCTTCCAGCTGTCCTTCCCAGGTTCCCTCATACAAACTAGCCAGCCTGCAGTTTCATTATATGTTCAACGATTGGACTAATAATCACCTCAATCCCCTGTCAGTACAACTTTCACTGTTTTTGAGAGCACCTTTAGACTTGAACTTCTCCAAACTCTTCCAAATGAGGTTTGTTCCTTTAGAAAGAGAATAGGAGCTCTCTGGCTTATGGCTTGCTCTGCCTCCAGGCAAAATCTTTGAGTTATGACTAAAGGGCTAGAAGTGGAGACAATAGCAAGCTTCACTCTGAGTAACACTCCCAATTTAGAAGCTGAGTATTCAGTAGTGGTGGTGGTGGGGACAGTACCTTTAGCTCTTTGTTGCTTGACTCTCTCTCCTAGCATGAAACCACTGCCTAACTGGACAGGAGAAAGATGATTGGGGTCCCAATAGTCTCAGCAACACCACACCCAGGGTAGAAACTCCTTGGAGTCTGGGCAGAAGAGAAACTCTACCTCTCACCTACACTTGCCCATAACTTAGCTTCAGTAACAGGTAGGTGGGAATAGGTTGAGAAATACTGACATCCTGCCCTCGTGGGATAAAATAGCTCTCCAACTGGGAGCTAAAGGAGATGGGGCCTTATGTTCCTGGCTGCACCAGACTGGAGTGAAGTTTCCATCTTGCTAAGTCGGGAGGGAAGAAGGAAGACATGATCTCAGTTCAAATTCCACAGACCCTCACTGTTCTTAACACATTTTAATAAATTTTCTTGAATGTGTTTCTTTTGTTGCTGTGTCCTCTGGCCATATCCAGAGATTTTAACTGGTGGTTTTAAAATAATCTTTTGCTAGTTTTGCTGGTGAGCGAGTCCAGAGTTCCCCACGCTGTCACGCTACCCGTTTTCTTTATTTCTTCTTTCTGGAACATGTTATTTTCTTAATAGGATTTATGTTAGAACTTCTGCTATCTTTTATGTTTCAAGCTACCATATTTTCAATCTCTTTATTTCTCTCTGCATCCTGGGTTTTTTCTTGAGTTCATAATCCACCTCATCATTCTAATTTTCTAAATCTGAGTTTCTAATTTTGACTATATTTTAAATTTCCTTCAGTACTATTTTTTTTCAACCTGCCTAGTATTTTAAGATAGAGATTCGTTATTTTCATGTATTTTTTCATCCTGTGGCTTTATTTCTAGTCATTATTCCTGATCCATTCATAAATTCTAAGGAATTCATAAATTCTAAAGATTCCTTCTTTACTAAGTTTGTTTGCTATGAATGTTAAATAGTATGAAATACTTTCTGTGTATATTGTTTTTAATCTTATTTCAAACAGGGATGTTGTCATCTTACTTTTCATGTTTAAATGGGAGTAACTTTGAATATAATTTTTTTTTGCAGCTCATATTAATGGATAGGGAAGCATTAAAAGCTGATGGCTGCTAACATCCAAGAGATGACATTATGACTCTCCTCATGGAAGAACATACCACACCTCCTTTTAAGTAGTCCTCAAAAAAAGATGTCTAGATTCAATTTATCAGTTTAGAGGTAATAGAGGACAAAGGACTATATTAAACTACACTATGGGGATATAGTAATAAGGATCTGTATTATATGAACCTGTCAAGGACAAGCAACTGGGTTTCAGAGAGAGAAGAGAAGGGGGAGGGGAGGGGGAGGTAGAGCACAGAGATTAAAAATAAAAACACATACCAAACACTTGCAATGTGTAAACTCTAACGGATCCTGATTCAAATAAACAATGTGTAAAAAATGGCATTTGAGACATTTTAACTTTTCAATATTCACTGCATATTTGATGACATTAAGGAATTTTTATTAACTTTGTGTGCTGTTTCATGGCTACCTTAAAAATAGTTATCCTTTAGAAGTAACATTGAAGTATTCATGGATGAAATTATGCAATATATAAGAAATGCTTCAAAATAACATGAGAGGGTAGTGGGTGGGTTTAGAAGAAACAGATTAATTCTTAAAGCTGGGTGATGGATAAGCATTCATTACTATACTTTGTATTTTTGTATATATTTGGAGTTGGCCTTCCTATGAGGGAGGGATTTGTACACTAAAGTGAGGTCAAAAAGAGCAGTTCACTAATGTCATCACATTCCGATATGTAGACTTTTTAACTCTGAATCATCTATAAAATTGAGGGCATAGTTTGAAAGCACTGACAATTTCCTTTAATCTTCTTCAAATGAAATCATCAAATGATTTTTTATTCTGAAAATATTTTATGTTGCTCTGCAACAAAATACTTATGAAATCAAGTCCATATCTTTTTCAGGTGCCTAGTATGAAAAACTCCAGGATGTACTGAGGTTAATTTGCAAAATATTTTGTCTAAAATGTAACCCTGCTATTCTAGCTTCTCTACTCTTTTTCTGGTTAAAACTTTCCATATGAACTATTCTGGTTGTCTCATCCTCAAATTCATTTAAAAAAAAAAAAACAGCAGAACAAAAATAAGCAAATCATAACACCGATAAAAATTTTTAAGTAGATGCAAATGTATTCATCAGTAACTTGGCTCTCTTCCAAGGGCCTAGTCACTAAGCTAGAACTTTTCCTTTATGCCCATAATCCACTAGGGAAACTTCCAGTCTCAAAACTGATCACGGCGTTCACTTAAGTAGTTATAAAAAATTAAAAATGGTGATGAATCATAGAAGTGAGAAGTATTGGAGGAAAAATGGTCAGCAAAGTCCTCAAGGAGTTATGAGGAAAATTATAGTGATTTTGTATAAGGAGTGAATGATGAGTAACAGAAAACAGGGATATACTCCATTTGAGAAGTCTGGAAATAAGGATGCTAGAAAAGGCTACTACTGGATCAAGAAAAGTACCTAAGTTGGGGAGTACCTCCTGAAGGTAGCAAGAAAATTGCCAGTTTTAGCTTTGACATTTTCAGACATCTAAAACTGAAGAAAAGTATAGTATACAGTACCATGTAGTGAAAATGATCATGGGTTACAGAACCAGAGAATCCTTGGTTCAGATTCTCTAGGTTCTTCATGGATCTTTAACATGCCACCAGAGTTGAAACCACTGCATTAGAGAATGCAAGAGTCATAATCACATGTAACCCAAACATTAAATCAATATTAATGCTAGAGGGTAACTGGTTTATTTTACTGTTTATAATTAGCTTATTTTCTTGAAGGTAGTCTCACAGACACAAACACATTGACTTCACAGATTCTTTAAACAGACAAAAGATACATCATTAAGGACTCAGTAATAGAACACAGTAAGAAGAAAATTAGTAATTCTGGGGAAAAAAAGATCTTCCTGTGATAGAAGACAAAACAGATTCCTATAAGACTGACAACAAAAAAAGGGTAAGAGGCAAGCTTCCATCTTATTAGAAAACAAAAAGCTACAATTTGTAAAATAATTCATCAACTCATAAAAAGTAGAAACAAGTATAATATTAATTTAAAGAATATCTGGCAAATTATGTATGTATATAGTCTCTTAGATAGTTTAAGACTATACCAGTTTTAAATGGCCAGCTTTTTCAAGAAGTTGTTGTAAACACAAGTAACACTGTTAAGTCATTAATGATCCTTTTTTAAAAACAAAGATAGAACTCAAACAGAACTTTTCTTAGCATTACCATCTTAAATTTTGCTTTATTATGAGAAATAGTGTGGTTTTCAAAAACTGGATCCAAGTCATTTTTATTTTATTTTTTTACAGCAGAAAAGAAAAGCTTTATTAGAAGGGAAAGTACACTTCTACATGTGGAAGTGGGCCTGAGCAAGAGAAGTGTGGCTCAAAAGGCCTATTTTTAAACAACTTTACTATTTGATTATATTCATTGTAGAAAAAAATGTAAAGGCAGAAAAATATAAAGGAAATTAAAATTATCCAGTATCCCCTCCAAATACAATCACAAAAGATAATCTCTTTCTAGTTGTTTTGTACATTTACATAGAATTTTAAAACAAAATTAGTACTGTAAAATGTTTACATAACCGTTTTTTCATTTCATATTATAGAGCGATAAATTCTTCAGGACATTACTGTGTAAAAACATGATCTTCAGTTGGCTGCTTCACAACTAATTAGAGCTAAACCATAATTTATTTCCAATTTTTGGATATTGATTGTTTTGAATATTTGCTATTACAACTAATACTAAACATCCTTCTTTATACATAATTCTTGTATGTATTTCTGCTAATTTTTTAAAGATAAATTCCTAGGAGTAACCAGCACAAAGGGTGTAAGTATTTTTAAGCCTTTTGATACATTTACCAAACTGCCCCCCGGACCCCCGCAGAGAGACTGTACCAATTTACAGTGACACCAATAAAAAGCCCAAAAGTCTCAGTTCATCTTCATATTCCCCGGCAACACAGGAAACTGGATGTTACCTCCTACCCTTATTATAAATTGAATGAGGGCATGGGTGAATGGTGTCTTCTTGTCTTTTTTCTAAAGTGTAAGAAGTTTCCCACATGTTTACTCGTATTTGCTTTCCCTCTGTTTTCTGAAGCAGTCCATGTTTTTCAGAAGGCATCTTTCATATTGGAAATGTCTTGTCTGATCACACGTTTTTCCTTGGCAGGGAGCAGCATGAAAGCCTTTCTGCGTATTTTCAAGTTGAGTGGGAATTTCCGAAATGATGAGAATTAGAAAGTCTTCTTGTCTTCTGAGCAGCCATGCTATTTTTAATGTCTTGGTAATAAAACAGAAAACTGGGCCATATTCTGAAAGGAAGCAAGTAGGCACAGATCACAATTAACCAAACACTCACTGTAGGCAGTGACTAATATGCATGATAATCACCTGGAATGCTGGTTGAAAACCCTATTCTAGTTTTCTAGACTGAGGGCTCATGGGACATACACTTTTAATAAACTCTCCAGAAAATTCTCATGTTCACCAAAGTAAAAATCACTAACCAGATATGGGACTTTCTGCATAACTCTTAACTCTTAATTCCTCACTCTCTTTTCCTATAAAGTGAGGTTTATAATGCTTATCTCAGAGGACTGCTCTGATTCTCACTTTTCTGCAACCCCTTTTGGACAGAGGTCCCCAACCCCTGGGCCATGGACCAGTACTAGTCCATGGCCTGTTAGGAACTGGGCTGCACAGCAGGAGGGCAAGCGAGCAAGCGAAGCTTCATCTGTATTTGCAGCTGCTCCCCAGCGCTAGCATCACCACCTCAGCTCCACCTCAGATCATCAGGCATTAGATTCTCATAGGAGCACCGGTCCCTGGTGCCGAAAAGGTTGGGGAGTGTTGCACTAGGACACTTATACACCAACCCACAGACTGGATTTTTGTTCATGCAACCTCCATTTTTTACCTTATCCCACTGAAAAAACTCACTGAAATTTTAATATGTTAGTATCTCCAAACAGAATAGGATCTTCTTCCTGTCAGCAAGTCTTATGTATGTTTGCCAAGCACAGCTTCACAATATTGGGCACTCACTATTTATGAAATGAATTAGTGAATGAATAATATACATTGCAGTGTTGACAGGACTGAAAAACACTACCCCGGAATAAAGAGTTACTGTAAGGTGTTCCTTAATGCTATAGAATAAAGGCCATAATTCTCAATTTTGTCTAGAGCGGCAATTCTTCATTTTGTCTTTTACGTCATATATCCCTTTGAGAATTTGATGAAAGCTACACATACTAACCCTTTTTAAAAATGTATACACAGAAAACTACACAATTTTACACACACTTTCAAAAGCTTCAGAGAAGGAGAGGAGAACAATGATTTCTAACATCCAGCATTTTTACTTAAAAATGAAGCTGAAATAATCTATTGTTTGACAAATTCTCAAGTTCAAGAGACTATATATTCAAAATGGGGTTAGTTGGGAAACCTAAAGAACAAAAAACAACAACCCATCACATCTTGCAGATAACATTAACTTCAGCAGCAGCAGCAGCAAAAGTATGAGTCACATTTCCCATAAATCAATAGTGTGCTTATTTAAAGGAACTGAAGTTGTGTTGCTCTATTGCATAATACTCACATTCACCTGCATGTAAATGTTTCTAAACAAATGGCCCCCAACTCAGCATTTATTTTCTGTTCTCCTTTTCATGATAAGAAGGGCTTTCTGTTTCAATTATGAGGAAACACTTCTTAGGAAAAGGGGCTATCATTTATTCATTAAAGAAAATTTATCCTCTAGACCTGGTAGAGCAGATAATAAAACTCTCCCCACCTCAGCTTCCAATGGCTTTGCATTACCAGCCAGATATGACTACACAATTTCACGAAAGGTTATTATGGTAGTAAATGGCATGCAAACTTCTAGAAAATATCTAGGTTAGTATAAAATACGTGAGGGGATGGACCAAGGGTGAAATGCAAATAAGAGGTAAGGCAGCTGAGGACCTATGGAAGTGTCTGCCTGCAGATGGCTGAGGATACTTACCTTCAGATTATGGAGAGTTTCTGACCATTCCATGGACCCTATCTGAGGTATGGTAGTGAGAAGTAAACTCTTGGCTTTATTGGCATTTTCTTTCAGGGTCTTTAAAACCCGGTCCACTGAAACCTAGGAAAACAACAGCATGGGATTATTTCAAACAATTAAAAATTCCACTGCTTTCATAGAACATTATCCTGAGTTCTCACCTGATCTGTGAAGTCAGTTTACTCTAGTTTCAATCCTGAGCCCAAGTCCTGCATTTATCAAGAGGGCTTAGTCCCAGGGGGAGGTATTGGAGAAACTCAATGACACCTCTGAAAAGCACCACTCGTTTTCAATATGGTGTCTGAGAAACTGTCTCAGATGTATAATGTGTTAGCATTGTTCAGAAAGCTGTGGCTATTTTCCCTATGTCCACAGAATGGATTCCAGTCTTAAAACTATCACTACATTGAAAAATCAACCAGTCAGAAGATAAACACATCTTTAAAGAAATCTTCTAGCTAATAAATAAAAACGATGCACTCAAAGTACCACCATGTTTCCTTTTTAGAGCTCCCAATGAATGGATGAGTTGCTAACATTACAAAACAAAACAAAACAAAAACAGCCAAATCAAATAAACAACCCACTATCCTGATGGAAAAACAAAACACTATGACACCTGAATCTGATTAAATCTTTAGATCCAGCTGCCAATTTACAGAAAGTACAGAAGACAGAGAACTACTACTCTAAGGAGATGATTTCTGCATTTCAGACTGGGAAACTGTACAGGTCAAACGACGAGTTTCTTTTTAGAAAGTCTGGAAAGAAAAATCATTTGAGATATTTGAGATAATTAGAAACTGGAATTTTGCCTGGGTTTATTAAGGAATTACTGTTGGCATTGTGATTATGTTAGATAATCACGGCAATGTGGTTCTGTTAGATATCTCCATACAGGTTTATGGAAAAAGTTATGGATCAGAGTATAGATAAAATACGATTAGCTATAAGCTGATATAATAATGGTTGAAGCTGGATGTTGTAATCACGAAAGTTCATATTATTGTCTACTTTTTTCTTTAAATTGTACAATTCAATGAGTTTTTTTCAATTATAGTTGGCATACAACACACCAGCCTCAGCTGTACAGCATATTGATCGAAGATCCACACAACTCACAAAGCGATCACCCCACCAAATCTAGTATCCCTTCTCTCCCCCCACATATTCATTCCAAGATTAACTATCTTCCTCATGCTATACTCCACATCTCCATGTCTATTCTGCAACCATCCACCTGCACCTCTCAATCTCTTTGCCCTCCCCTCACCATTATTGTCTACTTTTATATATAACTAGAGAATAAAAAAAATGGTGGAAAAGTTGTGAATATGAAATGGATGATCGGAAGTAGAGTACTTGTCACACTTCACTATGCTTAGAAGAAATCTAAAATTCAGGGGCACAATGATTACACCTTTCATTCTATTTCCTGGAGTATAAAGTCTAGACTCCTCCCACAAACACCAAGATGTGTTTAGAAAAAAGTGATAAGTACTGTAGCAGAGGGAACACAAAGCAGTGGCCAGCTGGGTGCCTGCCAGGTACATGTACAGACACATTTTAGGTGGAGTCTTTGAATGCTGGGTCAAAGCATCCAAGAGGTTTACCTCATATTTAGTCTTTTCCTTATACTTTTCCTATGGCTGATATCTTTATATGGATCCTGACCTCTGTTCCTACTGCTGGGCTCCACCCGAAATGCCTTTCTACCAATCTCCTACAACCGAGCCTCACCCTCTGTTCAATGTCCAGTTCAAATCTCAAAAATTTCCTTCTTCATAAACTTTTTGGTCTTTCCACTCCCAACTCCATCATTGCTGCCATCTGATGACCATGTCCTAGGAGCCGGCATTACACCTATCATTTGGCTTAATGCTCCCAGTAATCCGGCAAGGTCACAACAACAACTGAACAACTCACACCTCTCATCTCCAGGCTGTGGCTCCATCCTACAGAAAAGGATAACTTGTTAAATAACACGCCCAGTGTCACATGTAAATGGAGGAACAAGAATTTGAAGGTGGGTTTAGAAAATCGAAAACCTTTTTATCACGCCAGGCTGCACTGGTTTGAAGCACAATGATACACTTGGCTGGTCAAGATGATGTCAACTTGGTTATTCCTTCTTTGTGGCATTTAACATTATTTCCCTCATGCCTTACTCACTTACTAGTTGCTCTACTTTTAACTGAAGTAGCTCCAACTGAGTGCTTTCCAAACCTCATGTGACCCACTAAAGGAAAGCACCGTTAGCTCAGTTCCTAGACTGAGCAGAAAGCCACAGGCAGGAAGCAATCTGTTCTCAGGGAGTGGCAGAGGCTGAAGTCTATTAATTGGAAGCAGCTTCTCAATACCATGAGGCTGAGCTATCCCTTAGGTGACCAGAGCTGCCAAGTCAGGGATTATGTTGTGTGAGGATTTATAATCTTACATAAAAAGCATCCCCATAGTTAATTACACTGAAGAGTAAGGTATTTGTGCAAAACAAAGAGCCAGTGTTCATCTATGACTCAAATTCCATTCACATGGATGGACAGAAAGCAAGAATATCCTCCTGTTTTACATGCAATTGGATGGTGAAATAAGCAGCTCTGGGTTGGTGTTACGTAAGAGCGACCCTGCGGGAGATGTCACCTCTTTTAAATGTGCTCAGAAGAGCCACCCTACACTTCACAATTCCTTGTAGTTTTATCCCTTTCTGCATTTTAAAATGAGACAAATGATCTGGTTTCTTCAAGTAAAATGCAAGGAATGAAAAGAAAGAGGGGAATATTAGATTAACAGAGACTTGAGACATTATGCAAATGCAATGTATGGATTGTAAGGGACCCTGATTTGAATAGTCGAAAATGAGGACCACAAGAGAAAAAATGTGAACAGTCTGGATATTTGGTTATATTAAGGAATATCAATATTTTTTGACCTAATAATGATCTTGCGGTTATTTTTTATTATTATTTTTTTTAAAAAAGAGATCTTTTAGAAAAATATTTGCTTCAAAATAACGAGGGCAGGGGAGAGGGAAGTGGGTGGGGGTATGTATGTGACACAAAATTGGCCATGGCTGGTAATTATAGAAGCTGAGTATTGGGTAACTAGGATTCATTATACTAGATTCTCTACTTTTGCAGATGTTTGAAGTTTTCCACAATGAAAGTATTTGTTTTGGAAGCCTGACATCAGTAGTCCAGCGTCCTCAAATGCCAGCTGGACCTTGCTGTCTTTCCTGCCTAAAACCTCTCACTGTCCTCCCACCTCAGATCCTTACCCAGACTCCATGGCTTTGCCTCTTTCTCTCCCCATCTGCTCCACTCAAGCAAGCCTATCTTCCCCATCACACTTAAGGAAGGCTTCCCAGACTTCAAATATAGGAGATGTACTCCTATATTTCACCGCACTATTTCTTTATAATCCTGAGCCTTCTCATATTGGTTTGCTTAATCTCTGCCCCAACCCCACTACCTCCCACAAAAAAACCCAGAACGTTGGCTCTTTACAAACCTGTCTGTTTGCTGTCATACTCCTACATCGAGCATAGAATATTAGGTTAAACAGATAGACATGAATGTAGAGTTCACTTACTAGGAAGAGGTAAGATATAGTTTTCCCCTTTGAAAAAAATAAACAGTAGCTCAGCACAAGGAGATTATAACCAATAAATACCTTTATCCTTAAAATAAGGCCCAAGTCTCAATATGATTCCCAACACTCCTATATGCCTACAATGCTGATCCTTAAATAAGTGTCTTTCCTTCCTATGAAGATCTTGGTTCTCATTTTCCAAAGGGAACATATCTAGTAATATCTAATGTCAATGTATTAACAGCTGACTTTAAAACCTGGTAGGAAGGCAGTTTCTAGAACTAATGCAATAGAAACAAATAGTTAAGATCCTCTCTTAATGGTGATCATAGCCATACATGTTCAGAAGAGAATTCCACATACCGCTTCCTCATGCTCCTTCCAGCAATCATAATCTGTTGCCATGGCGATACTTGCATAGCAAAGTCCAGCCTCTTTAGCAAGAACCACCTCTGGAACTGTGGTCATATTGATAACATCTGCCCCCCAGCCGCGGAACATGAAACTTTCTGCCCGTGAACTAAAACGAGGTCCTTCGATTGTAAGCATTGTTCCTTTTGAGTGGCACCGGAGTCCTAGTTTCTTAGCAGTCTCTATAAGGACCTAGCAAAGGAAGAATTGTAAACTCAAAACATGCAAACATACATATAGCTTAATATTTTATGTTCTCTCTGTTTAACAAGTTGATCACTTACTTAAAGGTTTTTATTATAAAAGCCTAGTAGCTGCGGGCCCTTAGAGGAACTTGGGACATCAGTTTCCTAGATTCTCACCCACTTACATTGTTTCCCCAGCCCCTACTCATATAACTCACAGGGAGAAGAGCCAACAGTGAGCTTTTTCTAAGCGCGAGGAATTTGTTTACATGTTTCAATCCCACTTACTTCTTAACAGCTTTAAGAGACGAAGCTGAGCTATGAAAAAGGACTTGAGTCTGAGCACTTAACCTCTAAGGCTCAGCTAAGGTGCTGCTCCTTATCCACATACCTCAAGGAGATGTGCTGAGAACTGTTTCCAAGCACCTGAGAAATTCATTCTCATTACTCTTCTATTCAAAATCTGAAGACTTTTGTAAGAGCTTTTTTTGATTAGAAAGCGATTTCTTCAAAATCTTTTTTGCCCATTGCCTCTCTGAGGACACACAGTAAAAACAGGACGGAGCCATGAGCAGATGTTTTCTGTACAGGGATAAACTTATCTTGGTGCCTCTTTAGTGGCAAGGTCACACATGCATCTCAGAAACATTTAAAAGTCTGACCACTTTTCCCAGTGTCTTTAATAATAATGCACATGTTATTTAATAAATAATGCACATTTAATCTCCAGGTTATTAATTTCATTTTTTCTTAGCCTGTGCTTCAACATTCCTTTTTAATTAAAAAAGGAAAAAGTAGTCTTTTAAGCTTGTTAACCTACTTAAGCATTGCTGAAAATTCACTAGCCTTTGTATGTCTTAGTTTTCTCATCTGTAAAATGGGAATAATACTGTATAATACTGTGAGGATTAAATGAGCTAAGAATTGTGTCAGGCACATTGTAAACATTACATAAATGCTAAACTTGTCTTCTATCGATTATTAATATAGCCAGTTCTCAAATAACAACATTTTGTGATAATGTTGATGAGACAAAAAGAAAATATTGATTCCTGGCTGGGGCCACTGTCTTTATGCAGTTTGTACATGTTTGCGTGGGTTTTCTCTGGGTACTCAGGTTTCCTCCCACACCCCAAAGATGTGACATTAGGTTGTATCTAAATTGTCCCAGTCTGAGTGATGATGGGTATGTATGAGTGTGCCCTATTATGGAAAGGTACGTTCTCGCCTGGCTCCCCAAGCTGCAGGGACAGGCTCCGGCCACCTATAACCCTGAACTTGAATAAACAGGTTGAAAAATAATCATCTTGTTTCTATTCCTTTATCCTTTTGAAAAAAAAACTTATATTTTTATTTGTTCAATTATAGTTGACATACAATATTACATTAGTTTCAGGTGTACAACACAATGATTAGACATTTATTTAACTTACGAAGTGATCATCCTGATAAATGCAGTACCCATCTGACACCATAGTTATCACAATATGACTACATTCCCTATGCTCTACTCTACATCCCCATGACAATTTTATAACTACCAATTTGTACCTCTTAATCTCTTCCCCTCTTTGCCCATCCCTCCAACCCCCGCCCCACAATCCAGTAACCGTCAAAATGTTCTCTGTATCTATGAGCTGTTGTTTAGATTCCACATATAAGTGAAATCATGACATTCGTCTCTCCCTGACTTACTCCACTCAGCACAATATGCTCTAAGTCCACCAATGTTGTTGCAGATGGCAAAATTTAATTCTTTGTTATGGCTGAGTAATATTCCATTGTGTATGTATGTATGTATGTGTGTGTGTGTGCACGTATATATACATATACATATACGCGCGCACACACACACACATCTATATCTATACATACACTATCTCTTCTTTATCTATTCATCCACTCATGGACACCCAGGTTGCCTCCATATCTTGGCTGCTGTAAATAATGCTGCAATGAACACATGGATGTACATGTTCCTTTGAGGTAGTTTTGGGTTTCTTTGGATTAATACCCAGAAGTGGGATTACTGGGTCCTTCTTTAACTGTTGTTATAGCCTTTGTTTTAAAGTCTATTTTGTCTGGTGTCTGTATTGCTACCCTAGCTTTTTTTCCCCCGTTTCCATTTTCATGAATTATCTTTTCCATCCCTTTACTTTTAGTCTGTATGTATCTTTCACTCTGAAGTGAGTCTCTTGTAGGCGGCATATGTAAAGGTCTTGTTTTCTTATCCATTCAACCACCCTAACTTTTAATTGGAGCATTTAATCCATTTACACTTAAAATAATTGTTGCTAGTTATTGCCATTTTATTATTCCTATTTTGATTTTTTTTCATCTTCTTAAACAAGTCCCTTTAACATTTCTTGAAATACCAGTTTGGTGGTGATGAATTCCTTTAGCTTTTTCTTGCCTGTCCGGGAAGCTCTTTATCTGTTCTTCAATTCTAAGTAATAGCTTTCTTTGCTCAGTAGCGTAATGTTGGTTGTAGATCCTTACTTTAAATCACTTTGAATATTTTGTGCCAATCCCTTCTGGCCTGCTGTTTCTGTTGAGAAATCAGCTGACAGTCTTACGAGAGCTCCCTTGTAGGTAACTGCTTTTCTCTTGCTGCTTTTGCGGTTCTGTGTGTTTAATCTTCACCATTTTAATGATGATGTGTCTTGGTGTGGGCCTCTGGTTTCATCGTGTATGGGAATCTTTGCACTGTCTGGGCTTGTATGTCTATTTCTTTCACTAGGTTAGGGAAGTTTTCCATCATTATTTCTTCAAATAGGATTTCAATTCCTTGCTCTTTTGCTACTCCTTCTGGTATCCCTATGATGCAAATGTTGGTATCTTGATGATATCCCAGAGGCCCTTTAAATTTTCCTCATTTTGGGGGGATTCTTTTTTCTTATTGATACTGATTGGGTGTTTCCTGCTACCTTATATTCCAAATTGTTGATTTTATCCTCTGCTTCATCTTATCTGTTGATTCCTTTTAATGTATTCTTTATTTCAATTATTTCACTCTTCTTTTCTGACTGGTTCTTTATGTTTTCTCTCTCCATTTTTGTTTGCTATCTCTTTGTTGAAGTCCTGACTGAGATCACTGAGCATCCTTATAACCAGTGTTTTGAATTCTGCATCTGGCAGATTGCTTGTCTCTATGTTGTTTAGTTCTTTTTCTGGAGCTCTGTTTTGTTCATCTGAGACATGTTCATCTACCCATGTTTCTTTGGCTGCCTCCCTGTTTTTGTTTCTATGTATCAGATAGAGCTGCTAAGTCTCCTGGGCTTAGTAGTGTGGCCTTATGTAGATGTACTATGGGGCCCAGTGGCAGTCTCCCTGGTCACCTGATCTGGATGCTCCAGGTGTATGTCCTTGTGTGGACAGGACTCTTTTAATCTTTATGTGGGGGTCCTTGGTTTGTCTAGACTAATAATACCTGAATTAATTTGGTCTCAAAAAAGGCCAGAAAAGGTAACTATTGTCCACCACACATTTACATGTGCTCTGTACATATCACTAGCATTTCTTCCCCATCCTCTACCCCTAACACTGTAAGTCACTACTTTCTGCCTGGGGTGAGATTTAGACTTCCTATGAACATGCGCTCTCTCTCCCTAGTCTATTTCTTCCCAAGCTGTCCCCATTTTGAAAAGGACAAGAATTTTATACACATCTTATTTCCCCTGAAATCTCCAGATTTATTTTAGCTTTTATGGTCACCCCTGCACAGTCATATAAAAACTAGTTTCCCCAAAGCTAACAGCGAGGGCACCTTAACCCCACTGTGGTCTCAAAAAAAAAAAAAAAAAAAAAAATCTAGAATGCAAAGCCAGAAGTTGTGGGGAGCCATTTCATATATACCACTGCATGTGCATTTTCTCTGACTTCTGTGGAAGTACATTTTTACTTGTTTAAAAAAACTGCAGGTTAAGTTCGTATGTATGCGTTTAGATATATACGTTTCTGGATAGTTATCAGCAGAATATATGAGAATGCTGTTAGTCTTCTCTCTAAAACAAAGATCTGCTTTCCACATGCAGATGTTAAAATTAGCTGGATGACTAACATGTTTAGGTATTTATATTCTATAAGTTATTTTATAAGTAAATTTCACGAGGTAGTTCACCTCAAACAATGTCTCTAATCTGCTGGGTTGCACCTGACTTTCAAACCTGGGATATGAAAAGTACCATGCGTGGACCAAGAGATGAACTTTTGAGTTGTGCTAGCCATTTTTATTCTTTGAGAGCTAAGGCTGTGATTCCTCACCTTATACCACCACTGACCTTTGTGCAGCTGCCTCTTAGTTCTGAGATTTTACTATAATCCTGGAGAGGAGGCTGGACAGTAATGCCCAAACGCGGCTCAAAGGTAAATGACGTCAACCAGACAATTTTTAGAGTATCAATAATAATAATTTAATTAAAAAAGCAGTTACCAGTCATTGGATGTTTCAATACGAATAGGCATTGTTCAAAGCACTTTGTAAATATCAACTGTTATCTCTCACAGTCCTAAGAGGTCCATGTAATCATTAGCTACACTTTACAAATGAGGAAACTGAAGCCCAGAGATGTTAAGTAACTTGTCCAATGACATACTGTTATTAAGCTGAAGAGCAGAGATCTGGTCCCAAATAATCTGGTTCCAGACTATATACTCTTGACTAATATGCTGGTCTATACTAAAATTATTTAAAAGATATCCTGATAGCAAAATCAGACTTATAAAAAAGGTAAGTTGCAATTCTGAGTGATTAGGCTTACAAATGATTGAGTAGAGGAGGCATTATGAGCAAAGGGAAACAATTTTTCATAAAACCTTACATAGGAAGTAAACTTGAGAGAGCAAAAGGGACCATGTGCTTTTTAGCCAATTAACTCTAAATGCCACCCAAACCCTCGTGATTTATTTTGGTGCACATTCCAGAAAGATTACAAACCTCTCTTGTTTTGGGACAGAATGGCTCAGCCATTGGAATATGGCACACTCCTCTGGCACAGGGATGACTCCCATCATAGAAGGTCTGAGGCCTTGTGGTGGTTCTAGAGAATAAAGTGAAAGGTTCGGTTATTTGTGTTTTAAAGCATCTCTCCATTTTCTGCGGGCTGGAGAAACCAACTGCATCTAGGTCGACATCCTGGTCCTCACTCCAGAATCAATAGTTCTGGACAAGCTGAACATAACTTAAAAAAAAAAGCAGCTTTGAGATGGTGTTTGGCTTCTCTGGCTGTGGTCTGGTGGCTGTGACAGGATAACCACACTGGATTGCAGGTACAACTCAACTCAGGGTTCAGGAGGGCGGGTAAAACACTTGCACTCCATTTACATCCATCACCTAGATTCAACAATTTCCAAAATTTGTCAAAATTGCTTTATCTGTTAGCATTTCCATGGTTGCAAATCCCATACTTTGTCATTTCACCCCTACTTCAGATGGACCAAAACATGTGGATTATTTTCTACTGCAATGTCATTATCACATCTGATAAAAATAACATTAATTCCTCAGTACCAGCTAATACATAGACCATACGCAAATTTCCCTGATGTCCTCACAAATATCCTTTTTGAAAAGAACGTTGCTTTGTTAACTTCAGGTCTAAATAAGGTCCTCACATTGTATCTGATTTTCATGTTTCTAAATTGAGAGTAATTGCTCTCTCCACTCTCAATTTTATTTTTCATGCCTTTGGCCCAAGAAAGCAGTGTTCTGTCCTGATCCACATTCAGGAATCTATCTCCCTGCTACCTTGTTTAGCTTGTTCCTCTACCTGCCTTAATTAGTTCTAAAGTCTCTTAGTTCCATTTTTTGGCAAAACATTTCTAAATTCACATAAAAGAGGCTAAAATCAACCCAGTGCCAAGTCACCCAGCAATTTCTCACCAGAAATATTCAGAATAAACCACCTTCTGAGTCCATTTTATTGTTCTACACTTGAACTCATGAGTAACACAGGAAAGAGAGTCCTTATCTTTCCTACAGAGGGGAGAGAATGGGAGGGACAGGGCAAGGGAAAGCCAACAGGGGAAGGTAGATCACTTAATGTCTACTTCCGGGGGGTGGGGTGGGGAGGAACAGTGAGAAATAGTTTTCCCCAGTTCAGTTTACACAGCTGGCATGTCTGTCTATCAAAATTAACCTGTTACTTGCACCCTGTCACATAATAAACCATGATACTAACTGGCACCAAAGCCACCTTGCTCAGAGATGAGGCCTCAGTACTGTGGAGGAATGAAAACTCTGTCTGTGCTCCTCCAACGCTCTGTCGTGTGTGTCTTAGAGGAAAGGCTAATTTAACCCTGAAGCAATTCCAGACAGGGTTGAAGAATAGGTCAAATGACTGTTCTAGCAGCCCGTGTAACAGAGGCTTTTCTCTTCTTATAAAACTGACCATTAAAATGGTGCCATGTACTCTAGCTCTGGCTTGGTTTCAGTCTTAGATGAGTCAAGTATTAGCAATATCTCTACTTAACACCGTGATTAAAGAAAACATAGTCACAAAAACCTACAGCTGCTGTACCCCAATAGCCATCTATGTGCTAACATCCCCATCTTATCTATCTGTCTCTCTCTTTTATTTCTATCCCTTTTTTGCCTAATCACTCCTCTCTTTGTTCTGAACTTTTACCTTAGGACATAACATGTATTGTTCATGCTTTATGTTACAAACATATGATACTTATTGACTACAGTTT
>NW_011888934.1:317709-333150 GCF_000151845.1 Pteropus vampyrus | reverse complement strand
CTCTAAATGCCACCCAAACCCTCGTGATTTATTTTGGTGCACATTCCAGAAAGATTACAAACCTCTCTTGTTTTGGGACAGAATGGCTCAGCCATTGGAATATGGCACACTCCTCTGGCACAGGGATGACTCCCATCATAGAAGGTCTGAGGCCTTGTGGTGGTTCTAGAGAATAAAGTGAAAGGTTCGGTTATTTGTGTTTTAAAGCATCTCTCCATTTTCTGCGGGCTGGAGAAACCAACTGCATCTAGGTCGACATCCTGGTCCTCACTCCAGAATCAATAGTTCTGGACAAGCTGAACATAACTTAAAAAAAAAAAGCAGCTTTGAGATGGTGTTTGGCTTCTCTGGCTGTGGTCTGGTGGCTGTGACAGGATAACCACACTGGATTGCAGGTACAACTCAACTCAGGGTTCAGGAGGGCGGGTAAAACACTTGCACTCCATTTACATCCATCACCTAGATTCAACAATTTCCAAAATTTGTCAAAATTGCTTTATCTGTTAGCATTTCCATGGTTGCAAATCCCATACTTTGTCATTTCACCCCTACTTCAGATGGACCAAAACATGTGGATTATTTTCTACTGCAATGTCATTATCACATCTGATAAAAATAACATTAATTCCTCAGTACCAGCTAATACATAGACCATACGCAAATTTCCCTGATGTCCTCACAAATATCCTTTTTGAAAAGAACGTTGCTTTGTTAACTTCAGGTCTAAATAAGGTCCTCACATTGTATCTGATTTTCATGTTTCTAAATTGAGAGTAATTACTCTCTCCACTCTCAATTTTATTTTTCATGCCTGTGGCCCAAGAAAGCAGTGTTTTGTCCTGATCCACATTCAGGAATCTATCTCCCTGCTACCTTGTTTAGCTTGTTCCTCTACCTGCCTTAATTAGTTCTAAAGTCTCTTAGTTCCATTTTTTGGCAAAACATTTCTAAATTCACATAAAAGAGGCTAAAATCAACCCAGTGCCAAGTCACCCAGCAATTTCTCACCAGAAATATTCAGAATAAACCACCTTCTGAGTCCATTTTATTGTTCTACACTTGAACTCATGAGTAACACAGGAAAGAGAGTCCTTATCTTTCCTACAGAGGGGAGAGAATGGGAGGGACAGGGCAAGGGAAAGCCAACAGGGGAAGGTAGATCACTTAATGTCTACTTCCGGGGGGTGGGGTGGGGAGGAACAGTGAGAAATAGTTTTCCCCAGTTCAGTTTACACAGCTGGCATGTCTGTCTATCAAAATTAACCTGTTACTTGCACCCTGTCACATAATAAACCATGATACTAACTGGCACCAAAGCCACCTTGCTCAGAGATGAGGCCTCAGTACTGTGGAGGAATGAAAACTCTGTCTGTGCTCCTCCAACGCTCTGTCGTGTGTGTCTTAGAGGAAAGGCTAATTTAACCCTGAAGCAATTCCAGACAGGGTTGAAGAATAGGTCAAATGACTGTTCTAGCAGCCCGTGTAACAGAGGCTTTTCTCTTCTTATAAAACTGACCATTAAAATGGTGCCATGTACTCTAGCTCTGGCTTGGTTTCAGTCTTAGATGAGTCAAGTATTAGCAATATCTCTACTTAACACCGTGATTAAAGAAAACATAGTCACAAAAACCTACAGCTGCTGTACCCCAATAGCCATCTATGTGCTAACATCCCCATCTTATCTATCTGTCTCTCTCTTTTATTTCTATCCCTTTTTTGCCTAATCACTCCTCTCTTTGTTCTGAACTTTTACCTTAGGACATAACATGTATTGTTTATGCTTTATGTTACAAACATATGATACTTATTGACTACAGTTTTAATTTCTGTAATAGAACATTTATCATTTTTCTCTTTACACAAAGCTCCTTAACTACTAGGTATATGGCTTATATCAACTTGTTTTTTTTTTTTTTTTGATTCTCCATTTTCCAATCATAAAATGTAGCACTCATTCACCCATTTATGAGGGTGTAATGAGGATTAAGTCAACCATGAAGTGCAGATAAACCACAGCAGCTCAGAAATGAGATCTGGGCTAGACAATTGGGAGCCAGTACAAAGGAGAAGCTGTGGCTGAGGACACCCAACCTTGTAAGAGGTAAGCGAAGCAGGTAGTCCCAGGGAAGAAATGAGGACTTTAACAATGTTTCTAATGGTTTCAGGACTGACTATACTGTCAAGGTCCTCGAAAGGAAGATGCAGATAGCCTGCCCAATCTGCACACAGCCTGCCCAATCAGTGGTGGTGTTTTTCATAACCAAGTTAAGTATCAGCAAAATCAATGGAACGCTTAATGATCTAAAGTTCAATCACTATAAACAGCAATACTCCTGTATAGCACAAAATGATGAGACACAATCAATGATGGATGAAATTCAGATCAAGAGAAATGGAATTTACAATCACAAGTGAGGTGAGTAGAGGACACAACCCAAAGGAAATGCTAGGATGAAAATATGCGTAATTTTAAGAGCTCCTATCCTCCCTCTTAGGGTTTTTAGAGAAGCGAGAACTTTCACAACTGAGCAAGACGCCAGGAATAAACTCTCAGCCATGTCCCATACAGCAGGGACAGTTATCTGATGGAGCTTGTCATGACAGGGGGCCATTTCTAGCCAAAACAGCTCTTCTATCAAAATAGTAGTAGTTGTTCATCCTCCTGCTGAGTTTTCTCAGTGATATAGAGAAAATATAGAAAGAGTAGTTTTTTTTACCTGGATTTGATCTTCCCACTCAACTTCTGGGTGGTCATGAGCAAATTACTTAACTTCCCTTAGTACTTTCTTCATAATGTATTAGTAACATCCCCAGGGCTGCAAAAACCTCCAGCAGTTACATCCCAATAAACTCTGAGGCAATAATGTCTCCATTTTATATGGCAAATATGTGTACTTGGGGCTAAATAATTGTTGCAAAGAACTACAACTATTATTGCCTTGAGAATGACCCAGCACCTGGCACAAGGTCTTCACTCAGATCACATGAGAGATGGATACAGGTGCAGTAGAAGCAACTATATGGAGTAGGTCAGTGGAAGATACCTGCAGATAGTTTCTTTCGTTTTTTTTTTTCCGATTCAATTTATTGGGGTGACATTAGTTAATAAAATTATCTAGGTTTCAAGTGTACAATTCTATAATACATCATTTGTATACTGCATTGTGTGTTCACCATCCAAACTTAAATCTCTTCCCCTCATTGTATAGTTGATAGTTTCTTGAAGGAAGAAACTAGGTCTGCAACAGTACCCAAGTGAGCACCTTTCCATGATAAAGGGGACCCTTAATGGAATCTGTTTTTTCTTTCGTCAAGAGACAGAACTGAAATCTATTCCTGGGTCCATGGATAAAATTCGGCTCAGACAATGTCAAACTGGCTAGACCTGACAGGAAGCTGTGTTCCGGCTTTGGCTGAGAAGAATGGGAAGGATCACACACCTCTTGAAAGTAACCTAGACCAAGGACAAGAGAATTTAGGAGT
Source organism: Pteropus vampyrus (assembly GCF_000151845.1). Taxonomy (NCBI): domain Eukaryota; kingdom Metazoa; phylum Chordata; class Mammalia; order Chiroptera; family Pteropodidae; genus Pteropus; species Pteropus vampyrus. Next base: position 329,667 of record NW_011888934.1, on the reverse strand, counting down.
GGCAGCTGTCCTACTGATTTGTGAAAGTGGCATGTGGTGGCAGGCAGAGTGGCTCTCCTTCCCCTCAAGGTATCTACAAACTAATGCCTAGAATCTATGAATATATTACCTTACCTGACAAAGGGGAACTAAGGCTGCAGATGGAATTAAGGTTGCTAATCAGCTGACGATAAAATGGAAAGATTATTCTGGATTAACTGGATGGGCTCAATGTCATCACCAGAGTCCTTATATGTGAAAGACGGAGACAGAAGACTCAACGTCAGAGTGAACAGATGTGAGGACTCAACCCACCATCGCCGGCTTTGAAGACAGAAGGGGCCATAAGCCAAAGAATGCAGGTGGCAAAAAAAGAGTAAGGAAACAAGATCCTCTTCTGAGCCTCCAGAAAGGAACGCAGCCCTGCTGACATCACAATTTTAGCCACTGAGACCCATATTAGACTTCAACAGAATTATATTAAGTTTGTATTGTTTAAGTCACTAAGTTTGTAGTAATCTGTTACAGAATCAGTAGGAAACTAATATATATGCTTATGTGGTTTAAGATACACTTAACTCAGTTATGGTTTCTGCAATAACAAAAAACTGATGCTGAAGGTCTGCCCCCAACTCTTGCTTTAATCAGTAAACCCTGCCAGCTCAGCAGGGTGACGGCTAATTTCATTTCCCTGTTAGTGTGGGATATCCACTGGAAAACAGACTTCAGGGACTGACTGATCTGACTGGCTTTACCACTCACTCACCAAATGCGTGCCTTGGAAAGTCACTCTGATCTCCCTGCACATTAGTTTATATCAGTTTTCTCACATTTAAAACGGGGAATTAATACCACTCACCTTCTATGGTCGAGGTGACGTCTGAGAACACATGAAGCTCAGCACTAGTAACTACTGTTTATGAGAAATGGACTTAACATCTGCCAACCTCAGAGCATGACACATATACAGTTAAGTCAAGGGTACCCAAAAAGTTGCTCAAGGTTGTCAAATAGGAATGTGTGCTAAGAAAATTTAGTGCACAAACAAAAGACTACCCCTGGAAGAGTGAAGGAGACAAAATGATGTTGCATACTAGCAAGAGAAATGAGTTCAAGGCCAAGGAGAGAACACTGGCACTTTCAGACAGAGGGGAAAGAAAGCCCAGAGAAAGACAGACTGGTGGGTTGTTTCTGGACCAAGACTCTTGAATTGGCTCAGAGAGAGCCATATGTTAAAATTTTTCCTTTGAGGAAATTCTAAGTTGTAAACAAGTTGAGGGAAAACACTTGTCCCACGGCAGAAGCAAATATAGCCACACACACGGCACATGTGCACAACAAGCCTCAGCAGGCAGAAGCATGAGTCAATTCTCCAGTGAAGCAGGGCCAACGGCTGCTCATGAGTGGTGTTAATTTAGGGGAACTGATTCTACTCACGTGACTTAAAAGATATCTGAACAATAATGTGCACAGAGACAGTTCAGTTTTCAGAAATCAGAATAAAAAAAAAGCACCCTCCCAATCCTCTTTTCCTTAAAGCCTGAGCACTGAGGGTAAGAGGGGCTCCCAATAGCAAGTTTGTCACAACCACCTTGACTCTCAGTAGTTCTACTGCTGGCAATTATCCAACAGGCATGTTCATTCAAAGATAACAGGACATACTAACATTAACTGAAGTACAGTTAACAATAACGGGGAGCTGAAAACAACCCACATGTCCCACTTAGAGAGCTGCTTAAATAAATCATATATCCAACAACAGAACGGTGTGTAGCTGTTAGGAAGAATACGGTGGATGTCCATCTACAGATGTGGAAAGTTGAGATATGATTAAAAGGAAAGACAGCAAGTTTCCTAGAATTCCGACAGTCAGTTTTTCTTGTTAAAAATGGCATACAATGTGAACTATTTCACAATGTGCTTGATTTAGTTAATGATGTATCTTCGAGACTTTTCTGTATCAGCACATATAAAACCGCATGATTTGTTTAAAATGCTACACAGAATGCCATAGATATACCAGTATTTTAGTCATTATACAATGAATGGGTAATTAAAAAAAATGTTACAACCAGTATCTCTGCATGAGCTCCTTTGTGCATGTGTTTCTCAAGAAACCCAGAAAAGAAACTGGGTCAATGGCCATGCACATTATCAAGATAAATCTCACCGAAATGCCCTTCTAAGGGCTGCAGCAAGGCACACACCCACCAGAAACATAGGAGAGTTTTACTTTTCACCACTTGCCTTCCCACGTTATTTGCATTTTACTTTATTTCACTCTTTAAACACTTTATAACACAAATGTGCATGTTGGATAGCATCTTAGAACACAAAGACAATTTTAATTTTTAAAAAAGTACATAAATGTGTTGAGACGGCAAAAGAAATTTAAGGCCAAGTCACCGATGGGTTAGAAAAAGAGGGATATTTATACCTTAGGCATTTGCTTAATTTCAAGGTTAAAGGAACTAAAAACGAACATTCTAAATTTCTAAGCATATATTCGTGTGGGTGTGCATACGCATACTTATGGACAGTGTTGTTAAGAGCGCGTATATAATAAGTGAAGGGTCAAATCCTAGAAGATCAAAGGGCACTTAGGGAAAGGAAAAGTTTAAAACAGTGGAGAAAGTAAAGAGAGTTTTGGCACGAATGGCAACAGAGTCTGTTCTATTAACCAGAAGGTACTGAAGGGATATGAATTTGGACCAAAATCATTAAGATCCTCCCACTCCCTGATCTAACGAATGCCCCTAACTGCTTAGGGTGCCAGAGGAAAGGAGAAAAAACAATTGATATTTATATTACAATGAGGCAACAGTGCTCAATAAACAGGTAACCTAGTTTTCTCTTTCTATTTTTCATCAGGTCTTGCTAAACAGAGAATGTAGAGCAGTGATACAAGAACAAAAAAAAAAAAAGAAAAAAATCCCAGCTCTGACGCAGGTGGTAAGTAACAATTTCTTTGGGCCTCAGTTTTCTCACCTGTAAAAGGTGATAATGAGGTGTGTACGGGATGCTGTGATAATTAGCAGCACCAGGAACATAGTAAGGGCTATAAAAGCATTTACTGGTGTTATAACTAAGCTGCTTTGTTTTCACTGTAAAGTATCATGGACACCGCTCCAAGTCACCACATGTAGCTTTAACAAATACTATTTATAGCATCACAAAATCCCACAGGACGGTTGTTCAACCACTGCTTTAGGCTGTTCACTCAGAAAAACCACTGCTTTAGGCTGTTCACTCAGAAAACAATACACACAAATCCTGATACAGATGTCTAGAAAAATGCATTGTTGGGTGCTTTTTTTTAGGAATGCAAAGTGCAAAAGGGAAAGGCTGACTGGAAAGGCATACATATTTTAAATTTTAATGAATCAGACTGCCTTTTAAAAAGGGTTGCAACCATCAGTACCAGCAATAGGTAAATGAATGTTAATTATCCAGGGCCTAACAGCACCAAATTGTAAGAAGAGCTCGATATTTTCTTTCACTTCAGAATTATCCAGAAATAATGACTTCCTGTTTAGAATACCAGATGTGACCAGATGTGACCAGATAATAAACATTTTTGACTGGGCAGAGGGAAATAAACAGGGAGACAAAGAACGAAAGCAAGGGGAAAAAACCACTACAAAGTGACAATATATTTTTAAGTACATGTCAAAGATCAGCAGCATGAATGACAAAAGGAACTAGGAAAAAATTACATCAAATTACAGGAAGAGCTGAGGTATGCTACATAAAGAGTCAAGATATTCCTCCTCCTAGACTATGCCATTTACTCAGAAGTCTGAGTATAAGCTGGCTGGTGCCCATCACTGCTCAGCTGTACCCCGAGGATCAGACTTTCAGAGAAGCCGCCACATTTGGTAGCAGATGTTTAGTTTCTAGTACGCTTCTGACTCTATCTTTGTCTCTATTTCTAGGTAGTACAGAAACCAGCTTTGAGTATAACGCTGGGGTGAAAGAATGTTAGGTAATGAACTGACTCCAATAAGGGCAGTGATGATAGAGAGGGGGTGGGATTCAAGGTGTGCACAGGCAGGACTAGAGGATGACTGGATGGAGGGGTGACACAGGTCCACAGCAATGACCACTGGGTAGAAGCTAAGGGTTGCCAACTTAGCTATTTACCAAGTAAAGAATAGGGGGCTCGGGAGAGGAGGGAGTGTCGGGTCAGAAGACAACCAAGGGGGATAATTTAATCTTGAATATAAAGTGTGGGGTATGTTTGGGACCGTCTTATAGCCAGTGTGGGTCTTGAGGGAAAGGAAAGAGCTGGAAGTCTGTGTGTGAGGGGTGGCTGAGAACACAGGCTTTGGAGACTAACCCAAATTCAAACCCCACAGGTCCCACTTACTAGCAACTAACAAATACGACCGAAAGGAACCTCAAGCAAAAAAAAAAGAGAAACTAGCTATCTAGGAAGGAAGGCTGACACACACTAGGACCTCAAAGATTGGGTGCTTACCACCATTTTTTATTAACCGTGAGGACATAAGGTAATAGAACTAGGCTGCAGAGTGGAACCCAAGAAGAGTTAACTGCCTACAGGGAGTAGCTGTGCCCACTTCCAGGACAGCTATAGGCAGGAAGGTGACAGAGGAGGACAGAGATACAAGAAAGTGGTGAGGGGAGGGTGAGGAAGATGGTGAGTTTATGCCTAATAGGCTGTTTTCTTGTAAAGAGGTGACATTCTCAACCAAAAGTGGAGGAGACAGGCAGGATGCTGTGAGAGAACAGTAAGGGTTTAAAACAGCTGCTGACAGGAATGAGAGAAAGTTAAGCAAAGGCTTCCTGTGTATTTTTTTTAACCACAAACCCCTTTTTCTATTCATAATTTATGCCCTGCCCAAACGGTTGAAAGACTGATGATGTAACTGACATCGGGCACACCTGAACCTCCAGGGCCAATGCCTGAGGGGTGGGTAAGAATAACTCCATACCACGACCTCATGGAGAACGCCCAAGGCAGGGCCGTGTCTTTGGGAGCGGGGAATAAACTGACATAATTCCTTAACACTGTGTTTACAGCGGGACTTTCCTGATGAGTAAGCATGCATCACCAGCAAAAGCTCGTCCCAGAACCCCCTCCCAATTCCGAGAGAAAAAAAAACTTCTCCCCAGACGCTGGACATCTGAACTCTTAGGGATCAATCCAATATCCTCACTTAGCAGATGAGAACACCAAGTGACAAAGGAATCTGGGGGCAGAGCCACTACATTCGTCAAGCAGAACCTAAACAGGGGCCTCAAGCACAACAGGTCAACATGTTGACGGCATTCTGCAGAAAACACTTGGCACTGAGAACTACACCCTTTCTTTAATCTTAATTTTTTGGTTGTATTTTTCTTCTTGTAAAAATAAAAAATCCTTATCTGTAAAAACATTCCTGATAAAGGCCACTATTAGAAAGCAAAACTCTCATCTTCGTATCCTAACTGATATATGTTTGCTAGCTTCACTTCAACATAGTTCTGATAATGACAGAAGCAGTTTAAGATCTGGTCTGCATCTTCTTTTTAAATTTAACTTAAAATAATGTGGGCACTTTTCCAAATAGTTTACAGATCTAGTTGGTCCTTTTAATACATGCATAATTAATATGGTGAATTGAACTCCTTTCAATGATAATCATGATCGATGGTGAAGGGGAGAAAAGTCATGTGGAAATTGCTAAAATCCTCTGCCTGGATACACCTTGCCTGTCATGGACAGTTAGTCTGGGGTGAAAGAAAGGCCATATAATTGGCCTCTTACATGACAAATAAATTTGTAGAAATATTCAACAATAACTGGGTTCAACAACGGAGGATGTGTGTAACAGAAGGAAATCAAAAAGAGACAATGCAACGCCTCATGCTTTGAAAAAAGAAGCTAGTGGGCAAATAGTCCTGCCTTGGCAAAAATCTCATTAGAAACTGCTTCTACTCTCTACTTTATAATGCATTGTTAAAGTCAACTTTTGAAAGTATGGTGGGTAGTGGCTCAGCGAGATGGTCATGCCTTCTTGCTGAGCGGCTAAAAAACGAAAACGCAACCAAGGCCAAGTAAACATAATGGTCATGCTTCTAAATTTTAAGTCTTGTCTCAGAATCTAATGGGGCCCTTGCCATGCTGCAGGCAGGGAGTGCTGCCTCAGAGCCTTTGTAGAAAAAGTAGTTACCACTAAGAGAGGTGGTAGAGCAGAACCAACTAGCGAGGGGACAGGTGGCTCTCTCAGCTGCTCTCTGGATAGCGGCTAAGAGTTAAACATGGAAGGAAGGTCAGAAGGTGAGACTGAAGCAGGTGTAAAACCCAACAGATAATGTAAAAAGCCTTCCTGGAATGCTGAGAGCCACTGAGTTGTCTCTGTCTCCCAGAGCAAACCCAGATTCTGGGAAGGAGAATCGACTTTGGCTCCCTTAGGAGAGCTTTTCCTCTCTCCTGCTCAGTCTTGCTTCAGTCCCCCACAGGTGACACTGTGAGAGCCAGGTGAACCCTGCACAGACAAGGGTTTGTACCACAGGAGAAGAATCCCCAAATTAGGAACCTTGGAGCATCTCCCTTAGAGATTCTTTTAAAGTATAAATAGCCTCACAACTTCCTCTTCAGATGAAAGGTCAGGTGTACTTTTTCCTAGTTCAAAGGTTCTGTTAAATGATTGTCAAGAAGTGGAACAAGGCCCACTCTTAACCATGTTTAATCCTGAACTGTCCAATGACTTATGCCTCTGACAATGAGGAATTCCACTAAGGTAGAAGAGATGAATTAGTTGACCCAATAGAGCAGGAGGTAGAAGGTACTGAGAAAACTTAGTATGGACAAGCCTCCTACAAGTTCTTGGTATGAATTGCTATTTTTAATTTTAGGTTTGTGAAGTACAAGGTGCATGAAGCCCACGAACCAGGGCAAAGAGAAGAAGAATCAAGAAACCCATCACTGTGCCACAAAGTGGAACAATGACAAAAATGACACATATTTTAGTATGTAAATTCCAGATCAAGATATATTTAGCTTTCCACAGCTTCCCCAAACACAAAGGGAAGATTTTCACTTTAAAGATTAGCTTGGGCATTTCCTTGCATATTTGAGAAACAGATGTGAGGACTGACTACACACACCCAGAAACACTTGCGTGAACCACTACCCGCCTCCTCGACCTGTCTGTTCTTCTGCTTTCTGCAGGCATATCCAAGATTCTCCTTTTCTCATGCTTAGACTTTTGACTTTTCAAAAGCTGTTAAATAGCATGAGAGAAAAAAATGATTTTCAGAACAAAATGACCTTATTTTCTTAAAAGAGCTTCCAGCTTGTCAAACTCTTTCAAGCGTTTATTTCATTTTTAGAGTAGAAACCTAGTGTTTTTTTAAAACCACCATGAAAATCAGAGCCACCTGTCACCGTTAAATCTTAATGGCCTTTTAGGGTATGCGCGGCACAGCTGTTACGCTGGGCAGAGGCAGAAGAAAGAGTGACATGCTTTAGTTCCATCATCTATTAAATAATAGCCATACCATATTCTGAGTCTTCCTTTATCACAAATCGATGTTAGGGAGATTAACACTTACTTCTAGCCTCTAAAGATCACTTTAGGACAGGGGTATTTTTTTGCTAAGATGATGTGCTCATACAGTTATAGCAACAGGCAAATGTGAGAAGAATTCATGGGCCACACAGGTACAGTGATTTGGCTGAGGCCGGTCAGAACCAAGGTAAAACCTCCTAATCCAGGGCCCCCGCAGCCCCGGCTATAATCCACTGCACAGCTTCGTAGAACACGGCAGTTCTGTAGAATAAGTTGAGGCTGTGGGTCTGGCTATGAGAACCTTAGCCTACAAACAGCATAGCCTCCATTCTGTGACGGATGACAACACCAAGGTTTACTTTGTTGTAAGAGTGTCCTATCACTACAACACATGTAAGGCACTACTCAGAAGGCAAAACGTTTTGATTCTGCTCTCCAATGAGACATCTGAACATATAGTGAAATCACATACATGCCCCGGCCTGGTTAAATGGAAACCACATGGCTCAACTAGTAGCAATATCATCTAGATATTGTCCAAAAGCAACAGAACTCAAGCCGCATATGTAATTTAAAATTTTCTAGTGACCACATTAAAAAGTGAAAGAGAAACAGGTAAAATTAGCTTTAATATCTTACCTAGCCTAAAATATCCAAAAATGTTATTGTAATATACATTCAAAATGAAATTTGAGATTTCATTAGTGATTCTTTTAACAGATCTTTCCTTCTGTTGTTGCCAAGTAATCTTAACTATGGACCCCTCCAGCCAACAACATTCCTGAACTCACAATAACGGCACCCAGGTACTGGGCAGGTAAAAAATGCTAGATCCCATAAAAGGCACTTGTTAGAAACTTTGAAATTCCAAGGCAAGGCTAAGGAGGTAGGCTATCCACATGGAACATGAAAGGAAACAGATACCAGAAGATTTTAAGGTTATACAACTAAGAAGTGCCAAGAGAGAATGAAACCAGATCTGATGGCAGCACTTGTTCTCTTTCTATTCTCCATCCTTCTGCCCCAGCTGCTTTTTGAAAGAGCCAGTACGTGAAGCATCTACATTTACCACCTGTGAGAAAAAGACTTGGGAAACATGACACTTTTCGAGTACACACTTCAGTAACAAATTAATCCCAGGCTTAGCACTGAAGTCAGCCTTTTCTTTCTAGTATCGTCTATAATACTTTATAAATCCAGATCATTCTGAATATGGGGTTTTGTACTCTTGCTTTTTTAAACAACCATATCACAATCATTTTCTTGAATTATTACCTCTAAATACATAGACTTTGACAGCCATACAGATTTTGATCCAGATGTCCCCTAAATACAAACTCCAGCCTCACTCTCCCTCAGAAAAGGTGTCCTATCACTACGACACATGTAGGGCATTACTCATACAAGGCAAAAAGTTTTGATTCTCCTCTGAGAGAAGAGACATGAGATACTGAGACATTCAAAGATATAGTAAATCATGTACATGCCCCAGCCTGGTTAATTGGAAACCATTCATTCAATCACTCAAAAAATCTAGACTCCACAACTACAGGCCAGGCAGTGTTGTAGGTGTTAGGGATAAAGTGGGAAACAGGATGGATGGCTTACATTCTAAAGGGGAAGACAGATAATACATATATAGTGTCAGGTGCTAAAAGTGATGGCTGAATAAACCTTCATCCCATAACAGAAGAGGAAGAAGACGCATTCAGTGTAGTAAGCTCAGAGTTAGCAGATGGAATGAGCAGGATGACTGAGGGGTAGTCTGGGTGACTGGATGGGGGACTCTGGCAGGAACCACCAAACAGTTTGCACTCTGTGGCACTCTGGCTCAAGGTACAGAGTGCACTCACCTGTCTCCAACCAGAGCATCCTGGGAGGAGCTGGTTACATCCAGCAGGAATGGGGCAGGAATGTGGAGGGGCAGGAATGTGGAGGGGCAGGAATCCCCATGAGGCCCTCCACTGTCTCTCGTGGTGTCTTCAACTGCTTCTAAAGTCAGAAAAAGCCCGGGTTCTTGGCAGCTTAGTATTAATTTGGGGGGTAAAGAGACTTTACTTGTGTAATTAAATGACAAAATATCCCCAGCTCCTAAACCAACTATAAATCTTTACATCATGAGAAAACATTACATGCCTCTTGGTATGATGCAGAGGATTCTTGCCAAGAATTTGGTTCTGATCATGCTTCCAGAGCAAACCACCGATTTACAGCAAACACAAGAGACAGGAACAAACTCAATAACACTTTAGGATGCAATCAGTAGAATCCAGCACTTGGGGAGGCCACAGGACAAAAAAAGAAAAAAAGGGATGGAAACTTGTTTTTTGTTTAAGTCTTTATGATTTGAAGTTACAAACTGCAGTGAACTGATCAATATTGAAGCTGAGAATTAAGAACTTGAGCATTTATGACTATTTATTCAATTTTGTATATGTTTAAGAACTCCCATAATAAAAAGCTTAAAACAAGTCCGTGGGCCTGTCCCCCACGACCTCCCAAGTCCCCAACCAGGTTCCATTTGAGACAGGAATGATCTTATAAGCGCCTAAAGTGTCTTAGATGACTGCTCACCTGTCGATGAACTGATCAATAATGACAATATCACCAGGCTGAATCTCTTCCCTCAAGGAACCACAAGCTGTGGTTACTATGACATGTGTACAGCCCTCCTCCTTCAGAGCCCAGATGTTCGCCTGATAGTTGACTTTTGAAGGCATGATGGTATGCTGCCTTCCATGCCTATGGGAAGAAGAATAAATACAGTAGAAGAGTGAGCAGTACATTTTAATGCCGTTAGAAAAGAAAATGAATTCACAGTGGTGCCTTCCAGCCCTTAACGCCAAAGTGCTTTCACTGACAGAGGAAGAATGAGGAGAGGCTCGGCAATAACCAGCCAACTGTAAGTATAAACTATTTGATTTTGAAGTGCAGGGAAGCTTTACATTCTGTATATTTACTTTCCTGTCAAGAGTAGGTAGCAACTTACTTGGAATTCCCTCTACAGAAAGATGTAAATATCTACCTTGAGAGGGCACCAATACCCCAGAATCTGAGGCATCTGGTCTTACATGAGCCAAGACACGGAACACAAGGGGGGGCCAATGAAGAAAGATGGAAAATAGAAATAAAAACTCAAGTTTACAGTTAATCTCTTCATTCTCTTCTACCTGATCACTCAAATAAGTTAACGACACCTCTAAAACGTTAGAGTTCTCAGTTGTTTATGATGACATTAGCAGGTTTCATCTAAGAACTGATCACCTCATGCATGATCATTGTTATTGGCTGAACTGTGTCCCCCCCAAAAATTCATAAATTGAATTTCTAACCCCTAGTATATCAGAATGTGGCCATGTTCGGAGATAGGGCCTTTAATGAGGTCATTAAAAGTTAAAATGAGGTCATTAGTGTGGGTCCCAACCCAACATGAATGGGATCCTTTTAAGAAGAGAAAATCTGGACAAAGACAAGGAGAAAGGGCAGGACATGTAATGATACAGGGAAAAGATGGCCATCTGTAAGCCAAAGAGAGAGACCTGGAACAGATCCTTCCCACCTGGCCCACAGGAGAAACCGGTTCTGGTGATACCTTTCAGGGAGGTGGATCAGAGAGACCTGCTTCCAACTAAGAGGATAAGGCAAAGGTACAGGGACTCCCATGGTTAGGCAGGCACCAGAGAGACCCGCTGCTGGCCTGAAAGGAACACGCTGCTATCATGTGAACTATCCACGTGGTGGGAAGTGTGGACAGTTTCTAGGAGTTGAAGACCTCAGTTCTACAACTATGAGGAACTGAATTCTGCCAATAACCATGTGAGCCTGAACAAGGACCTGAAGCTCCAGATATAAACAAGTCCTTGAATGTACTTTGTGTGACCCCGAAAAGAGGACCTAGCTAAGCTGTGCCCACATTGCTGATGCCTGGAAACTGTGACAATATGTGTGCTGGCTGCTAAATTTGTGGTCATTTGTTATGTAGCAATACAAAACTAACACGTGTAGTTTGACTAATTTCTAACCGTATGATACAGATGATTTGCTCCCTCTATAATAGGAACTGCACTAGCCCTGTCAAAGAAACAACAGTGTGGACACCATAGGGAACCCACTTCAGGGACCCAAAATCCACTCCCCACAAACCTAGAACTATAGTAGTATTCACAAGGGGTCATGAATGAAGCAGTGTTTCTTTATCTTGTTAATTAGAAGAGAAAACAAACAGAAGAAAACATTTCTTTTTGCAGCTAGAACAGAAACTAGAGCTTCAATTTTAGTCAACCTCATTTTATCACTCATTAGACTAGTCTAACAACACTCTCCCAACCTAAGGAAGAAGAGAGTGAGATCTAAGTCAGTAAAACTTACCCAAAAACCGTAAGTAAATAAAGGTGAATAAAGGTAAATAAAGGTGACTAAGATCTTAGTGCTGGCTCCACCAACACATAAAACTCATACCTGC
>NW_011888934.1:297074-316189 GCF_000151845.1 Pteropus vampyrus | reverse complement strand
AAAAAAAAAAAAATTTAACTTAAAAATCAAGCCAGCAAGGAGAAAAGTAAAGGCTATTGTGTCTCCATTAACTAGGCATTCACCTTGCCAAATGGAGTATCCACATATTTTTCGGTTCTTCCTTCTAAGATTTCTGGATCATCCAGGCCTGTTCCACCAATTATTCCAATCTAAGAGAGACAATAAAAAAACAAAAAAACAAAAAAAACAAAAAAAAACCATATTTGATCAGTTTTCATTAAAAATGAAGTCATTATTTTAAGCAAATTTGTTTACTCATATGCTCTTCTCCATTCCTGCTATACCCTAATTATTTTTAAAAACCTAAAATTACTGAAAAACAAACATTCAACAAACATTTGAAGACCTCTATAGTCCAGAAACAACCAAAGTGTGAGTCACCTTTTTGGATGATATCACCTTTATTGCGGACAATTTGAATAACAAATTAGCACATGAAGTTACTTTTATTAGCTTAAGTAGAAAACCAAACCTAAAAATAAGCAAATGTGGCTGTAGAAAGTATTTTCTAACCAATTTCAAATTCTCTACTAAATGGGATAGAAATATTCTGTACAGCCCTTTTGTAATGATTTATCATCATTACTCCATTTGATAATGAAACGAGAGATTTTCTTTCCTGTGCCACTAAAATTACAGAGCTGTAAGGGATCACAGATAGAGGAATCTGGAATAGCATGAAAAGTTAGTCTCATGTTAAGTTTATGAAATCCGAATGTCATTCATATGTGTGTAAATATAAATAAGCAATTCAAAGGTAGGAATAACTTAACATTCCTTGTCTTCAGGGATTAAACAGAGATAAAAAAAAAAAAACCTGGTCCTATCATCTAGACTTAATCTAATTTAATGACTAATAAACACAAATGAGAACAAGACTAATCTGTTAGTTAAAAATTGAATATCTGAAATTGTTAGGAAGGCTTCCCCGGGCTGATACTTCCTAAGGGATAAATAGTATTTAAATTATCAGCAACAGATGACACTTTACTAAGAAATCTAATGGAAAGTGACCTGAGCATTTTTTTCCCAATGAAAAGCTTTAAATCTCATGTCATTTTAGTAAAATTTCCACTAAATGCAAGAAAGTAGCTATTTGAGAAAAACTCCAAAGAATTAACTGAACAGCTGAATAATTTTCAGATCAGATTAACATGTTGATTTATATTGATATGTGGGAAAATGGTTACCTCTCTGGCCTTCAGTTTCCTAGAAAAAAGTCAACAAGACAGGAAATAAGGGTAATTTTGAGCTTTTACCAAAGACCTGCCTGTTACATAATTTGGAACTCTTAAGTGTCCCCACAACTTCCTCAAGGGGCTAAGTTAGTTTTTTGGCGCCACCTTGTGGCACATTCTGGAAACCCAGCAGGTTAAGTACTCTACTACACCAATCCATTTCTCTCCGGCCTTTTTACAATTTAACATCATAAAGACTAACCAATATTACAGTTTTCAAATCAACAGAAATGGTCACTCAAGTTAGCACATTTAAATCATGCCAGTTCAATAGAAATTTTTTTAAAAAATCATACTGTTTAATGCAATCCTAACGCCTCCTTTGGCTGGCTTCTCTATTTTATCCTTCAAGTACTCCGAAGCACTACAAACAAGAGGTGGCTGATAAACTGTCTGGCCCATATCATCACCCTGGATCACAGAACTGAAATGCTGACTCAAAAATTACTCTCAGCTTGCTCATCCATTGATGAAACAATCTTCCCTCCCTCTCCCCCCTCCCAATTTATTACCATGTTGACTTGGCTGTTTCTAGATGTTCACCAGGCCATAGCATCTCACATCCGGATTCAAGACTGGACTCAGACTCATATATACAAAACAAACCTAACTTTGTTTTGGAACCGCACTCTTAGTTTAGCTCAACATTGCAGCAGTGGATAAGAAATGCTAATTCGAGGTCCTGCTGAACTTGAACTTCAGTGACCTTGAAGTTCAGTGCCTCAGAAGCCCCACGTTCTAGTCCACACCACCCTGGCTGCATGATGACCCCGCATTAGGTAGCTGGTTACAGCCCGCAGCAAGGAACATGTAGTACTGGGCATGAAAGCAAGAGCTACTACTGTGAACCTAAAAGGCCAGGACGGAGTCTCTAGCACGGGAATTATCTGCAGGAGAGGCCATCCAGTCATCCAACTGGCTCTAGTTGTTTATGGAAACCCATACCTTGCAAGGTATACAGGACAAGTGTAGCAACTGAGTAGTGCCACACGAAGGAACTGAATTTCTAACCATTTTCTAGAGGCTGCAGATGGAGGCCAGCAGTGCCAGGATGTGGCAATGTCGCCACCTGCTGACTCCAAAGCAAAGTACCAGTAGGACTGAAACTCAAGCACAGATGGCCTAATTCTGCAGTCTTTCTAGAGCCTCTAAATTCAACAGTCAACTCAGTACCAGCCTTAGTAATAAAGTAACTGTCTGAGCTCTTACATGTCACAGGCACTATGCTATCTGCTTTGGCGGCCTTACTGCATTTGACCTTCACAACTATTCTACAAGATAAGGCCCTATGGTATTATACCCACTTTACAAAAGATAAAAAAGAAAACATAAAAATTAAGAACTTTGTCCATGAGCAAATCTTAAGGAGCAAAGTTGGAATAGGAGTCCAGGCTTTTCATGTTCAAGGACTATCTATCATACTTATCTTATTAGAAAAGTTTTCCTGACTCCATGTTATGAGAAAACTGATGCTCAGAAAGGTTGAATTTTGGACCAAGGTCACAGAGCAAGCACAGAAACATGACTCTGAGTGTCTAAGTGAGCCACTTCTGAGGGGCAGGGGGCTCTCTATCGGTGACCTCGTCCATACTCAGGAAGCAATGACAAGACTCTACTGGGCCTTCTGGGCCAGTAGCGTCAGCCGTCAGTGCAGGTTGCCAAGGTTGCCTAGGAAATATGTTCAAGCACTGAGATGGCATTCCTGGGCAAATTCTGCCCAGCCAGGACTTCATTATACAAGATAAAGTTTTGAATAGGGATCCATGGCCAATCAAGGTCATTGCTAGATTTTAACAACTGGTGGTTCATCGCATACTCTTCCACTGACAGACCACCAAGTCAATCTCCTTAAAAAGAGTTTGATACTGTGAACATTTCATCTAAATGTTGAATTACAGAATGGTTACTTACAGCAATGGTGAATGGGCTCAAACTAATCCCTATCCTCCAGTTCCTCTGGTACCTAGACCCAGGATATTTCATACCCTGCTTGGTTTCAAGAACCACTCATCACCCCTGAGGCCTAGACACATTACCTTAAGAAACCAAGCACGCCTAGAATGCTATGATGGTGTTCTCAAAACACCAGAAGCCCGAATAGTTGAGACTAGCTCCTGCCAAGGAGATGAGCTGCCTCTGAGTGCTCCGAGCTCATGATGAGGTAAGAGCCAGAGGTCAAGCTGGCACAGTCCCTGACCTGAGCATTTCAGTCCTTCAGCTCTGGTCACCACTGACAAGCTTGGCAAGCACAGAACACAGAAATGTCCTCTTTTCTGGGCCCAACTCCCAGATCTTTGCAAAATCCCAGGGTGGGGAGAGTGTGGTTAAACATCTAAGTCTGGGAGGCCTGTTCAAAACGTGCATGGGTCTGTTCTTGGCCCATGAATATAGCTGGAGGCTTCACCTCTGACAAGA
Source organism: Pteropus vampyrus (assembly GCF_000151845.1). NCBI lineage: Eukaryota > Metazoa > Chordata > Mammalia > Chiroptera > Pteropodidae > Pteropus > Pteropus vampyrus. The sequence goes on along the minus strand of NW_011888934.1, from coordinate 312,515 downwards.
TACCCTGTTCGTAAGCCACCCTTATGGGTGACAGTTATGGGAGCAACTGTGTCTCCCAAATCTGGATGATATCCTAACCCCCAATACCTCAGAATGTGACTGTTTTTGGAAATAGGGTCTTTGTAAATGAGGTCTTTTTTTGCGGGGGCGGGGGGGCGGAATCCATTATGACTGGTGACCTTAAAAGTGACTAGGACACAGACATACAGAAGGAAGACCATGTAAAGATACAGAAAAACGATGGTGATCCGCCAGCCAAGGAGCGAGGCTTCAGATGAAACTGACCCCGCTGACATCTTCATTTTTAACTTTTAGCCTCCAGAAATGTGAGGAAACTTCTGCTGCTTAAGCCACCCAGTCTGTGGTACTTAGCAAATAAATTAAGTAACACTGCATTTTGGTCAGAAATAACTGAGGGCTTAAAACATCCATGGTTTTTACTTAACCAACCTCCCCTTGTAAAGTCAAGATAATATTCTAATGGGCAGACACCTCTTGAAGATACAGTTCACCTCCTAAAATGGTCAATTATTTTTTGAAGATTTTCCTCAAAGCTTCTATTCTCTAAAGCTCTCCTGCACTTGAAGAGCAGCAGGATCCTTCTCAGTATGCCTACTGGGTCAGCTGCTGGACCCTAGACTCATCCAAGGAGCTTTCAATACCAAAGCCCAGAGTCCAGAGGTTCTGATGAACAGGGCAAGGCAGTTTGTTTTCTTAAAGCTCCTTAGGTGGTTCTAATGTGCAGCCAGAATTGAGCACCCCTCTCCAGGACCTAGATCATGAAATTCTAAAATCTGGGCTAGCTGAATGTCATAGGCTGAATAATGGCCCCTGAAAGAGATCCTGTCTTCCTCCTAATTCTCAGAACCTCTGACTGTTACTTTATGTGACTAAGAATTTTAGAATGGCAAGATTATCCCGGATTATCTGGGCGGGCTCTAAATGTAATCACAAGGATCTTTATAAGATTATCGAATGAGGAAGACCTAACAACAGAAGCAGAGGGAGAAAAGGCAATGTGATTCAGGCTGTGAGCCAAGGAATGCCTGTGACCTCTAGAACCTGGAAAAGGCAAGGAAACATTTCTCCTTAGATGCTCCAAGAGGATCTGCTCTGCCCAACTGACACCTTGATTTTAGCCCCATAGGACTCATTCTGGACTTTTGACCTCCAGAACTGTAAGAGAATACATGTGTATTGTTTTAAGCCATCCAGTTTGTGGTGATTATTACAGCAGCCACAGGAAACTAGTATACTAAGAATCACCTGAAGAGCTTGTTAAAATGCAGGTTACCAGCCTTTTCAAAGCTCTCTTGGTCAGTGATTGTCACAAGTTAGCGGACATCTGAATAGACTGAGGCTTCTCTAAAACCAGATTGCTGATCCCCACTCGCTAGCGTTTTGAATTCAGTGGGACTGAGGCAGGGCCCAAGAATGTGCATTTCTAACAAATTCCCAGGTGGGTGCAGATGTATCCTGTTTTGAGAATCACAGCTTTGGATGCTTCCAAGGCACAGAAATAACAAGATTATAATCAGTTAAGGATCTAAGGTCCAATGCACACAGAGATTTATGATACACCTGCTTCTGCACGTGTACCTGTAGGCGTACTTCATTTTATTGTGTTTCGCTTTACTGCACTTCAGATACTGGGTTTTGTTTTGTTTTTACAAATTGAAGGGAAAACACTCCACCAACAAAAAGATTACAACTCAACTGCAGTGGTGTGGGACCAAACCCACAATATCTGAGGCAGGCCTGTATAAGGTAAGATTTTCCCTTAATCTGTACAATTACGAGAATCAAATGAAATAATACGTTAATGTCTGTCAGTTTCTGTACACCCTCCCAGTTGCAGCAAAAACAAACAAAATAAAAATAAACTTCCTCAAAGCAACAACAAAAAAAAGCTCCTTATCTCCTGGTTTTTCCCTGCTGGTCAGGACACAAACCTGGTTGCTCTTGTATCTCCAAGCCAGGTAGTCTATCTCTGGGATTTAGCCCAGAGTCCCTCAACCAAGTGTGAACTGGCTCTCCTGGGGATGTCTAGAACCCATAAGAACATTTCTGGTAGCCGCAATGATTGGCAGGAGTGCTACTGGTATTTTGTAGGGAGGAGCCAAGGATGCACTGTATGTCTTGCAATACTCAGAAAAGTCCCACAAAAGGAGGAACTGTCCTGCTCAAAATGCCATTGTGTCCCTAGGCAAAAAAATGAAGGCTCATTGGTCATTTCTAGTTGGAGCCTGTGGGTTGTCCTCCAGTTTCTGAGGATCACTTGAGGACTTCTGATCTGAAAGCCTTTGCCAGCCACACTCAGAGAGCCAAGAGGAGAGCTTAAGAGGTCCATTCTCCACAGTCTAGACTCCATGACTTACCCATCCCCCTTAACATCATTCTGTTGATGGTACTACCCACCCGCAATTGGCCCATATCCCCTCCGTGTCACAGCCATAACCAAATCAACCATGATTAACAAGACTTACTTATTTTTGATCCCTCAGAGCAAAGCTAGGAAGCTGCCAGGGAGAGCCCCAGCCTGTTGGAGGAAGCCTCGAGAATGCCCTTCCTGGATGCCAAAGACCCATTTAGCCTTCTGCGTGGTCAAGCGTAGCACCTGCCATAGCTGATGCTGGAGGTCTTCCCAGAAAATGGCTGTTGTTAGTACTTTGGGAGAGCATCCAGTGGGAGAGCATCCAGGGAGGCCACCTGCTTTATTTACTCAGTCCACATTCACTCTTCCTTAAGGCTGCATAATCTCTTTACTTATACAATAAATCGGGGCACAGAGGTCACATGTCAGATTCAGAAATGCCTCATGACATCTCGTTGGTGGCATGCCAAGCTATAGGCCCAACTGTATCACTATCTAGGGAAAACTGTGTAATGCTGGACACCTCAGTTGACCTTTCTGGGCCTCAGCTTTATGTCCACAGAAAGGTGTTTGCGTGGCTATCTGGTCTTCAGGAACGTTTGTTCCTGCTCTACATTCCATAATCTCAGGATAGGATAAGGTTTTTATTAGCCTACTTTGCTCCAGACACTAGCACCTTGCATTTTCTGTATAGGATGTTTCCACAGCAGTCTGTGGAATTTGCTGTTGGCATCATGGATTCTCCACAGCAAAGGTGTTACCTTTCTAACTTCAAAGACAGAAAGCAGCAGGCAGGCCTAGCACTACTTGTACTTCTTAATTTTATATTCAGCAGCTCGCCAAGACTAAAAATATACATCATTCAATATTTACATCAGGGCTCTAATCACAGTGCCCATTCTTCACTGAAATACACTGCACTGATTTTACAGAGAAACTGTGTTGCAGGGAGGATGATGAACCAGATTAAAATGAGACTTTTAAATACCATCTCTCTATTTTTAATATCACTTTAAATAAATTCCTGTAAGGAAAAGGTGATAGTTTCCTGCTTGCTCACTGAAAGCCATGGCCTAATGATCCCTATCATAATTTCATTGTTGGAGAAAAGATATTCAAAATTAACCTCAGCTCTCACACGTATAAGCAGTACTATTTAATAAGTTTCAACCATGTGCCAGGTAGACAATGCAATTCTAAATGCCCCAGCAAACCCTCCAGTAAAATCTCCAATTTATAGATGGGAACCTATGGAACTCCCTTACTTTGCACATGAACTTCAGAAAAATTTCTGCCTTGTTCTCCGTGACTGGTAAGAGAATAGCATTCTAAAAATATTTTTGAATGCAAGATTCTTTCCAAAATGGCAAATGGAGTTTCATAAGTGTGACTGGAACACTCCACACTCCACTCCCTTTCATAACTGTCTCATTAAGAGCTGCAAGGGCCTAATAAACTAATAATCACTCTGGCTGATAACGCACTGACTGTAGAGATGTGCTTTCTCCCCCGGAGAAGTGAACACAAAGCAAGGAACCAAGAGCTACTCGGAGAAGGAGGCAAGTCTCCTTATCCTATCCGCCAAAATTTCTAAAGTCAAACAAGTTAACTGACTTCTTAGCCAATGATAAACAGCTGAGAAGAGATCTCAAGTTTCATCAACAATTCTTCCGTAAGCACTGTAATTCTGCACCCTCTCCCCGGACACCAACAAGGAAAGAAGTGTTTAAAAGCCACAGGGAAGCTCGTTGCACAGCCTTCAGAACTCATGCCCTCCTCAGGGTAAAGATCCTACCCCACAATGGTCTCTGAAGTCCGAGGGCAAAAGGAAACTGATCTCTAACTTTTAAGGTTGCAAACAAAGCAGTTTAAAGGTAAGGGCCTCCAAACAGGGAGTCGCTCTGCACTTTATTGCAGAAGTGCAAAAAAAAAAAAAAAAAAAAAAAAGCCTCAGGGGAAAACTTCAAAGGTAGGCCTAGGTTTGGAAGGAAAAAAAAAAAAAACAAACGCCGGAAGCTTTGTGAAAGAGTAAGCACGCAGTTCTCCCACGTGGGCCGCGGGCAGTGAGCAGAGTCAGGGCGGAAGCCTGAGTCCAACAGGACACGAGGAGACTGCCAGCTGCAGACACACCGCTAGCCGCAGCCGGACGCATCGCCGCGGAAAGGGGTGGTGTCCGGGAAAGGTTGGGGCGCCGGCGGGGCTCTGGCCCACTGTCCCTCTGCCCCTCCCCAAAGGTCTTGCCCACGTCCTGCACGGTGCGGGCAGGGAGCAAAGACCAAAGGTGGAAAGTGCAGGTTTGCAAGCGTTCCCTCTAACCCCGCTCACCGCCTTTGGTCTAACCCGCCCGGGGTGCAGTGCCCTAGACCCTTCCAGCCGCCGCAGGGGCGCACAGGCAGCGCGCACCGCCCCGAGGCGCGGTCCCCGGAGCGGGAGCGAGAGAGCACCCGGTAGCGCGGATCGCAGCTGCCGGAATGGCTAATCTCACCTTCACGGCCGTGGGGCTGGCACCCGGGACCATTTCTCCGGCAGGACGATGCTGCGGGGACAGACGCGCGGGGCCGAGAAGCCGACCGGGTTAAAGCGCGGAGCGCAGAGCAGAGCAGCGGGGACTGTCGGGAGGCTCTGGCTCCGCCTCTTCCTCCCCGGGAGAGCTGGATTGACAGCTAGTGTGGGCTCTCCCCCGCCACCCCCTTCCTCAGTATGAGGTCCTCGCGTCCCGCCTCTTTTGCAGAGCTTTCCGGTTCTCTGTGAGGGGTTTGTCCCTCCACCCCCAGTTATAACTAACGGGTTCAAGATAATGATAATAATGAAGACCGTTTACTGAGAGTTTGTCTGGTTTCAGACCATAAAGTGCTCCGCACTTTAATCAGCTCCTTTAACTTTAACAAGAATCCTACAAGGAAAGCAGCACTGCCTGCTCTGCCTTGCGTCCGCGGCCTCATCTGTAAAATCAGGCTCGTCTGCGTTCCAGAAGTTCTCGCGGGAGGGAGAATCGTCACCTAGAGGGAACAAACTGTGGTTTACTCATCTTTAGTTTGCGGGAAGGCTTTTAAGAGGATGAGACACTGCCTAATGCCCACCCAGCCTGATTCATCAGGGCCAGGACCGTCTTTAAACACTCCTCGCCCCAGCCAGTATGCATTACATCTAGATTCAGAATCCAGACGCTTGTCCTCATCATTTCACACTGGCTGGCACCTCCGACACACACACACACACACACACACACACACACACACACACACACACACACTCTCTATCTCTCTCTCTCTCTCTCTCTCTCTCTCTCTCTCTCTCTCTCCCTCTCCCTCTCTTTCCCTCTCTCTCTTCCCCTTTCACTGGGATAATGCCTTACTCTCAAAATCCTCCTGCCTTCTCTACAGGGATAATCCAATTTAATCTCCCTTGGCGGATTAAGTTTTTCTAAACAAAATACTGGCTGTAATATTGAGACACAGAAATGTTGCAAATTACTTGGGGTGGGAGGATGGCTGTGGAAATATATACTTTTCCGTTTCTTTACAGCAGCAAAACACTAAAATGGGACACAAGTATCATTTCGTTCAAAATATCACTGTGCAGACGCTGCCCATACAACCTATTACTTAAACAGGAAAGGCTTTCACTCTTTCGTTATTATTTGCTTTAGGTCTACAATGTCAAGTTTTCTTTCTTCTATTGAAGTTATAAAACTATATCTTTTAAGTTATAAAATGAAGTGGCAAAAAAATGGATCGGGGTGCTCCTTTGAAAGGGCAGGAGTCTGGAATCCTTCAGGGATGCAGTTTTCTAGGAACCTCTGTGCTTATCGCTCTATTGGGGAGCAGAAGCCCATTATGGGGGTGGGGGACGACTGCAGGGACACAGATACCTGGGTTTTACGGCTGCTACATAATTATAGTATCTTGACAATGTAATCAGCAAGTCCACTTTCTACTCAGCACTGCCTCTCTTCCCAAATTTAGACCCTGTAAACAAATTAGATCCTGTAAGCATTAAAGACTCCTAGACAGAGAAGGAGTTGGGAACTTGGAAGGGGATAAACTGAACATCTGGACTTGCCTACTATAACTCGCAGGTCAGGACTCAAGCATTTGCTCTCGAGCATGTGATGTCTATAAAGGGAAAGCTGGCCCAAATCTAGTCTGTTTTTTGAGTGGTGTAGTTCACAAGCTGTTTCTGGGGTGGGGGAGGGGTAATAGCATTTCTAGATAAAATGTAAGCAATTTTCTAACCTCTTCTAAGAAACCAAGCACCTACCTACCAGCGAATCATCAGGCACTATTTTGTTCTTTTTGTATGAGACATGTAGTTCAAGATAAGACCTACCTCTCAAGGGGACTCTGTTTTTATCGTGTATTATGAGAAAAAAGCATATAAATACTAAGATGCATGGGACTAGCCAACTATAGGTAAACTGAACTCACAATAGCTACTACAGGGTTTTCTGAATAAAGTAATCCATTTTAGAAAAATGTCAAAATAAGTTTTCAGGAAGTTAAAAACAATATTCAAACAAATACATAGTCAGCCTGTATATATTGTCAGAGATGTATTTAACTCATTAGTAAAGGAACCAACAGAATGGCAAAGCATATTCAAAGTGAGGTTTAAAATGCCGAAACAGCAGAAAAGAATGCTAGAATGAGAGAAAAATTAGATGCAAAGTGATTTATGTTTTAAAGGCAATAAAACAGTAACCTTTGGGTTATCTTTTCTATGAACAGATACTTTTTGCATCTTTAACTGCATGGTGGTGGTGGGGTAGGGTGGTGGGGCAGTGGGTGATGGGGGGATGAGGGAATTGCAACAAACAGCCTAACTAACACAGCCTGAATCCTTGTCAATAGGAAACAATAAAACAAAATTACAGGCCTTAGGTCAGGGGTCAGCAAACATTGCCTACTAAGAAGCAAAAAATGTAAAGCTTGTGTAAAGCTGTGTAAAGCTTGAAAATATAGACAATATCTAATTGAATTAGCATGACTGTATTCCAATATGACTTTATGGACACTAAAATTCAAATTTCACATACTTTTCACAAGTGCAAAATATTTTTCTTCTTTATATTTCCCCCCAATCACTTAAGATTATAAAAACCATTCTTAGTTTGAAGCTATGTAAAAACAGGTGGAGAGCTGTTTTGACTGAGGGCATGGGCCATTGTTGGCCACTTTCCTTCCAGAAGCAGATGACCCTTGGGTAGACTTGTTGGACAATGCTTTAATGTGTCTTCGAAAAGACAGACAGAAATCTTTTGGGCTTATTTCCAAGTTTGGGATAATTTTTTTCTTAATCTCTAGAATGAAAAGAAGGCAACATTTCTAATAGTGTTTTCCCTTTTGGATTGGTATGAGGAGTCTTCAGTAGACAGTAGGTGTCTCAAAAGTCTATGAAAGTAGCATCCTACCCTATCCTTCTGTTCTTGCCTTATAAATTCTCTTTGTTTACCTGTACCCTTGTTTTTCTAAAGGATATTATAAAGAAGTACCTAGGCCACCTTATAACAATTCTAACTATGAAATGGTATGGCTAGTTCAATAGCTTCTTCTTTTTTCTTATAATCCCTCTTATATACCTCACCAAGTTCTAGCACCTAGCCAACAGGGTACTGAGATGGTGTTGCCAATAGCTGTCCATACCAGATCTTTGGCAATGGTTCTTCAGTGTCTCACAGTTCCGTTGAGGGGAACACCTGCAATAATATATGTCTTTAAACATGACTAAATTACATGCTAATTTTGAAGACTTCTCCAAATCATTCCAGGATCATCAATTATTCAAGAGGAAATATTCACACAAATGCATGAAAAGTATCATCTCAGCCAACCATACCAGCATTCCCACTGAATGGTCCCATCTCTGTTCCTGAGGGTGTCAAAGATAGATGGGTGCTACAAAATAGATCCAAGCTGGTTGGTATCCCCTCCTTATCTAGGCATGTTAAAGCTGTTAAGTTGTCATGGCTGAAACAACTCACATAAATCCCCACCACCTCGTAGAAATTTGAGTCAAAACAAAAATTATAAACAACCTGAGAATATCCTTGCAGATCCCCAATTCTGTGTTACTCAGATCTTATTACAACACTATATCACAGATACAACAAGAAGGGACTTTTTGGCCACTATTTTGTTGGATTAGATTATGGCATTGGAAGCTTAGGGGAAAAGCTGAAAGTTCTATTAGTAAGCAGCCTCTCTGGATATAGTAGAACATTGTCAAAAAAAATACCTTAAGAAGGCCCTATGAGCCTTTGTAATTAGCTAGTTATAAATTAAGAGATAGTTCAATGTTTCTTGCAACTATTCCTGGTATAAAAGTAATAGTTTAACTGATGGGATGGATATATAGAGTTAAAAAATATCTGGGCATAAAAGCAGCTGTTGTTATTGAAGTCCTTGCATTCATTTCTGGCCTGACAATAGTAAGCTGTGGGTAAAAAATTATTTGTTATATTTCTGAGTAATATAAATCTTCCCATAAGTATATAAATAATTCAATTTCAAAAAAATTTGAGTTCTTGGAAACATTTTGCTTTAGGTATTGTAAATTTGTCCTGTCAGGAATTTGAAATAGATAAAAATGAAAGAAAAAAATGTTAAAAAATTTTAAATGCTTAAAATGTTTAATTGAATATAATTACAAAAGAAGACTGGGGGAAATTATTCTGTTCAATATAAAAATATTAATCCAATAACTAAAAGAAAAAAGTGATGCTATTTCTAATCATGCCTAATTCAGAAATAGAGTAGCAAAATTTGTAAGTTGAACAAAAACTTAAGTAAGGTTTGTTTTTGATTTTGTGACCTTAATAAATTGAGTGTTAATTTAAAAACCAAATAACTTGTAATCACTTCTTTATACACACAGAGCCCTCGACTCCAGAATATTAAACATAAAAACAAAATGCTCACATTGATTATTTCACGAAGAGCAGAAATTCTGGCCACATTGAAGAGCACAAGGAACAGTCTAGAGGTGAGGAAAACAGATAGCAGATACCTCCTTCATGAAGTTTGGGTGAAAAAGGAGGAGACATTGCAACATGATAAGAAAAGAATAGGAAAAGTCAATGTGTTTCCCGCCCCCCCCCCTTCCATTTAATGATGGGAGAGTTTTAAATATATTTGCAAGTAGCGGGGTAGAAGTTCACACAGAAAAGACTGGAAGAGACTAATAGAGAGGGATGGCTAATGGGGCAAGATCACAGAGAATCCTGGAGGAATGGCATGAGAAGTACTGATGGGGGGCATAGTCCCATATCAGAGGACAGAGACATGAGTCTGGAAGAAAGGAGATAAGAATGGGGGCTCTAGATAAATTTAAAAGTAGGTGTTGTGAACCTACAGAAGATCATTCTTGATGGTCTATTTTTTTTTTTTTTAAATTAAGTGCGAGGTGGGTGTTGCATAATGGGTTTAAGGATAGATGGCAAATTTTTGGCATGGTTGTGGGACTGTGTCAGATTAGGGACCACGAATTTGAAATGGTACCCATTTACAAGGGGAAAGGAAGAAATGTTCTACCTTTTTAGCTATTTCAGCTTGTCTAATAAATCCACATGAGACATGTTAACAAGAGAAAATAATCAAATTTAATTACATGCATGTATGGGAAGCCCATATACATGACAGAGTCAGAGACACCCATATACTTGAAAGGTTCAGAGACAGAAAGGTAAAATAAGACATATACGACATCATGAGCTAAGGAATGTCATAAGAGGCCTGGGGAGTTAGAGGGGAAGAGATAATTCATAGATTGATAAGAAGAGCAGATATTCAGTAGATGTTTGCCCTTCCATATAGACAGATCATAAAAAGTTATATCTGGTAATAACTCTTATTATGGGTCAGGCCCCTAATTTAAATTTTCTGGGTAGTTAAGTTAGGGGCAGAAGTTTCTCTTGAGCCCACAGGGTCTCTATTTCCTTCAGCTCAAAATAGCCCACATGCCAGAGCAGCACATCTTGGGGAGGCCTGTTCTGAACCCCTTCACAGTTTTCCCTGATAGGCTCCTATTGACTAATTAGATAGGGGCTCAAGGAATGAAGGTGTTGGGAAGGCGAGTTCATATTATCAACCATGGGTGTCCTGCTTTACAGGGAACAAAGAAGCGAGGAAGGAGGTGAGTGACTGGTGAAAGTGAAGGATCAAGGAACTGGAAGTCTCAAAAAATCTAAGAGCAGCGATGGGTGAAGGGGTGTGAAAGATGGAAGGAGGGAAGGTCCTGGAGGGAAATATTGAAGCTCAAAGTTTTAGAAGAATAGTAACCCCAGGTTATGGCAAGATACAGGAAAACGAACTACTGAATCAGATAATCAGATAAGGTAGAAACTGTGCATGCGTGCATGTGTGTGTTGTCTGCATTCATACTGCATCTCCTGGGACTATAACAGGGCTTGGGGTAAGAGGACAATGGTGGCCAGGTTTCAATTGCTGCAGGGGCTGGCAAATCAAAGCTACAAAGATGATCAGAAATGCCACGAAGATAGTAGAGACCTCACAATAGTCATAATTTTATAAAGGTCATGGAAGCAAATCCTTTGGAATTGGCAGTGAGGAACCAGGAGAATGCCCCCCTTCACCACAGTCTATGCACGTGAGGGAGATATATCAACCTCCCCACCAGAAAGCTGTGGAGGGACATGGTGACCAGGTTTCAGTAAAGGCAAGGAGGTAGAAAAGGGTGATCTGGAAGAACATTGAGATCATAGAGGGGCTTATTAATAATTAACCATTTCACACAGAGCACTGGAAAATATATTTATAAAATGCCGAGGGAAAATTGAAGAAGAGAATTTGAATCAGATTGGTAGCTTTGGAAGATTCAGAAAAAACTTTCTCAGAGGAGCTGTTATGTGATTAGGGTCCTGAAAGATGGCTCCTAGTCACCTAGGTAAAAAATGGAGGGAGGAGGAATGAGAAGTAAGTGCCAAGTTTTAAGCCAGGGAATAGTATTTCATGCAGATATACTTCATGGCACCTCTGTGATATTGCTATATGTTCTAAGTGGCTGGATTGAAGAGTAGGTATGGAGTATTGGCAATCACAGAGGCAGCTTCTGATCAAACTGTGAAAATATCTCTTGCTGGCCTACAGAAGCAGAGGTAAGAGAAAAGATGCGTGGTGTTGCTGAGAGTTTCATAAGCCTTCCCAGAGATTTGTACCAGATGCAAAATTTATTCTAGACCATCTGACAATAATTGCTAGAATTATGTTAAAACAGACACAAATCTTGATCCAAAAGGAACATACTCCTGTTAAGTTTATTTAGCTCTTTATTAAAACATTTTAGGCAGAGTTTGGAGAAACATGGAGGAGTGAGAGACATCCCAGATGTCCCCCCTTGAAACAACAATAAGTTAAACATCTAAAACTCAACAAAAAAACACTCAAACTGTACATCAGCACGTCTGAGCATGAGATCTGCACATAAGAACTACCACAGGTCAGAACCACGGCTATTGGATGGTAGACTGGGAGAAATAAAGAAGCTGCTTATCGTAGCCAATGGAGCTCCCCGTAGGAGGAGAGGGAGGGGAGAAGGTGCAATGAGTTCCCTGAACAGCCTTGCCTGAGAGAGGTATGAGTTCCATGCAGCCAGTGGCAGGGCCCAGTCATTAGGGCAGAAAGCAGAGAAGCAGGACAGTAAAGAAAAAGCAGTTGATTTTTACTGGCCCCGGTTGCAAAATGGAGGCTGAGCCACAGCCCCCATCCCCTAATCCAGAGGGCCCCTCCCCCAATACCATCCGAGACAGAACACTGTGGGGGCCCAGGGAAATCTGAGCAAAGCTACTGAAACTGTTGCTAACACTGACAAGGACTGAGACTGAGAGTAGTGAGCATGATTAAACATCTATAAGGAAAAATAAAGGCATTATTAAGGCTTTATATAAAGCAGGGATCGAAGAGACTTAGACACCACCTACTGGAATCCAAAAGAAAAACACCTTCTTTGCAACAGGCTTAAGAGAGACCTTTATATAATAAATCTTTCTGGAAAAACAGCAGAATATACTTCCATTAAGGCCCAGGTGGAGAAATAGTTCATTAAACACCATGAACAAACAAGGTGACAAGGCATCTCAGAAAAAAAGAGAAAAATTTCCAGAAAATAAGCTTACAGACATAGAAACATGCAACTTAAATGACAGAATTCAGGATGGTACTTCTGAAAAAACTCAGTGAGTTCCGAAATGAGTCATATCAACAATTTCAGAAATTGAAAAAACAATTAGATGAGCAGAATGAGTACTTTAGCAAGGAGACTGAAACCCTCGAAAAGAACAGAATAGATTTTCTGGAGATAAAAACACACTGCAAGAGTTGAAAATTGAAAGAGCAAGCTTGGGAAATAGAGTTGACCAAATGGAGGAAAGGATCAGTGATATCGAAGACAGAAATCTAGAAATAAATCAGAAGGAAGAAGAGAGAAATCAAAGAATGAAAAATAATGAAAGAGAAATACAAGAACTAGCTGATACCATCAGGAAAGGAAACATAAGAATAATGGGCATTATCGAAGATGCAGAAAAGGAGCAGGGACTAGAAAGCATTTTCAGACAAATAGTTGATGAGAATTTCCCAAATGTAAAGAATGAGCTGGAGCTTGAAATTCAAGCAGTCAACAGAACACCCAATTATCTCAACCTCAAAAGGCCCTCACTAAGACACATCATATTAAAATTATCAAAAATCAATGAAAAGAAAGAATTCTCAGGCCAGCTAGGGAGAAGAAGAGAGTAGCTTATAAAGGAAAACCCATTAGATTATCCTCGGACTTCTCAGCACAGAGCTTACAAGCCAGAAAGGAGTGGAATAAACTATTCAAACTATTAAGTGAAAGAAACTACCAGCCTAGAATAATGTATCCAGCTAAGCTCTCCTTTAGATATGAAGGAGAAATAAAGACCTTTCCAGACATACAAAAATTGAGAGAATTCTCCACTATGAGGCCTGCACTACAGGAAATATTGAAAGAGGTCAGCTCACCTAAAACAAAATAATAAAAAAAATATACATAATTAAGAGTAAGATGACTATCAGGCAAATAGAAGCAGAGGAGTGCAACTCTTACTAAGAACATTAGAGGAGTGCAACTCTTACTAAGTGCAACTCGTACTAAGGGCATTATAAGCTTAAATAATAAGAAGAGAATTGCTATAGCAAGATAGTAATGAATGTTCAGGATACATAGGGACAAATTAAGACAACGATGACTGAAAAGGGGAGGATTCAAAGATCTAATTCACAAAGGGGAATAGAGATAAGGCACACGCAGAAGAAAATGGATGACTGTATATATATATAACTATTCTTTTCATATTCATAATGATAATCACACACCAGAGATTCAGAGCTGAAGTATATAATATAAAACAAGAAGAACCAGAGGTAAAACCCACAAAAGCCAACCAAAATAAAGAAAACAGAAACACAAGAATAAGAAAGCAATGGAAACACTGAGCTACCAGAAAGCAAGAGAGAAAATGACTATAAGAAGACCTCATATTTCAATAATCACCCTAAATATAAATGGACTGAACTCACACAGAGTTGCAGATTGGATCAAAAAACAAAACCCAACCATATGCTGCCTTCAGGAGACACATCTCAGTTCCAAAGACAAATATAGACTCAAAGTGAAAGGATGGAAAGTGATATTTTAAGCAAATGGCATTCAGAGAAAAGCAGGAGCAGTGGTACTAACATCAGATGAAATAGACTTCAAAATAAAAAAGGTAAAGAAAGATATTGAGAGACACTTCATGATAAAGAGAATCATGCACCAAGAAGACATAAAATTTATTAATATCTATGCTCCCGATCAGGGGACCCCGCAATGTAAAGCAATTACTAACAGAACTAAAGGGAGAAACAGACCAAAACACTATTGTAATAGGGTACCTAAATACTCCACTGTCGGATATGGACAGATAATCCAAACAGAAAATTCATAAGGAAATAATACCCTTAAATGATACCTTAGACCAACTGGACCTAATTGACATTTACAGAACCTTCTATCCCAAAAGAGCTGCTTATACATTCTTCTCTAGTGCACATGGAACATTCTCAAGGATTGACCACATACTAGGACACAAAGATAGCCTCAACAAATATAAGAGGGTTGAAATCATACCAACCATATTCTCTGATCATAATACTTTGAAACTAGAGATCAACTGCAAAAAGAAATCAGGAAGAACCACATATACTTGGAGATTAAACAACATGCTACTGAAGAATAATCGTGTCAGGGAAAAAGTAAAAAGAGAGATTAAGAGATACAAAGAAATGCATGATAATGATAGTACAACATATCAAAACTTTTGGGGCACGGCAAAAGCAGTCATAAGAAGAAAGTTCATATCGTTACAGACCTATTTCCAAAAACAAGAACGAGCCCAAATAAACAACCTAATGCTTCATCATAAAAAACTGGAAAAGGAAGAACAAATGAGACTTAAAGTCAGCAGAAGGAAAGAAATAATCAAAATCAGAGCAGAAATAAATGAAATTGAAAACAAACAAACAAAAAACAATAGAAAAAATATATATGACAAAGAGCTAATTCTTTAAGAAGGTTAATAAAATTGACAACCCCATGGCTAGACTCACTAAAGAAAAGAGAGAAAGGACACAAATAAACAAATTCAGGGATGAAAGAGAAGAAATTACAAATGATACTGCAGAAATACAAAGGATCATATAAGAATACTATGAAAAAGTATATAACACCAAATTTAATAACCTAGAAGAAATGGATCAGTACTAAGAAAAATACAATTTTCCTAGACTGAATCAAGAAGAACTGGAAAATCTAAATAGGCCAATCAGCAGTATGGAAATTGAAACAATCATAAAAAACCTATCAAAAAGTAAAAGTCCAGGACCAGGTGTCTTCACCAGTGAATTCTACCAAACATTCAAAGATTTAATACCTATTCTCCTACCAAACATTCAAAGATTTAATACCTATTCTCCTCAAACTCTTCCAAAAAATCAAAGAGGAGGCCATACTTCCCAACTCATTTTATGAGGCCAATATTACTCTGATAC
>NW_011888934.1:275794-296904 GCF_000151845.1 Pteropus vampyrus | reverse complement strand
ATCAAGTGGGCTTCATCCCAGAGGCATAGTGATGGTTCGACATACGCAAATCGATTAATGTGATACACCACATAAACAAATTAAAAAATAAGAATCATATGATCAGAGCAATAGATGCAGGAAAAGCCTTTGACAATATACAGCATCAATTTATGATCAAAACACTTAACAAAATCGGTATAGAAGGAAACTACCTTACATAATAAAGGCCATATATGACCAACCCTCAGTCAACACTATACTTAATGCGGAAAAACTAAAAACTATCCCTCTAAGATCAAGAACAAGGCAAGGCTGTCCACTATCGCCACTGTTATTCAAAATAACTTTGGAGGTCCTAGTGAGTGCAATCATACAAGAGAAAGATAAAAGATATCCAAATAAGAAATGAAGAATTCAAACTGTCACTCTTTGCAGATGACATGATTCTCTATATAGAAACCCCTAAAGACTCTGCAAAAACACTACTAGAAACAATAAGCAAATATGCTAAAGTTTCTGGATACAAAATCAACGTTCAAAAATCCATAGCGTTCCTATACTCTAATAATGAAGTATCAGAAAAAGAAGTGGAAAAAATAATTCCTTTTGCAATTCTACCAAAAAGAATAAAATACCTAGAAGAAATCTAATGAAACATGTAAAGGACCTATATAAAGAAAACTATAAGACCCTATTAAAAGAAATCGAAGAAGATACAAAGAAATGGAAAGGTATTCCATGTTCTCGGGTTGGAAGAATCAACATAGTTAAAATGATCACATTACCTAAAGCATCATACAGATTTAATGCAATCCTTATCAAAATCCCATTAACATCTTTAAAAGATATAGAACAAAATAATCATCAGGTTTGTATGGAAGCACAAAAGACCCTGAATTGCCAAAGCCATCCTGAGAAAAAAGAACGACGCTGGAGGCATCACTCTACCTGACTTCAAATTATACTTCAAAGCGACAGTAATCAAAACAGCATGGTATTGGCAGAAAAACAGACACACGGACCAGTGGAACAGAATTGAGAGTCCAGAAGCAAATCCACATTTACAGGAGGAAATAATTTTCAACAAAAAAGCCAAAAACATAGAGTGGAGAAAGGAAAGTCTCTTCAATAAATGGTTCTGGGAAAACTAGAAAGCCATCTGCAAAAAATTAAACTGAACTGTTGTCTACCTCCACACACCAAAATTAACTCAAAATGGATTAAGGACCTGAATAGAAGACCTGAAACAATAAAATGCATAGCAGAAAACAGGAACTAAACTCAAGGACCTTGGACTTAAAGAGGATTTTATGAATTTGGCCTCAAAGGCAAAGGTAGTAAAAACAAAAATAAATGAAAGGGACTACATCAAAATAAAAAGCAGAGCAAAAGAATCCGTCAACGAGGTAAAAAGGCAACCATCCGAATGGGAAAATATATTTGCAAGCAATGCCTCCAATAAGGGCCTAATATCCAAAATATACAAAGAACTCTTACAACTCAATAACAACAACAAAAACAAATAACCCAATGAAAAAATGGTTAGAGGACTTGAACAGACACTTCTCCCTAGAGGACATACAAATGGCCAATAAATATTTGAAAAGATGCTCAACATTGCTAGCTATTAGGGAAATGCACATCAAAACCACAATGAGATACCATCTCACACCTGTTAGAATAGCTATTATCAACAGGACAAGTAATAACAAGTGTTGGAGAGGATGCGGAGAAAAAGGAACCCCCATACACTGCTAGGACTGCAAATTCGTACAGCCTCTATGGAAAACAGTATGGAGGGTCCTCAAAAAAACTAAGAATTGATCTACCATATGATCCAGCAATCCCTCTACTGGCTATTTACCCCAAAGACTTGAAAACCCATATCCGAAAAGGTATTTGCACATCGATGTTCATAGCAGCACTATTCACAGTGGCCAGGACATGAAAGCCACCAAAGTGCCCTACAGTAGCTGATTGGCTAAAGAAGCAGTGGTACATATATACAATGGAATATTACTCAGCCATAAGAAGAGATGAAATACCGCCATTTGCAACTACATGGATGGACCTCAAGATAATCATGCTAAGCGAAATAAGCCAGACAGAAAAAGTTAAAAATCCCATGATATCACTTATATGTGGGATATAAACCTAAAAGCAATAAATGAACAGGACAAACAAACAGAGACTCATGGACATGGAGTATAGACTAATGGTTACCAGAGGGTAAGGGTTGCGGGGACAGGGGAAGTAGACGGGGTAAAGGGGATCAAATAGAAATCTAATTATAGGAGGTGAATACACAATGTATATATATATGCCTTATTGTTAAAGGGTATAGCTGAAACTTATTGGATTTCATTAACCAATGTACCATAAAAATAAATTAATTAATTTAAAAATAAAATAAAACATTTTATGCTTATAACGAACCTAAAATAGAGAGAAAGCAACAAGTCCTCTCTGTGCCTTCGTGACTGGATTACATTGTGTTCACTGTGCCTGTCCACTCTCTCCTTCTCTTCCTCCCTCTCCTTGCCTGCTCCCCATTCCATTCCCACTTTCTGTCTTCCTCAGAATATTATTAAGCTGAGGCATCACAGACTTGGTACAACTTGGTGAATTCTGTACACTTAAAAACAGATTTTCATGTAACTTTGCCTTGAAATTCTTTGTCTTTCGTTGTTACATTGGTCAGTTTTGTGTCCCAGTCATCTTGCATAAAGCATGGTTCATAGGTGCATAGTCTGACTTGTATTCATTCGTTGAATGAATAAACACATTAATTATTATGTTTTTAATTTCACTGAGAGTAAAAACTCAGAAATGCTAAGGAACTGAACGGTAGGGGGCAGCAAATGTTTTTTAACCTACGAGTCAACATTAGTTAATGCTTGAGTCATGTTGGCTTCACGTGAGAAAGACAAAAAGAAAGAAAAAGAGAGGAAGAGAGAGAGGGGTGTTATATTTAAAAGGTCAATTCAAAAGTGGCAAGTGTACTCTCCTGTAATTTGCTTCAGTTGCTTCTAGAACAATACCTGTAGTTTTTTTATATATATATAGTTTTCTCCTCAAAGACCCAAATTGTTCATATAGAGTTATATACCAACAGTCAGCAGAGAGCAGTATTTTTCAAGGGTCAGGAACTAGAACAAAGATTTTGAAGAAAAAAAATAAAGCATATTTGGGCATGAAATCTTTATTTTAAAAAGCTACAGAAGTAAAATCAATGCTAAGCTTTTGGATTAAGCTTTCTAGGTCTCAAATATCTTGATGAAAGGAAGGTAGAATTTTAACCACAGGTACATTATTTATTTTGAAGCAAGGGGATAACTAAAATGTTTTGAAATGTCAAATTTGAACCTTACAAAAGGTAAGCTGTAATTGATGGATGGAAATCATTGGATTTTACTGTGTACTTTTAGAATGTTCCTTTATCAGATTTTTCAATGATCAATTCACAGATGTTGGCCAAGAGAAAGATGTTTGTACGCAGACACAGTGTGTTTAGATTACTGATTAATAGTACTAAATGACTTCCTGAGTTGTCCTTGGCTACGTTATTTAAGTGTCAACAAAGTAACTCAGCATCTCATGTATTATCAGGTCTTCACCTTTTCTAAACAGTTAACTACCTTAGTTGGATATTTATAATCAGATTAAAAACAGGAACAATGTAGTTTGAGTACTTGGACTGCAAAGGAAAATGCAGACCCACTGGTTTTTGAGAGTGACATTTGCCTTGAAACTTCAAACAGGCTTGCAAAACCGCACCTAAGTGAAGGAGGAGAGGCCAGTCTAGCACTTCATTTCATTTTAGATCTTCTATCCCTTAGCTATGCGGATGAAAAATAATTGCCTGAGTGGGAATAAAAAAACACCCCATTGCATTTCCATATATAATGAAAAGTTCCATCTTTGGCCCTTTGATTTCCCACATGAAGCCCAACTTGAATTTTACTACAATAACAAAGAGCACTAGAAAAAACAGAAGGGCGTATTTGCTTAAATTGCTGTTTGCACCAGAAGAAACTCCCTAATGGGGTTATCACTGGGTCAAGCTGCACTCTGTTTTTCACCAGGGCTGAATCAAGGACAGATGAATTCAGAGGGCTAGGTGGGTTTAGGTTCTTGGAACAACACTTTTTAAAAAAAATTAATTAATTATTTTTTATGGTGACATTGGTTAACGAAATCCAATAAGTTTCAGCTGTACCTTTAAACATTAAAGCATATATATATTTACACTGTGTGTTCACCTCCCATAGTTAGATCTCTTTTCTCTCACCACGTATTTGACCCCCTTTACTCCATCTACCTCCGCCCTCCCCCTCCATCCCCTACCCTCCAGTAACCACTAGTCTATAGCCCATGTCCATGATTCTGTTTGTTTGTCTTGTTCATTTGTTGCTTTTAGGTTTATATCCCACATATAAGTGATATCATGGGATTTTTAACTTTTTCTGTCTGGCTTATTTCGCTTAGCATGATTATCTTGAGGTCCATCCATGTTGTTGCAAATGGCAGTATTTCATCTCTTCTTATGGCTGAGTAATATTCCATTGTATATATGTTCCAGTGCTTCTTTAGCCAATCAGTTATCATAGAACACTTTGGTGGCTTCCATGTCCTGGCCACTGTGAATAATGTCGCTATGAACATCGATGTGCAAATACCTTTTCGGATATGGGTTTTCAAGTCTTTGGGGTAAATAGCCAGCAGAGGGATTGCTGGATCATATGGTAGATCAATTCTTAGTTTTTTGAGAACCTTCCATACTATTTTCCATAGTGGCCGTACCAATTTGCAGTCCCACCAGCAGTGTATGAGGGTTCCCTTTTCTCCACATTCTCTCCAACATTTGTTATTACTTGTCCTGTTAATTATAGCTATTCTAACAGGGGAACACTACTTTTTAAATAAAGTTTTACCTTCTGGGTAAAAACTAAGTCTCTGAGTCCTTCCTTCTATTTGACTAGTAACTGAAAGATACATAAGAAAGGGATTAGAAATACTAAAGAGTGGTCAACTATTAGGAAATGACCCTTAGATTTAATTTTATCTCCAAAGAGTAATGTCACCAACCCTTATGGGTCAGAGACCCCAAAATAAGGTCCTTTTGCTCAGTATCACTCATGCCAATAGAACGAGACTGTATTAGGTAAAGCAAAGCAGAAACTTTATTCTTTGATCAAAGAATAGCGAAGGCAAGCTTATGCTCTAAAGATAAATTGGGAAAGTCTTAAAGGACTGGTGAGAGGTAAGTGGGTTCAGGAGTGGGGATTTCCAAGAAAAGGGTACAGAGGTCTCTGAATTGTGGGGAAGCATGTGCAATTTCTACATATGCTTGGAATATGCCTGGCCATACATCATGTTTCATCTTAATGTTATGTCTTCACCTTTAGGTGTGATTTTTAGCAAGCTAATGAAAGGAAATTCATCAAAACGTCACTTGAGAAGGGGTTTTAGGTGGGGAGCATCTTCCAGCCTTCTGGTGCAAACCAGTTTCTTAGATGTGGTCCTTGCCAGGAGGCTTAGCTTGCTCCAGAGTTTCTACCCTTTCCTGTTTCATCAGGTGATATGTTGGAGAAGGAGAGAAGACAAGAAAGGTAATAGAAGGTTATGTGGTGGCACAACCTGGTGATAACAATACTGCTTCATATGGGAGGAAATGTAGTCTAGAAGTATGGTCTCTGACTCTTAGACTGTTTGGTGTGGAATCTTGTCATACTCTGCTTTTGTTTCCACATCTGTAAAATGAGAATGAGAGCGTAGGTTGGTGAGAGAGTTCAATTGAATACTTATAAAGCACTAGGAACATAGTATTATATGTGTTGATGATGATGATGATGTACCAGGGAATACAGAGATTGATAAGATACTGTTTCTGCCTTGGGGGAGCTTAGAGTGTTTTAGGGGGAGTCAGGTAAATAAAAAGAACAAAATATTTTACGTGTAATAGGGAAGTTGTATGGAGTATGAGGAGAGGAGTACAAGAGACAGTGTCATGAGTATGACCTGGGTAGAGGTGAATGATGACTTGAAGAAAGGCCCTTGAGCTGAATCAGGAAATATGACTACATGTTTGCAGGTAGAAAAACAAAGGGGGGGGGATTGCAAACATTTGACTGAATGTGGGGCTGGGGAACAAATGACTGAGGTCATGAGGGTGATAAGCAGCATGAAGCATTTACAGAGCTACCGTTATCAGACTATGAACAGAGCACAGGGTATGTATTCAAAGAGCAGAGTTCATGGTAAAGTCTTAGAGGTGGAGGAATGTCACAGTCCAGCATTGCAAAGAGAGGCCCATGGACTCAATTTGGAAATTAGATGGGTTTTGTTTAGCTCACCAGGTATTTTTTAAAAAATAAGGTGTCGACATTTAAAATTTAGAATTCTTTACATGGAAAAATTTGGATACCCAGACTTTCTAGAAAATTTCTCGAAAATTAGATGGTCTGATGATACCATTCTAATTCCAGCTTAGCACCAATGGATGATGTGTGCCCAGTTTGCCCCAGACCTTTCCCCTTCCAGTTCAATCATTAACCTTACCTTCAGTCCATCAGCATTTGTGTCTCTGATCTTTACATAACACACTAAGGAGTTCTGTTTTAATCTATAGGGCATACAGAGCACTGAAATGTCTTAAGCAGAAGATTTTACTGTGATCTATTTTGCATTTTCGTGCAGAGAATGGAATGAAGGACAAGAGGCAAATTCTTTTTCAGCTTTTAACAAAAGTTGCATTATAAGAAGTGACTGAACACACACCGGGGCAATTAAATATCATTGGCTTTTACTGTAAGATTTTATTAAAAAATAGAATCCATTCTTTAATAATTGTGACCTTTACCTTTGTTATGGAGGAGTGATCAATATTTCAGTCATATTTGTGTTTATTTATATTTTTAAAGATATGTAAGAGGTCTAGGATTTTAAGAGAACTCAATGTAGTTTGGCAGCTCCCTTAAGGATCAATAGACGATCTCCTTAGAACTGGTAATAAAATAAAATCAGACTTTAACGTACCTGAAAAAGACTGAAGGGAATGTATTCATTTCAACAGAGGAGGGGGCTGGTACAAAACAAGTTACTGAGAAGCAGCAAAGTGTTTCTGGCAGAGTGGGTTTTGCTATCTAAAACCTGCTCTTAGTAGTAGAGACAACCCCCTATCTTCAGACAATCCATAACTTTCTGGGGATAAAACACATGACTTAAACTGGGGTGGTAGATACAGGCAAACTCAGGGCTTTTCTGGCTTGTAGTTCAGGCCTGTGGGAGTTTAGCAGAGGCAAAGCAGAAGTAGCTGAGCTGGGTTCGGAGTACGGAGTGATGCAGATGTTCACGAAGCATCCAGATCCACTTCCCTTTGGTCCAGGAAGTGGGATCAGGCAAGCTAATCATGAGAGCATGAACTAATTGTATACTCATGCTCTGATTTTTTATAAAAGCACCAGTTGGTTCCTAGTAGAACTGTGTTGGCAGACAGTAGGCTGGAGACCCAGGGAAGAGATACATTATAATCTTGAGTCTGAAGGCATTCTGGAGGCAGAATTCCTTCGTCCTCAGGGAACCTCAGTTTTTCTCTTAAGGCCTTCGATTGCATGGATGAGGCCCATCCACACGATGGAGGGTTGTCTGCTTTTTCCAGTCTACTCATCTGAATGTTAATCACATGTAAAAAAACAAAAAACAAAAACAAACCTTTACCTGAACATCTTAACCAGCATTTGACTAAACAACTGGACTCCATAGCCTAGCCAAGTTGATACATAAAACTCACTATCATACTAGGACACAGGCTGGTTGGTTATCATGGGCTGGAGAGAGGAAAGAGACTCTGCAACTGAGCTATGTTCATCTTTGAAAAACCAAATTCCAACTTCCGAATTACATCTAGTATTCATTGAACAAATGAGAAACTGCTATGTGCAAAGTTCTTGCCATTTCTCTGCTTTTAGAGGTCTGTTGCTATTGAAAATATTTGTAGAAAGAGTACACTTGAATGAATAAGGAACTTATTGTCTAGTGGAGAAAATCAACCTGCAAACAAATAACTATAATTCAGAGCAGAGTGACACCAGAGTGTCCTTGAGGGATAGAGTGGGGTGCTCAGAAGAAGCAATAAATTCTGATTTGTGGGTGGGTTGAAACAATCAGTCTTTAGAAAGAAGCAAAAGAGAATATATTTTTCCCCTAAAATTTCTGTGAGAATGCCCTGGAAATAATTTCTGGAAAAGAGACACTAATAGAATCTTATAGCTGGATGGGGATGACTAGTTGGGAATGTATTCTAACCTTCCACTTTACATAGAAATTAAATCTTAACAAAAGTCCCATAGCTTTAAAGAAGTGAATTCCCATTTTCATGCCAGACAGCAGACTCACTCATTTCACTTCGTGGTCACTTTATGGAAAGCCAAAAACTATCTGAAAAAAATAAATGTACTTTAAGCTGTTAAAATCGAGGTCTGTGAAATTCTTTGCTCAAATTATGTTACAAATTTTACACTGAATCATATTTTATTTATGAAACATCCTTTACTTTAATGAATCTTTCTTTGTGCCCTAAGTAGACTCATTTTCTTAAAAATAAATTTAAACTATTATAGAGTTTTTTTAAGAAAAGTCTCAACTGGCATCAAATAATATGTGTCATGTATATATATATATATATATATATATATATAAATTTTCTCCATTGACGTAGCAATGCCTCTTTAAATATATTAACTTTATTATATATTATTTACATATAAATATATTATACATATTATTCATATACATAAGAATATCCCCCCCTCGGCATAGCATTAAACATAGTTAATGTAATTTTCTGTTTTGCACTCTATAGAAAAAATATCCCATTAGGAGAATCTTAAAATATTTTATCAACGTGCCATGACATAGATTTTAATCATTGTCTTTTCCTCATCTGGCCACTAAGAGAAAGCAGGACTGATAACTGAAGTGACTTATGCAAAGTTGAGAAGCATTAGCAAGGTTTAGCCCTGACACATTGTCTAACTGCCGGTAAGTGTGTAGGAAGGCATTTCTGGAGCCTCACCTCTAAGTGGATTTGCTTGATAGTCGGTAAACCAGGGAGGATAAATTAGTGACTTCCTTCTACCTACTGAACAATTTGCTGAACATCCTGTACACTATCCAGGTCACCCACATACAAATCGAAGGGGAAAAAAAAATCAGCCAAGTCCAAACAGTCACAAGTACTTCCAGAGAATAAAAGCAATTTCTAACCCAAAGGTAGTTCAGTAGAGCTTATTTCAGCTAACAATTAATCTTTGTGCATTTGTTGGTTCCTTCTTCTGTCTCAGGTCTCTTTCCTTATTGTTGAAGACTTGTAGGAACAGTTCTTGAAATATTTAAATCTTAATATATTAAAGATTAAAAAAAATAATATTGATTCTTAAGAATGAGCTAGAGAAGAAGACTAGTTTGGGGTGACGAATCAGTATTTTGGGCCTCCTGAAAATGTCAACATAATCCTTTGGTCTCACGATATGCAAGAGAAATCAGTAGATTATTCTTCTGAAAGAAATCTAAAGTCGGTATGCAGGATGACACTTAGGTTTACCTTTGTTGTTGAGTAAAAGCAAAAAGAATGCTAAGTCATCTAGCACAAACGCTCAAGGTAGAATTTCCTGCAGGCTTTTATTTATAAAAGGGGAAAAAATACCCAGCTGTTGTTACACATTTTTTTCCTAGCCTATATATCTTTGCATTTATTCACACAGGAAACACGATTTTTTATAATTTAATCATACGGTAGTCCCCTCTTATCCACAGTTTTGCTTTCCATGGTCAACCGAGGTCCAAAAATATTAAATGGAAAATTCCAGATATTTCTGGAATTAAAACAATTTACGTTTTAAATCACCCATCTTCTGAATAGCATGATGAAAT
Source organism: Pteropus vampyrus (assembly GCF_000151845.1). Classification (NCBI taxonomy): domain Eukaryota; kingdom Metazoa; phylum Chordata; class Mammalia; order Chiroptera; family Pteropodidae; genus Pteropus; species Pteropus vampyrus. Next base: position 286,989 of record NW_011888934.1, on the reverse strand, counting down.
CTCCAGCCATCCATCGCGAGAAGTGAATTATCTTTTTGTCCAGTGTCTCCACACTGTAGATGTTCCACGCCTGTTAGTCACTTAGTAGCATCTTGGTTATCAAATCGACTGTCGTGGTATCACAGTGCTTCTATTCAAGTAACTCTTAGTTTACTTAATAACAGCTCCAACGTGCAAGAGTTGTGTTGACAATTCAGATATGCCAAAGAGAAGCCATAAAATGCTTCCTTTAAGTGAAAGGTGAGTACAGTACAATAAGATACAAGAGAGAAACCATATTCACATAACTTTTATTTATCTGGTAAGGTTACAATAAAAAAAAAACAATATTCTAAAAAACCGTTACATTAGATTAAACACCTTGATTTGTTTTTCATGAGAGAAATATAACAGGATTCTACGAGAGGCTCAAGAGACTAAGAGCAGACAGCAGCAGATTCTTTGAGTAGAGAGTCTCTTTTCTCTTGCTTTGTGTTAGATTGTCCCAATTCCAAACAACAAACTCTAAAGAGAAAAACCTATACCCCAAATAGAGCAAAAAGTTGAGAACTAAAGATAATGTAAAGATCTCACTGCTAGCTGATCAAATTTATCTTTTCATGAAATTAATCTTAAGCATTCACACAATTCACGATTTTGTATTAAGGGATACTTAATGTACTTATTGCAAGCTAGAAATATTGATTTCTAAATGTAATACTTAAACACATATTATGGCACCAATTCCTGGCAGAAACTATTTTAATTTAATTCTTTTATCAAGTAAAAAATAAAAGTGCTATTTGTGGTTAGAAATGTAAGTGTACTTATCAATAAGTTCAGCCTGGTAAGGTTAAAATCCAGAATTTCTAACAAAATATTGTGTTTCATTAGGTTACTTCATTCTAGACACAACAAAACCTTGTCTTTGGCTTTTTAAGCACCTCATTTCAGTACATCAAACATTCGTTAGACATCTCTATACCAGTACTGTGCTAGGTGTTGGGAGTAAAAAGATAAATAAGAAAAAAATGAATCTGCTGGGACAACCTAAAGCCTAGCTGTAGAGAGGCACATGAATAGATAATTGCAATATAATTTGATAAGTCCTAAGGTTCAGATCATGTAACTACTACTTGTGTCAAAGATTTTAAGAGAGGCTCACAGTTTACTCCTAGTAGGACTATTCTCCTACTCTCACCTCTTGACATGGTCCTTAGTCAAACTTAAAAGAGCTTCAGAATCTCACAGGCTCCCTTCCTACCAGCCCACCCACCCAATTCCTCCACCTGCTTTATCATCTCATACTACCTAAGCACTGTATCCTATGAACTATAGTTAGAGTTAATTTTCCGCCTTTCCCTAAGAGGCTATGAAACGGATCATGTCTCACACTCTCATTAGCCTCAGTCATCACTGAATGTCCAAGCTTCTAAGATCAACACGGGAACTCTTATTCGTACATTTCTGTATATCTCTTTATCTGATCCACTTTCTCATCTCTTCTAAAGCTCCAGTCTCTTTCGATGTTGTTATCGAAACTCAGAGCTCGAACAGCATATCTTTTACCTTTAAACTCTTCTCTGGAAATACCTTCATTGTCTCGCCTCTGCATCCTTCTTACCTGCTGCCTTTTCAAAGGTGGCTGTTTTTGCTTCCACACCCCACAGTGCCAGGCCCTGAAGGTGGGAATAGGAAAATAGACATTCTTTTTTTTCATCATAATTGCTTCTCTTTCAGAAACTCCATTTCCTTTGAGGTTATGTTAGATTGCTTTCATTTCTTACCCACCCAGTCATTCTGCTTTAAGTTTGGAAGATTTTTTAACAGCCGACTCACTGCATTTCCTTTCTCCACTACTCTTGACATCATTTTTGGTTACTTCAATATCTATATATATCACTATTTCTCAAATCTGGCTGCACATTTGAATCACCTGGGGTTGTTTCTAAAGATTACCTGTTCTCAGTCAGACTCTTTCCAAGTCTCATAGATACTGACTTAATTAGTCAAGAGAGAATTCTAGCATCAGGATTTTTTTTTTTTTTTAACTCCCAGGTTGATTTGAACATGCAGACAGTATTAAGAATCACTTACTTAGGGGATCAATTCTAGTTCTTTGACCTCCTCGCTTCAACACTTCTCCCTTCTCTCCTCCCGCTCCCATGTTCACCTACTCCCATAGTCATAGCTTAGGTCTCGTCATTATTGATAACCTCCAACATCTTGTTTTCCATCATCTTCCTTTCTGATATCTACAGCATCTCTTCCCGCTTCCTCATTCAAGAGTACCGCCATTCCAATAATTCATGGATCCACCTAATGATCTCTTCTTTGTCCAATTCTCTCTTCCTGTGCTTACTTTTTTCCTTACCCAGCTTAGATTCCATAGAATGTCACAACTCCCTTGCATGTACCCTTAAAACTTTTGTCCTTCTCTATCTCCATTGTACTGCTCTGAGAAAACCCAAACCCTGGTTATATTCAACTCTGCCTACTCTTCATCTGTATTCAAGCCTCTAAGTGAGATAGGAGAAAAACACATTTGCTTTACATGTACGGCCACAAATGTCAAGTGGGTTCTCAGTGCTGTAGGATAATTCTGCTAGAATTCTCTGGTCAGTTTTCTGTCTATTTTTTCAGATGACTTTTATATCTACTTTCTTTTCAAACCTCCAACATTCTCAGCTGATAATCTCACTTGTTAAAATTTGGCTAGGAAAATAGAAGCAAGCAGACTAGAACTGCTTCCTTTTCCCTCTACCAAAGCGACCGACCTTGTTTCATATCTTCATGCTCTGTCTTCCTTTCAGTCACAAAGGGTGAATAGCTCTTCTTAAGGAGGATCCCTCCACTGTGGGGCTCACTTCCTGCACATCCACTTTTCCCTCTTACTAGATCATTCTCATCAGCATATAAATAGGCCTCCCGACTAAATAAAACAAAAAACAAACCTTCCTAGACTTCCTGTCACACTCTAACTCCAGCTGCATTTCCGTGCTGCTCCTTATAGCAAGACTTATTAAGCGTTTTTTTGTACTTACCGTCACACTCTCTCATCTCCATCTCTTTAACTCACTTCAGTTGGAATTTTATTCTCAATCCTCCCCTGAAATTGCTCTGTGAAAATTATCAGCAATCTCCATTTTGCTAAAAGCAATGGTCAATTTTCAATTTTCATTTTATGCAGCCTCCCAGCAGATTTGGCACAATCATCATTCACTCTAAAGCACTTTGTTCTCAGCACTCCTACATGCCACACTCTGCTGGTGTCTTCCCATCTCAGAGCTGTTGCTTCCTGGTTTCTTTTGTACCCTCTTCCTTCTCTCCAGAGCTCTCAATGTTAGAGCACTCTAGATTCAAGCTCTCGGTCCTGCCCTCCTCTCTGTCTTTGCTCCCTAGGTGATCTCATCCAGGCACATGACTTTAAATAGCATCTTCATTCTGACAGTAGTCCCTCTCTATCCTATCCTCTAAGCTCCACATTTGAATATCTACTATCTACTGGATATTTCCACTTGTACATCTAAAAAGCATAATTAAAGTAATTAATAATTTATTAATTATTAAAACTATTTATAATTATAAAAAAGCAAAATCATTAATTTTTTTCTTCTCAAATCTGCTCTTTACACAGCTTCTCTTTTTTAGTATATGGCATTACCATTGCCTGAATTGCACAATCAAATACCTAGGCATCATCCTTTAGTCTCTCAAACTTATATTAAGTCAATAAGTCTTGTCAGCTGTACTTTCAAAAGTACCTTGAATCTTACAATTCTCATCATATTCACCTCTACCACTTTGGTCCAAGCTATTGTTATATCTGGCTGTGGCACTGACTTTCTAACTTATCTTCCTATTTTTATTCCAGCATTCCTCCAATCAGTTCTCCACACAGCAGCAGATTATCAGATTATGTTTTTTAAATATAAATTTGTTAAATAAACATGCTTAAAACCATCTCATGGCTTGCTTTTACACTTTGAACAAGGTAAATCCTTACCAAAACTTACAAGGCCCTCTGCCAACTGGCCCCTGAATCACTTTCCTGACATTATCTTTACCAGCTCCTCCTTGCTTAGTCTGCTTAAATCAAGCTGGCTGGTTTTGCTTCCTGGAATTCATCAAGCTCGTTCTCTCTTTCAGGTCTTTGTACTTGTTGTTCAAGGGATACCTTCTATGAAAAGAAACATCCAGATTCCTTATCTAAAATGAAGCCAGGACTGCCCAGTCATATTCTATTCTCTTACTTGCCTTTATTTACTCCATATTACTCATCACTATGTGACCTTAAATTAAATAGTTGTTTACTTTTTAAATATTTGTTTCTCTTACTAGAAGGTAAGCCTCCTGAAAGTAGAATTTTTTTAAATTTAATTTTTAAAAATAATTTAATTTTTTTTTCAGTTACAGTTGACATACAACATATTTGTTTCAGGTGTACAACATAGTGATTAGACATTTATATAACTTATGAAGCAATCGTCCTGATAAGTCTAGTATCCATCTGACACCATACATAATTATTACAATATATTATAGGGACTATATTCCATATAATGTACTTTATATCCTCATGACTATTTTTATAACAGGCAATTTGTATATTTTAATCACTTCCCCTTCTTCACCCAACCTCTAAAACCCCCTCTTGAGGGTAGAACTTTTATCTGTCTTGTCTTGCTTTTTGAGGATCTAGGAGATGCTCAATAAATATTTACTCAATAAATGAATGAAAAGTGTAAATTATCACTAAAACTGATTTAAGTATTCATGCAAAGAGGTTACCTTTTGATATTACTTTATTACTCAATAAGAACCAACATATAGCTATTTATGTGTTCACGTATCATCTGAAAGCATCTTGCCTACCTTGGAATATCATTGCAGTTACCACACTTTGAATGGCACTATTCTGAACCCTGTGAACTTATGATCTCTGCTGACTCTGACTAGTTAAACCAGGGATGGGTACCCTGGCCAAAGAACCACCAATCTCATTTGATTATTGACCAGACAGTTGGCTTTGTTTGAAAATCAGGCAAAGGGGAATTGCTACTTAGTCAGGTTGAAGCCTGCTGCTGGGTAGGATACAATAGCTGGCAGCTACATATGCTTTCTTGTTGATAATATTAGAAAAATTTAAATACCTTGAATGTCCAACATTAGAGGATTGAGTAAATAAATAGTATAGAATATTATACAGTCATTAAAATCATACAAATAAAGAGCTTTGAAAGGCATGTTTATGTGTGTTGTCAAGTGAAAGAAGAGAGCAAAGTTTTTAGTGTGGTATGACTTCAATTTCTCTATCATCTATCTATCTATCTATCCATCTATCTATCTATCTATCTATCTATATTTCTTCACAAGAAAAATAAATGAAATATACTAGAAATCTGTTAGGCCTTCTTTTTTCCTAGATGGTGTTAATGAGGATTGTAGGATTATCCCTATTATAGGTGATTTTATTATTTCCTATAGTTTTATTAATTTTATCAAATTTAATTTAATTAGAATAAAAACTATATTTCTTAGGAACCTTTCCACAAAAACCCCATAAGATTTTATGCATTTTAAAAAACTATAAATGTACTTTTACATTAGATAAACCTTATATATAAAACTATATACATAAAATATTATATAGTTACACATTACATATATGTTTACATCAAATAATGGATTAAAATACATTGTATATATTATGTCTACACACACATGTGCACACATGCATACACACATAACTTCACAGATTAGTGAATTGCTTGGCAGCTCTTGAGCTGCTACTTCAATTCGAATTCTGAAGTGTGATTTTGTGATAATGCCTTTAAATGATTGTCAAATATTTGCTTTTTATTCTAGAGAATGTACAATAAAAATAAATAAGTCTAAGTGCAATTATATCATTTTATGAGAATTTAAAAGTTAAAGTCCACTGTTTAAAGATCAAACTGTGGAATAATGAGAGCTTCATTTTAACACCATTATTCATTTTATAAATTCAGATATACCCCTGGTTAGATTATAATGACCTCCTCTTTAACCCCTTATTGCTGCATGCATACAAAGTAGAAAATTGAGCTCTTACAAATAAATATTAAATAGTGGTTTATTATAATTCAAATATTAAGGCCTAAGACTGAAAATTATTAGAAATGACAGTTTAAGATGAAATGGAAGAGAGTAATAAATATGCATTTTGAGTTGAGAAATTGGGTGAATGAGTTTAGTTTGTATTTAATTTGGAAATCCTTCAATTTGTTTAATATTTAGATGTTGTCATTAATACTTCTATTTTTTTTCTCCTCTTTAATTCCCGCCCCCCACTTCCACCCCTGATCTATGGATGTTGCCATTTCCCCTTAAGAACTGGATCTCTGAAGGCAGGGCATCTCCTCCCACAGGCTCTCGGGGTGCACTGGGGGCCTGGCACACCCAGGGGGCCTGGCGCACCCCGGGTATGGTCCGTGGTCCTGGTGCAAACCCAGGACCTTCTGCGTGTAAAGCAGACGTGCTAACCACCACACTATGGAGCCACCCCAATGCTTCTATTTTTTTATTTGACAAAATTTATAGGTATTCTGCTGTGCCAAGTGCTATGAATATGGTGGTGAAAAAGAGATGACCCCTATTTGTATTAATTGATTGGTACATAATTTATCAGTAAGTTATACTTAGAATACATATTAGGAAGTTGAAATGGGGTCAAATATTAAGTTTGAGATGGAATATGGATCTCAAGGGATTCTTTTTTATAAAGAAACATTTGAAGCTTCTAAACCCTATTGACCTAACGTAAACTGGTTTTTTTTTTTTTTTTTTTGTAGGCGTGTGATTTGTTTTTTTTTCAATCATTTGAAAACTGATTGTACAATTAGACACCTACATGTTTGGAGTTCCATTCTTACATTTCCCCCGAGATATACCACAGGAATGAAGGCAAAGCCAGGGAGTTGCTGACCTGCAAGAAAGTTCTCCAGGTGGTATGCTCTTGAAACTCTCCAATGTCATGACATCAAATTATTATTTGTCCACTGACAAGTGATCAAAATGGACAGATGGTGATATGTCCACTGACCATTCGGAACAAACAAACAAATTTCTGTGGTGGATGCTGGATGAAAGGACAGAGAGAAGGGGAGAGACTAAGAGTAAATTATAAGAAAATCAGCTCCCAAATTATAAGAAAATCAGCTCCAATACTATGTGCCAGAAGTATTATATGTGTTATGTCTAATCCTTGCAAGAACTCTGCAGTACCGACATAATATAAAGATGAGGAAGATTAGGCCAAGAAACTCAGATGGACTCAGGATTACTTAGAAAATACATTGTAGGTATCTGATTAAAATTCAGGTCTTTCAAACTCCAGAGCTAGCATTATTTTTAAGTACCTCAGTGCAAGTACTAGAATATCTACACAGGGTGGGGAATACCTTACACAGTTATAAAGTAACTATAAAAGATGGTGCAAATATATTAAAATTATGCTAAAAATGCAAGAATTAAGGATGCTAGCTAATAAAGTCATCTAATGTTATCTAAAAATATAACTGCTTAATATGATTTATTACTGGGAACTTATTGCTATTCTGACCAAAAAAAAAAAAAACTCTCTTTGACTCCAATCATGCTGGAATTGGTTCACCAGGAAGCAAAACATATCCTATATGGTTATTGGCCATTGTGGTAGACTAAATTTTTGCTTTCAATTCTTTATTCTCTCATAAAAGATTTATATCATTCTCTCCTTTACCTTGCTCTCATAAGAGTGAAGTGTATTTTTCCTACACTTGAACTTTGGGCTTGGACACGTAACTTGCTTTGGTGATGAGGTATTGGTAACACAAGCAGAGACCAGAAATGTGCCTAAATGATTCTGTTTGCCAGTGCTCCACCAGGAGAAAGATATACCCTGGATAACTATTTCCTGTCAGCCTAGTCAAAGAACAAGGCCAGCCAACTCACACCCTGAACGAGAGCTAGATTATCTAAACCATATCACATGCAGATTCACAAGTGTAAGAATATATGCTTATTGCTATAAGCCACTGAATTTTAGGGTTCATATGTTATGCAGCAATATTGTGCCTCTAGGTGACTCATAAAAACATGACATGCACACAAAATTACTGGAGATGCATAAGAAGGAAAATATTCTTCTTGATCTTTAATCTTTCTGAGTCATCCACGACAGAAAGTCAGAAATAAAGGGCGATGGGTAAGGGACTTAAATATATGGCCTGAGCACATGTGAGAGAACTTTTTGAGTGTGTGTTTGTGTGACTGAGGGAGAGTTTGAGGGTAAGGGGTGGAGGAGAGCACCCCCGCTCACCTGCAGTGTGAAAGCTCTTCCCCAGCCAGATTCCTAAGCTTAGGCCCAGGAGCCAACCAAATGCTGCCTGTCAGTTGGTGGAAACAGTATAAGGAACAAAGGATTAAGGCAAATGTCTTGGCTCTCTGCTCTTCAGCCTTACAAATGAAATTAATAAATTCCTAAACATAGTTTTTTATGCTTTTAGCTGGCTTTATAATAGTAACCACATTTCATTTTCCTAGAGAATGATATTTTAAGCCAAATAAGGCTTAGGCCTCATTAGATATATTGGTGTGTACTTTGCTCATGAACTAAGCTGTAGATTAAAGTCACTGAAACAAAGTACTAAAAATGAAGGTGCTTGAGGTGATTTTAGTCTCAGTATAGATCACTGCCTGGCGCAGGATTTACCACATATTATTCAGACTTATGCAGGTGAGGATTTACTATAATATTTCATAAAAACACATTTGGGGTTTATCATGATATATGCCCATGTGCTCTGTCTGACATCCTTAAAGAATTTGGCACAAATTCTAAAGCTCTGCTACATAATTCCAGAGACATTTGTATGAGGTGGTTTGCTTCAAGAGATACAACTATTTGATTTCTGTAGGAGACAACAGAAAATAACACTTTAGCTCAGTTAAAAACATTCATGTGCTGTTCTCAGTTTTAAGCCATTTTCTGATAGATTTAATCCGTTTTGTGATAGATTTCTTGTTTGGCCAACTCCCTTTAATTTTTTTTTAGTTCTTGGACTTCTTACATGGAAAATTATACTAGAATGGGGAGAAAGCCTTTACCACTTGAGTTATGTGAAATATTCATCTCATGATTGTGAAATAAAGAACATTTTCTAGAAAAATTCCTTAACAAGTGAAGTCAACCAGTGCTAGACATCCATTTTGGGGGAGGGGTGCCAGAAATAATAATGCCATCAAAGGAAACAAACAGAAACTTTACCTTATTATCTTTACCTTACTGTCCAAACTGTGAGACTGTCTTATAATAAAGTATTTCTGTATTGAGGTAATTAACTCCCCTTAGTTGATACTCAGAATTTCTCGTCTAAAATTCTGGGGAATAATAGTACCTCTGTATTAGTTTCCTATTGCTGCTGTAACAAATTATTACAAACATAGTGGCTTGAAACAACAGACATTTATCTTTTAGTTTTGTAAGCCAGAAGTTTGATGTAGGTCTCACTGGACTAAAATCAAATGTTTGCAAGGCTGTATTCCATCTGGAGAGCCTAGGGGAATACCTGTTTGTTCTCTTTTTCAGTTTCTAGAGGCTACCTATACTCTTTAGCCTTGTGGTCCCTCTCCATCTCCATAGCCAGAAAGAGGCAGTAGAGTTTTTTTCTCAGTACATCACTTTGATACTGACTCTTCTGCCTCTCTCTTTCATATTTAAGAATCCTTGTGATTACTTTGGCCACTCAGATAATCCAGGATAATTTCTATTTTCAAGTCAGTTGATTAACAACCTTAATTTTATCTGTGACCTTACTTTTTTCACTGTAACATAACATATTAGTAGGTTTTGGGGTTAGGGTATGGACATTTTTGGAGACCATTATTCTGTCTACCACACTTCTCTTCTTTGGTTGTTGTAAAGGTTAAATGAGACAATGTATATGTAAATCTGGCCCATACCAAATACTCAATAAATCTTAATATTAGCGTTACTTTGTGAAGGCATGGTTTCAGGTGTGTTATTTCCAAATAAATGCTCATCAATCACAAATATTACCAGTCTTACATTCAGGTAAATATTCATGGCAATTGGATTTTGAAAACTCTAAAATTTTAAGCAGGCTCTGTTGCTAAGCATTTGAGACCTCAATATCTGCCTGTGCATAAAGGATTGAATCAGGTAATTGGGAAATGCTATGATTTTCAGGATATGACCTTCATTGATAGGATGGTCATCATAGATGTGCATAACAGTCCATTTTTCAGAGTCCATGAGGATCATAAAGTAAACTAGTACTCAGTCTAAGTTGGTGTTTGATAGCCATGGGAGACAGGGTAATTTTCTAAGTCATTAGTGTGGCCCCAAGTAGCCTATTTGGTTTGGATCAGGGCCCCTGCCAGCAAATAAAGGGAGTAGGGTCCGTTCATGTTGAAAGGTATCCTAATGACTGGGCTCCAGCCAAGGGCAGCCCCAGGAATAACGGGGTATGTGGAATACACAATAGGAAACTGTAAGTTTAGTATTGAACCACAGAGCAAATGCCAGCTGCTGAGAAAAGAAAGCAGCCTGGTGAGGGTCATCTTGGTACACTGACTACTCTGTTTAGGGGAACAAGACTAATTGTAGATTGAATTAGTGAATAAGATTAAGACTGCAAACACTTAACTGCTTTGGCCAGGTTGGGCTCAGGGTGTGGGAAGGGTTTGCTTTCTCGTTGCAGGCCATAGTTTACCAAACCTGGGGAATGACAGTGAGTGACATGTCACTAGATTCATATAATAGTTTAATATTAGTCATTAATTTAGCACATAGTTATTGAACTCTGTGTATGGTATATACATATGTGTGTTAAAAAAAGTCTAAGCAAAAAGTGATGAAATGAGTACAGATTTCATTTATAGACGAAACTGTATATAAATTCTGCATCTAAAAGTTAGAAGGTTTATGATCTACAGTAAGTAACAAACCTCTGTGAGCTTTAGGTTCTTAATTTGTTAATTTATACATAAGATTGTGTGGATTAAATGACATAACATGTTAAAGAGTCCAGAATGGCCTAGCACATAGTAGAAATGCAATAAATGATCAATGTATACCAATATGACAACTGAAGATAAAGTTCTTTTTTTCTCTTTCCCAATTGCTTTAACCAGGAACAAAGACCTTTGCCCTTATGGAGAGAAGAACACTC
>NW_011888934.1:274116-274909 GCF_000151845.1 Pteropus vampyrus | reverse complement strand
GGATATGGGTTTTCAAGTCTTTGGGGTAAATAGCCAGTAGAGGGATTGCTGGATCATATGGTAGATCAATTCTTAGTTTTTTGAGAACCTTCCGTACTATTTTCCATAGAGGCTGTACCAATTTGCAGTCCCACCAGCAGTGTATGAGGGTTCCTTTTCCTCCACATCCTCTCCTACATTTGTTATTACTTATCCTGTTGATAAAAGCTATTTTAACAGGTGTGAAATGGTATCTCATTGTGGTTTTGATGTGCATTTCTCTAATAGCTAGCGATGTTGAACATCTTTTCATTTGTGTGTCTTCTTGGGAGAAGTGTCTGTTCAGGTCCTCTGACCAGTTTTTCAATGGATCGTTTGTTTTTTTGCTGTTATTGAGTCATAAGAGTTCTTTGTATATTTTGAATATTAGGCCCTTATCAGAGACATTGCTTGCAAATATATTTTCCCATTCGGATGGTTGTCTCTACACCTTGTTGATGGTTTCTTTTGCTGAGCAGAAGCTTTTTAGTTTGATGTAGTCCCTTTCATTCATTTTTGCTTTTATTTCCCTCACCTTTGAGATCAAATTCATAAAACCCTCTTTAAGTCCAAGGTCCTTGAGTTTAGTTCCTGTTTTCTTCTATGCATTTTATTGTTTCAGGTCTTCTATTCAGGTCCTTAATCCATTTTGAGTTAATTTTGGTGTGTGGTGATAGACAACAGTCTCCTTTCATTCTTTTGCAGGTGGCTTTCCAATTTTCCAGCACCATTTATTGAAGAGACTTTCCTTTCTCCATTGTATGTTTTTGGCTTT
>NW_011888934.1:273182-274066 GCF_000151845.1 Pteropus vampyrus | reverse complement strand
TTGCTTGCAAATATATTTTCCCATTCGGATGGTTGCTTTTTTACCTTGTTGACGGATTCTTTTGCTCTGCTTTTTAGTTTGATGTAGTCCCTTTCATTTATTTTTGCTTTTACTTCCCTCGCCTTTGAGGTCAAATTCATAAAATCCTCTTTAAGTCCAAGGTCCTTGAGTTTAGTTCCTAGGTTTTCTTCTATGCATTTTATTGTTTCAGGTCAATTTTTTTGCTGCCAATACCATGCTGTTTTGATTACTGTCACTTTGTAGTATAATTTGAAGTCAGGCAGAGTGATGCCGCCAGCCTCATTCTTTTTTCTCAGGATGGCTTTGGCAATTCGGGATATTTTGTGCTTCCATACAAATGTGATAATTTTTTGTTCTATTTCTTTAAAAAAAGCCGATGGGATTTTGATGGGGATTGCATTAAATCTGTATAATGCTTTAGATAATAAGGTCATTTTAACTATGTTGATTCTTCCAATCAAAGAACATGAAATATTTTTCCACCTCTTTGTGTCTTCTTTGATTTCTATTAACAGGGTCTTAGAGTTTTCATTGCAGGCATCACTCTGCTAACTTCAAATTATACTGCAAAGGAAGAATAATCAAAACGACATGGCATTGGCAGAAAAACAGACACATGGACCAGTGGAACAGAATCGAGAGTCCAGAAATAAACTCATGTTTATATGGGCAAATAATTTTTAACAAATAAAGCCAAAAACATACAATAGAGAAAAGAAAGTCTCTTCAATAAATGGTTCTGGAAAGAATGGAAGGCCACCTGCAAAAAATGAAAGGAGACTGTTGTCTATCACCACACACCAAAATTAACTCAAAATGGATTAAGGACCTGAATAGAAGACCTGAAACAATAAAATGCATAG
>NW_011888934.1:269039-271172 GCF_000151845.1 Pteropus vampyrus | reverse complement strand
AACTATACTGAAAGAAGCACTGGCAAGGTGATGAAGGATTTTAGACAGAGTGTGACCTGGACTGATCTATGCTATAGATAGATCTCTTTGGTGGAGTGGTGTAGATGATGGATTTAAAAGAAAAATAAGAACTTGATTTAGCAATCCAATTAGGAGAATATTGCAATAATTCAGGCAAGAGACATCAAGGGCTAGAGGTAGTTCTAGAGAATGAAAGATGGATTCGAGCGATATGTAGGAAATAAAGTTGGCTGAAATCAGAGACTGAGTAGATGTCAGGGGTGAGGTCTAGCAGGCTTCCCAGATTTTTATTTTGGTATCTCGTAGCAAGAACAAACCATCACTGAGACGGGGAACATAGGAGAATAAACAAATTTAGAGGCAAATAAATTGAATAGTTTGCAATTTTTGTCACATGTACATGTCCAGGGGAGGCTTCCAAATATTATAGTCATTGTAAGTTTGCTATAAATACTTTTTAGGAAAACAAATCAACCAACAAACAAACTAGATAACAGTATTTCAAAATGATATATTGATTACTAGGACTTTAATTTCATTATGTTCCTCTCTAGCAATGTTGGATTCCTAAAATATACTCCCAGCCTATTGATATTGAGCAGGACAGAATTCTAGTACTTATTTTTATCATTTTTATTTTCCTCAATCTTCTATAACATTCATTATTACTCTGTTAGGAAATGTTGGTATGAGGCTATTTTCCAATATCTGTTTCTTACCAATAATTTCTGTAGATGAAGAACATACAATATATATTTTAAAAGAACCACATATAAATATTGAAAATTCCCCAAGCCATGAATAGATTAACTTTCTGTATTCTTTTAGTAATCCTTCAAATGGAATCTAACTATGGGAATCCATTATGATTTTGATTGTTTCAATTGTTTATATTAAGAATATATTAATTCTTCATATTTCTTAGAGAATGCAAAATGTCATATAGAAAATATTTATTACTGTGTAATTTAAACTATTTTGCACTTAAAATTTTCCAAACTGTGCTTTCTCAAATTATGCTAAGCAAATCAGTATTTACGTATAGATATTTTATAGTGTTGAAAAGTGTGAACATTGGATCTTTCTTACATGTAGGGGTGGCAAACTAAAGTCTGAATGAAGATGGTTGTTCTACAAATGGTATTGTGGATTTAACTTTGGGCCAGAGATGACTTGAAAAATTAAATTGCCTCTTACCATCGAATGAGCAGGAGATACTCGTGAAACCATTGAAAAAGAAAAACTCTGAATCACTTAAAATCTGATGAAAATAGAGCTCTCTACTTAAGTTCTTGGAATCATATTTTTGGGCTCAGTAATAGCCTACATTTCAAGCTATTATCTTGATTCTTTATTATCCATTTCTCATCTTCTTCTTCCTTTTCTTTTCCCTTCTCTTCTAATCAATTTATTTGATTTTCTAAAAATCCCCTGACTCTATCCATTTCCATCACTTCCCTCTGCCACAGCTAGTCCAAGTCACCACTTTCTTTCATAGTGCCTTAACTGGTCTCCTAACTTTTCCCTAATCTGTTGGCTACTTTGTTGCCAGTGACTTCCCGCCCCCCGAAACAAGAAGCCCTTCAATGGTTTCCTATTTTCCTTAGGGGGGAAAAAATTCTTTAACGTGGCTTGCAATTTTCTTCTCAACCACATCCTTAGGTTTCAGCTTCATCTTCTACCATTGAATCCTCTTCCTTTGAATTTTAGCCATTCTGAATTTCTGTCAATTCCATGTTTTCCTTATGCTTTCATTTGCACAATCAAATGAATGTTTTGGTGAATGTTTCAAATATACTTCTACCTCTACTTCTTTTCCTTACTCCAACTTTCCTACTCTTTAGGTACTTTTTTAGGTGGTACTTTGCCAGAATGTCTTTTCTTTACTTTTCCTTGCCACTGGAGTACCCTGAATTTCCTCTGTCATAACACACATCAAATGTTGTCATAACATCTTACTTAGTTAGCTGCCTTGATTCTATACTGCAAGCTCCATGAGAACTAGGGCAGTGTCTTACTAGTTCTAGCAACCTGGCATTTAGTAGATGTTCAATAAATATTTATACAAAAATAGTCTATTCTAAAACTTCTTAAAGAAGAAGATAAACTATT
>NW_011888934.1:268081-268459 GCF_000151845.1 Pteropus vampyrus | reverse complement strand
ACCACCACTCTACTCTGTTACTATGAGTTTGACTTTCTTTTCAGATTCCACATATAAATGAGATCATATGATATGATATTTGGATTTCTGTGTATGGCTTATTTCATTTAGCATAACATCCTCTAAGTTATCCATGTTTTTGCAAATCAAATGATTTTTGTTTTTAAAAGCCTGAATAATATTTCATTGTGTATATGTATGTATATATTACATATATATTACACATATGTATTTACACATGTATATTACATATATTTACATGTATATATTGCATATATACCATCTTTTCTTTATATGTCTATTTGTTGATGGACACAGGTTATTTCCATATCTTAGCTACTGTAAATAATGATGCAATGAACATGGGAGTGTACATAT
>NW_011888934.1:265280-268031 GCF_000151845.1 Pteropus vampyrus | reverse complement strand
CTTTTCTTTATATGTCTATTTGTTGATGGACACAGGTTATTTCCATATCTTAGCTACTGTAAATAATGATGCAATGAACATGGGAGTGTACATATCTCTTTGATTTGGTGATTTTATTGTCTCTGTATATACACTCAGAAGTAATTTCTGGGTCACATGGAAGCTCTAATTTTAATTTTTTAAGGAATCTCCATGCTTTTTTCTGTAATGACTGTACCAATTTACATTTCCACCAACAGTGCACAAAGGTTTACTTTTCTTCATGTCCTCACTAACACTTGTTATCTTTTGACTTTTTGATAACAACCATTCTAATGGATGTGAGGTGATATCTCACTGTGGTTTTGGTTTGCATTTCCCTAATGATTAGTGATATTGAGCATCTTTTCATATATCTTTTGGCCATTTGTATGTCTTCTTTGAAAAAAAATATTTATTCAGGTCTTTTGTCCATTTATTAATCATATTATTTAATTTTTGCTATTGAGTTGTAGAAGGTTCTTATACATTTTTAGATATTGATCCATTATCAGATACATAGCTTGAAAAAACTTTCTTCCATTTTGTAGGTTGTCTTTTCATTTCGTTGATGTTTCTTTAGCTTTGCAGAAACTTATCAGTTTGTACGGTCCCACTTATTTATTTTTGCTTTAGTTGCTTGTGCTTTTGGTATCAATACCAGAAAAATCATTGTCAAGACCAATGTCAAAGAGTGTTCCCCCTATGGTTTTTTTCAAGGAGGTTTAGGGTGTAGGTTTTACATTTAAATTAAATCTTTAATCCATTTTGAGTGGATTTGTGTGTGTGTGTGTAGGGGAGGGGGTAAGATAAGGGTCCAATTTCATTCTTTTGCATGTGGCTATCCAATTTTCCCAGCACCATTTATTGAAGAGATTATCATTTCTCCATTATTGGTAATTTTGTTAAAAATTAGTTCACTGTATATGT
This sequence comes from Pteropus vampyrus, assembly GCF_000151845.1. Lineage (NCBI taxonomy): Eukaryota > Metazoa > Chordata > Mammalia > Chiroptera > Pteropodidae > Pteropus > Pteropus vampyrus. Next base: position 267,083 of record NW_011888934.1, on the reverse strand, counting down.
GTGGGTTTATTTCTGGGCTATCTATTCTGTTCCACTGGTATATGTGTTCGTTTTTATGCCAGTACAGTACTGTTTTTGTTACTACAACTTTGTAATATAGTTTGACATCAGGAAGTGGAATTCCTCCAACTTTGTTCTTCTTGTTCAACATTGCTTTAGCTATATGGAGTCTTTTGTGGTTCCATATGAGTTTTAAGATTGTTTGTTTGTGATTCAATGATTTTCTATAGTAGTAGGCTTTGATTCATTTCTCTTTATCTTTTGTGCATCCACTGTAAATTTTTTTGCTTTGCGGTTACCATGAGACTTACATAAAACAACTGATAGTTATTACAGTCTATTTTAAGTTGATAACAACTTGACTTTGTTCACATACTGAGGCTTAATATCTTATTCCTTCTTCCCCATCATTTTGTTTTGATGTCACAATTTATTTCTTTTTATATTGTGTATCTATTAACAACTTATTGTAACTATAGTTATTTGTAGTACATTTGTCCTTTAACCTTTATATTAGAGCTATATGTGAATTCAACACCACCATTACAATACTAGTGTATTTTGAATGTAACTATATATTTATCTTTACCAATGACTTTTATACTTCCATATGATTTTGTGGTGCTAGTTAGCATCTTTTCTTTTTAGTTTGTAGAACTTCCTTTTTTGATTTACCTCTTCACCAATAATGGATGCTAACTACCTATGGTATTCCTAAAATCATTCCTTTACTCAATCATTTACTCATTTATATACTCACTCGTTTCTTGAATGAACATTTATTGAGCACCTACTATGTATGAGGAATTGTATTGAAGCAAAGGGGCATGATGACCATAAAGATGAATAATACCTGTCAGAGACAGAGGTGTAAACAAATACTCACAAGATGTTATGACAAGAAGAATAACCAGAGCAGTGATTGGCTATGGAGTTGGCGGTGAATAAACTAAAATTTCTGTTGGAGTGGGAGTGGGGCAGGGGACTGTGGGCATTTCAAATTATGCTCATACCCTGGAAATTTCAACACCCTCATCTCATTTCGGTGAAAGGCATTGCCCCCTACTCATCATCCTGTCACTCCTTTCTCACATAGCATCCCACTGAGCCACCATTACTAACAGGATCATGCCAGATCCCAGGGGTACTGAATCACAAGAAAATTGAGGAACATTGAATTAAGAGAGTATACAAATTGCTATGAACACTGAAGGGGTCTTGGAGGACTTCACTGAGTAGTTGGCATTTTGTTACATTTTGAGGGATAGGAAGTTTGTCAGTTCAAAGAAGGCTATTCTGGGCAAAGGATATAATGTACGAAAGCATGGAAACAGGAAAGAGGGAATTTTTTTTATTTAGGAAGCCTCAAGGATTAGTATATCTGCAGCATAGGGGTGTGCGTATGTATGTGTGTGTGTGTGTGTGTGTTGTGTGTGTGTGTGTGTGCGTGTGTGTGTGTATGTGTGTGTAAATAGGCTGGACATGGTTGATAGCACACTTTGGGTCTATATTTCAATGAATGGGGTGTATTCCACGGAAAAGTTTTTATCCTTTTTTTTTTTTTTTGAGGATGAGAATAAATTGTTTCCGTAATCAATGCCTTTTCAATAGTCAAGTCCAAATTCAGGACTAGCCTGGATTAGAATTACATCGCTCTGGGCCTCTCTCCTGCTCTTATCTCTTCTTTTCTAGACAACTGAATTTGCAGATTTGATATGAACCAGTGGCTGAAAAAAATTCCCTCTGTCAACTGGTTTATCTTGTTACTGATACGAATAATCAAATTCAATTGGGTTAAACAAG
>NW_011888934.1:249634-265230 GCF_000151845.1 Pteropus vampyrus | reverse complement strand
AAGAAAATTGAGGAACATTGAATTAAGAGAGTATACAAATTGCTATGAACACTGAAGGGGTCTTGGAGGACTTCACTGAGTAGTTGGCATTTTGTTACATTTTGAGGGATAGGAAGTTTGTCAGTTCAAAGAAGGCTATTCTGGGCAAAGGATATAATGTACGAAAGCATGGAAACAGGAAAGAGGGAATTTTTTCTATTTAGGAAGCCTCAAGGATTAGTATATCTGCAGCATAGGGGTGTGCGTATGTATGTGTGTGTATGTGTGTTGTGTGTGTGTGTGTGTGTAAATAGGCTGGACATGGTTGATAGCACCTTTGGGTCTATATTTCAATGAATGGGGTGTATTCCACGGAAAAGTTTTTATCCTTTTTTTTTTTTTGAGGATGAGAATAAATTGTTTCCGTAATCAATGCCTTTTCAATAGTCAAGTCCAAATTCAGGACTAGCCTGGATTAGAATTACATCGCTCTGGGCCTCTCTCCTGCTCTTATCTCTTCTTTTCTAGACAACTGAATTTGCAGATTTGATATGAACCAGTGGCTGAAAAAAATTCCCTCTGTCAACTGGTTTATCTTGTTACTGATACGAATAATCAAATTCAATTGGGTTAAACAAGCTGTAACATACAGTCAAAAGCCATCAGCCATATAAGAGCCTCCAGCCATAAATAACTCTTTTTATATTTCTTAGTTTTCCTCATGAAAGGAAAACTAAGGAAACAATATGCTTCATTTACAAGCTCTGAGTCCTCTACCATCTTCTCACCAGTTCTGCGGTTTGATTTCTCTTTTACTTTCCCGGGATAGTAAGGGCAGTTTTCTTGATAATCTCAAATGTATAATGTTTTCTTAGTAGGATTAAAAACCTGGATATATACATATGACATATTATTGAATTATATGCTTGAAACCTATATAATTTTATTAACCAGTGTCACCCCAATAAAATTTTAAAACCCTGGATATATCAAAGTTTGCATATTGTTCAGATTTTCAAAAAGAAAAAAAAAATGAGAGGTTGTAATTAAAACCAAGGTGGAGGAAACTGATAACTCTTTCTGCCTTTTGAGAGCTTATTTTACCTACTTCCTGGAGCCACTGTTGTGACTCCAATGGCACCATACATCTCTTAAATTCACATGCCCTGTAGATAAGCAGGTAGTAGATAAGCTGGCTACTATAATTGACAAGATGCGAATGACTCACAGGACTCTCAGAAATGGAAGACTTAAATGAGCTGTAAATAGGCCTTCATTAAACAATCCTAGTGCTACTTTCAACTGATAATTTTCCTTTACAGAAAATACCACTGCAGGCAAAAGCAATATCTGATGCCTTTTATTTAATAATTTTATTAAAATATTAGAGATTACTTACATCTGCGTGATGCATTTTCGAATATACACACCATCCCTGCTGAAATGATCAATCAAGCCGGATATACGACATGAAACAGAAATCCGCACCGCTGTTTTCCATTTCTTTTGGATCTAATCATCTTGGTCATGTGATGATCCTGCTCGAAGTAAATAAAATGAAAGTGGAAAGAAAAAAAATGGAGAGAGTTTTAATACTTCCTATAGATTCATTTTCACAAAGTGCTAGAGGGCAATATTATACATATCATTTGTGCATCAGACACCCTTGCTCCCCAGTGCCTCAGACAGATTTTCTCTCTGTTGAAGTTTAGGCAGGAGGAGATGAGCTCCAATCTTAACCGAATCCTCTTGTATTAGAGATTTAGCTAAATCCGTCAAGCTTAATGTTGACCTTTGTTTAGAAAATAAATGCTTGTCTTCAATGGCAAGCTCTGAGAGTTCGGTTTGCAAGGAGTACCCCCAAGGATCTTTAAGTGCTCCTCATGTATTTCTTGTGGGAAAATGCCTGAAGGCATTATTACCTGAAGCAGAGGAAAAATAGGTTACTGGTAGATCTTGTTATTCTAAGCTGTGTCGTGAGAGCAGACCTAGACAGGAAGAAGAACTACTAGTCTCTATTTATCTTCCTTGTTCAACTGGGCTCCAGAATCTTAACTGCAGTTGTCAGTTGGGATTCCCTTGACCTGGCTTCCCCTCTTGAACACCTGGAGGGGTCTTTTGCCTCTAGACTTTATGAAAAATAAAGGATTAGTTGAAATAATTGAAACTACACTTTGGAATGGAAATTATATAAAGTTTACAGTATATTCACTTAAGCATAATTACTTATAAATTATTATTTAAATTAGAATGTATAATTACTTATTATAAATGAGATTTGTGGATATCTGCCAAAATTTCAAACCCTTTCTTTTTAAGAACAAGCCAGTGTGTGCTGGCTAACTGTCTCTGGTTTGGTCTCTTTTGGATTTCTTTTCCTTTGTTATCTAGATTTCATTTACTCTCATCTGTATGATCCTCACTGACCTTACTAAGACGGTCATTTCTTTGTGTTTATTAGTAATAGCAAAAAATTCTTGGTCATTGAGTTATTTCATTTATGGTTTTTATAAAGTGTACTGATAGAAGGTGACGTTTCCCCACCCTGCTAGCCTCTGGGTGTCCCTCTGGAGTAGCTTCTCTTTCTATTTGCCTGGATCTACTGCTTTCTGCCACTTTTGGGCACTGTCTGATTGCTATCTCTCATTTATTCGGCTCCCTCCACATTTTCCTAATAGTTGAACTGAAGGGAATTGTTAAATTTTGCTTCCTTTGGAAAGAGAAATAACTTCCAGACTGAGTTTGAGCTGAAAATTGGTCCTCCATTTGGTAGTAAGATGAGTGTTATGACATTTCTTATGTAAACATTGAATTTCCCCTCTGGCTAAAGAGGTTCAGGGGTGTTAGTCCTTAAAAATCATCCTCAGCCTTATACGTGATATTCCATAGTGACACAAATGGTTTTAAGGAAAATCCTAAAATACTTGCTAAACATAAAAAAATCATTTATTAGACATTTTCTGATACTTCGGAAGAAATGGATCATGAACTCAAACAAATTTCAACAATCAATCAGCAAACAGCATTTGCTCAACACCTGTATTACATCTCAATTGGCTTATCTATATTTATTAGCAATGATGTATTACATACAAAGCATTATTTTTACTGTCTGTTACATTGTTTGTGATATAAGGCAACTTTCATGTAATTATTAAACATTTAAAATGTTTATTGTGTCGATTCTGTCAAGTAAATATGACGTAATAGAGGAAGCATTGTGAATCCTGACAAAATAAATAGTCTATATTTTGAACATAAATTATGTGCAAATGTACGTGGGTGTATATATACTGACTAAAATGGCTTCCTGTTTCTCAGTATGACTAAACTTTAGATAGTCTTCCTCCTCACTCAAGACCCTGATCTCTCTTTTCTTAGATTGTTTACATAAGAAAACTTGTCATTGTAAATTCTTTCCCTGCCCCTTGGCGAATCTTTTAAAAAGCCTTTGCCAGCTTTATACCCAAGACTGTCCTCTCTATGGCCTAAGAGACCACACTTCAAAATGCAATCATCGAGGAGGGTAACACCCCTATATCCCAGTCTCTGAAGTAAAGTAGGAGCCTATGGGCAATAAATAGCAAGCACAGATAGACAGATCACAGAAGAAAACATGGTATTCTGTTATAACAACCATTATTATGTCCTAAAATCTTCCTGTAACAGACACAGACATGCACTCTTCAGATGTTCTTCCAAGAAGGGACTTGCTGCCTGACTATGAGGAATTCCATCAGCTGAAGGCCTACAGCTATCTCCTTCACAGTCTATCTCACCTTTCAAACTGAAGCATGCCTTTCTTGGAGTGCTCTGGAAAATGACTAAGTCATGTGGTGGCAGTTGTTATGTGCATCTCAGGATGGCTCTGGCCAATAATTGACCAAAGCAAACAAAGTGCAAGGGCCAGCCCTTTCCACATAAAGTGATAACAGTACTGTTTATACTTTTTTCCCCCACAATATGCCTTTTTTTCCCAGTTGTTTTTTGATATAATTTTCTTATTTAATCTTCATAATAACTCTGTTATTGTCTTGGTTATAGATGAGGAAACCAAGGTTTTGAAACTAAGCAAATTGCCACAGAGACCGCACAGAGGCAGGATTAAGATCCAGGTAAGATCAGAAGGATGCTCAGTTTCTTTGCCACTACACTACAATAGCAGCTCACATATACCAACATAGTACAGGTGCCAGGCTGAATACTTTACATGTACTATTTTATTTAATCCTCACAGCAGCCCTTTGAGGCAGATACAATTATTATCCACATTTTACAGATAAAATAATTGAGGCTAAATGAGTTTGTAAGATTCAAAAAGAGTAAACCTCGTAGGTGGAAGAGTTGGGATTTAGACCAACACAATCACATTTCAGAGCTTATCACAATGCTGTGCTGCTTCCATGAGGTTGACCTGTAGTAATCCAACTTACATAAATCCATGAAAAGAGTATTCTCAGTTATATTTAAGTTAAATTCATCACAGGAAATTGGAGGACATTCAGTGTCAGTTTTGTTACAGGACATACTGTACTTCTTAAACTTTAGTCTCTGCTTAGCATTGACATGATGAAATCCTAGCAATCATTATTTGCCTATTTATTCTGCCCTCTGCTTTTACGGAAATTGGAGGTGAATATGTAGTAAGCTCCAGAAAGCTGTGCATACTTTGATGTGCTTAGAGACCTTCCAGGTGTTCAAATGATAAATGACAGACTAGGTTTAACTTTCCACTGAAATGTTTAACCACAACAGTTTCTGGGTGTGAGCCTTTCCTCTTTGAGATATGACAGAGAAAAGAGTAGACGGACTGTCATTCCTTCAAACACCACTTTCATGCCCCTGGTCATTCCTTGAGCTGTTTCCTCCAACTAGAATTCCCTTAATTTTTTTGCCATTTACCCAAATACTTTTAATTTTTAAGATCTTGCTCAAACTTCACTTTCTCTGCGAAAACTCCCCATTTCATTTCTTCTGGACAACCACCAACAGTATTCTTTGAGAGAATAAAGTGACTTTTGTGCTCCCACTTTTTATTACACCTTTATTCAAAATCTTCCATCATGTATATGGCACATGTACATCCTGTGGTATATGATATTGCACATGTATATGCATATCTTATATTGTTCTTTGAAGGCAAGGATCATATATTTTAATTATTCTTTAACTTACTATGACTATCATAATGTCTGGCACATCTATATGCTCAGTTTGTTAGACTGATATTTAAGAATCTAAGAATATTTAAAGTCATAAGAGAGGTATTACTTATTTAATCAGATTCTATAGGACTGAAATTTCTAGTATATGTGTTGGGAACATTCACTAATCCACAAATCCATGAATAACCTTGTCCGGGACAGTGTGAGGGCAAAGACCATGTTTATCTTATTTCAAAACAGCATGTAGCATGATGTCTGGTACACAGTAAGAGCTCTGTTTGTTACATAGTTGCTGAACCAACATTGTGAGACCATTATTCTTACAAGCCCGCCATAGAGACACAATATACACTCCTACCTGAATATTACCATGAAAATGCTCTTATTTAAAAAATTGTATTCCTGTGTCAAAAAAGGAAGTAACCTGTAGTCAAAATAGGGACTTGGTAGCCTGCTCCATCAGTGTACTCATAAATTTCTTCTTTCAGGTGCTCTATGATATAATTTAGCAACAATCAAAATTCCTGTGACTTTCCCATTGTATTGGCTCATATTACACCTAGTGGTAAAATGGGGTCATGATAAATCATTTCTTTACATGAACACGGAAGAACAGCAGGATGAGCTAATGGGCCCAGTGTACTGCAATTAACAGACGCCTCCCTTTTTCTGGCAGAGCATCAACCATTACGTTTCAATCTAACATGATTTGGCCAGCCCTTCCACACCTGGGGAGACTTTTAATGCTTCTGAACACAAATACAGCCCTTCACACCCACGCCCACCTACTCACTCACCTGCTGTCTTTTCCCAGCCTGAACTTCATAATGGACCTGATGCTGCATTTACAATGACATTTTCATTCTCCCCTGAGGGTCCTTGTATATTCTTCAGTAAACTCAATACCCATAAATGGTGAATCAGCCTGTGAGAGTGGATGATGACAGCTTGTTTAAAATAAGAATGATGGGAGGGCCTGAGAGAAAAAGAGAACGGTAGAAATTTGTCAGCAATCAACTCAAGGAAATAGTGAGGAGTTTTTGTCATTATGTCCATTTAGAACAGGTTTTAGAACAGGGTTCGGTTTTTCCCTTTAGAAAGGGATTTTCTTTATGAATGTTTATAGTTGCATTATTTATAATAGCCCAAAGGTGGAAACAACCCAAATATCAATCAACTGATTAATGGATAAACGAAATGTAGTATATCCATATAATGAAGCATCATTTGGCCATAAAAAAGAATGCATTACTGTTAACATGATAGCTCTTGAAAACAAGCTAAGTAAAATAAGTCGGTCACAAAATGCTACACCTTATATGATTCCAGTTGTATAAAATATCCAGAATAGGCAAGCCTGCGGTGACAGAAAATAGATTAGTATTATGAGGATGGGGTGATAGCAAAAGTATATGGGCTTTCTCTTTTTGAGGTGATAAAAATGTTCTAAAATTTGCTGTGGTGATGGTTGCACGTATTTGTGAATACACTAAAATTCATTGAGTTGGACACATAAATTGGTGAATTGTATGACATATTAGTTTGCTAGGGCTAATTAACATAAGCACCACAGAATTGGTGGATTACAGCATAGAAATTTATTTTCTCACAGTTTTAAAGTCAAAAACTCTGAGAGCAAGGTGTTGGTAGGGTTGTTTTTTTCTGAAGGTCATGAAGGAAGTATCTGTTCTAAGCCTCTCTCTTTGACTTTGTAGAGAACTGTCTTCCCCCTCTGTCATCACACGCTTTTCTCTCTATACATGTCTGTGTCTGCATTTACTCTTTTTATGACACCAGTCATATTAGGTTAAGGCGTACTGTACCTCACTTAAATTTAATTACTTTTATAAAAACCCTATCTCCAAATATGGTCACATTCTGGACTATATGTTAGGAGGTTGGGACTTCAACATATATATTTTGAGGGGACACAATTCAGTCTATAACATATGATATGTAAATTATTTCTCAATAAAAGTGTTAAAAAAATTTTCCCCTAGATGTTGAGGCTGCTTCTTAGGTAGGATTGATCTAGGTAAGAGGAACTTAAGTAGGAAACACACCTGTTTCCCACAGAGCAGTCCTTTGCTGCTTCTGCGATTGGTCCAGGCTCACTCTACCCCAAGTCTGTAAGGGTGCAACTACAAGAATACAATAGGAGTAAACCAAAACAAAGTTTACAAAAGAGGTCCTGTGATTTGAATCCATTAACTGACATGTTTTATTTAGCCTGAATGGCATTTTCAGTTTTTGAATTTGAACCTTTGAATTCAAGGCACGCAGGCATACTACAGTGTGCTGTAGTCCTCACCATCCCCTATTGCTTACAAAGGGCATGCTTCACTCTTTTGTTAACTGCATGAACATTTGAGCTTGACACATTAGGAGAAACACACTGACAGGCCACAATAACTCTTGGAACATCTAACAGCATTATTATAAAAAAAGCAGTTTCATGACTTTCTGATTAAGAGTTCCAGTGCAGAGGAACACTTATATGAGAATTTGAATTTAAACTTACTGTATAGGCTATGTTTTGCTGGACTGTGCATAGCAGTTATAAATATAGGAAAGATATAAAAGTGTAATAAATTCTGTTATCAAAGGAGGATTGGGTAGGAGGAGGTTTTTAGATATAAGCAAATAATTTTAATTTAAAATTCAAATCAAAAGGTCCTTGAAATCAGAAATTAACATATATTTGCAATATTTTCCTCCTTTGTTTAATAAATTATATCTCAAGGCAAGTAGTTTAAGACTCTGTTATGGTATAGTAACATATATTTGGATATACCACAGAGTACTTTCATATGATAAAGACTCATGTATTGGGGTTAGCTTTCACCAGTGTTTTCGAAGCTGAGAGTTACATCAGCACCATCTGGAAGGCTTGTTAAAACAGATTCCTGAACTCCACCTCCACAGTTTCTGATTCAATAAGTTTGGAGTGGGGCCTAAGAATTTGCATTTTTAATAAGTTTCCAGGGAGTGATGCTGGTCCAAAGACCACACTTTGTGGACCATTGGCCTACACAATGAGTGTGAACTGTGACTACCCATTTTACCTTAAACATGGCTTTATCTTAATTTTTAAAACTTTTGAAAAATTCTGGGGAAGGAGTTCAACTGACTATAAATGCCCAACCCTTCAATCAGTGAGGTAGTGGCATCTGTAGAAAGACACAGGGAAGGCATGTTGAACAGACTGAAACTATTAATGTCCACCTACTTCTTCTTTTATATGTGTAGAATGAAACTTTCTCTTCAGTATTACAGAATCTTATTTTCTTTATGATATTGTGTTTTGAGATTTTTGAATTCAAGGACTTAACCAAATAATTAGTGGTCACTAGACTTTTGCATTTGGAATTACAAACTAGCAAATAAAATAGGACAGACAGATCATGTTTGGGGAAAAATAGGATATATGGAATAATGGTCACTCATTTATTCTTCGAAGCCACGCCTTATTTTTTAATAGAGTAAAATATCTTTTTATTGACTTGGGCTAATCTCAAAGTTGTATTTTTTCAAAATTGTGGTCCTGTCCATTCACTGAGGTTTTCTTTCTATATTCACTGAACATGTTGGTAGCAATAATTGTTCATGTTAGATCCATAGTTTTTACATAGGTGTTTTAAACATGTTAATTAATTTGAACCATACGACAAACCTGTAAGATATTATTGTTGAGTAATATTATCCACTATTATCTTTTACAGAAATTGAGGCTTAGAGTATTTCAATAGTTTTTCCATGGTCACACTTCCTCAGTCTGATTTGTTACAAGGCCTGGGTACCTGGGCTTTTTCTACTTTCAAAATTTCTGCCACATAATTTTAAAAGTACTGTACTAGATATTCATAGCAAGAAACTGTTTAGGACATGAGAAAAGTAAAGCAAAATGATGATCCCTGAGGTTCCCAGAGATTTGTATTACCTTGAAAGTCAAATGAAGTATTGGTATTGTTTCTGAAAAGTGTGATCTCATGGTTGAAAAAAAGAGATAACATAATGTATATATTTTGTTACTTGTGCCTGATTTTTTTAAAACCATTTTTTTTTAATCTTGCCCAAATTTTGAGGGCAAAAATGTGCTAATAAATATAGGGAAGAAAGAAAAATACATTCTGAAAGAACAGATATTATGACAAAAATTTTATAACAGAATAAACTTTGGTATTAAGTCTTCAGTGTTAGAATATTATGCTACATTATTTTATTTATGCCCATGCATCCAAGTTTGCATTTTCTCTTTCAGAACTCCTAATTTTAGATTATGTAAAAACCTACATTATTTTCTTACAGGTCAGAAACTCAGTGGCATTCTCTTTGCAAGACTCAAGCAGGCTGACTGAGGGTAATGTCAACTCCCAGTTAATGAGATAAGAATAGTCTTTACTGTTATGAAGCTTAAATGTGTGCAGACCATATCCTGTCCCTTAAATGACACTTCTCATTCATGCTGATTTATGAAAGACGTAAGAAAATCGTGGGCATAAACATATAAATTCATCTTATATCTGGCTTGGTTTCTTGGCCAGGCGCTTCTACTTATACATTAGAGTCTGGCCTTCTAACTGCTCAGTCCAAAAACGGTGGGATCCAGCTTGATTCTTCTCATTCTCTCCCACTCCACATTCTATCCATCGGGAAATCTTGTCAGCTTTAGCTGCAAAATATATTCTAAATTTGACCATTTCTCATCATTCTCACTGCTTTTACCCCAGCCCAAGCCACCAACGTCTCTCATTTGGATCATCGCAGTGACCTCCTGACTGGATTCTCTGCTTCCACCTTTGCTCCCCTGCAGTCAGTTCTAACAAAGCAGTCAGAGTGATTCTACCAGAGTGCTCATACACATATTTTAAAAAGAGTCACTGGTGTGCTCAAAATCCTCCATTGGTTTCTCATCACCACACAGGGTAAAGATCATAGTGGCTTGCAGTGTCCTGCACTATGCCTTCTCTTTATCTCTTTGAGCTCATCTCTCTGCTCCTGCCACACTGGCCTTCCCTGATCTCCATGTGGCCTCACTCTCACCTTCTTCAGGTTCTGTTCAAATGTTGGCTTCTCTCTTATAAAGTCCTCTTTGACTACCTTATTTAAAACTAATCCCTGCCTACTTCCTGGATCCCTCCTTCTACTTTATTTCTCTCTAATTACTCTTATCATCATTTTATGCACTTCATATATTTCTCTGGAATGTATGCTTCATTTGTTTGTTTATGCTTATTGTTGTAACTACAGTGCCTAGAATAGTGCTGGGTATATAGTAGGTTCTCAACAAATATTTGTGAACTTGAATGCTTTCCAGACAACGGTTAGTTTCGACTGTATTTAAGACACATCAAGTGAATATTTGTTTTGGAGTAAAGCCAGAGATTAAAATTACCTATCTCCACTGCCTCTTTGACTGGCCAGGATATTTGACAGGATGTGATATGGTATGGTGTGGTTTAGTATGGCATGCTGTGTTTCAGAGCAGAGCAAACACTTGGGGACACTTTCTAGAGGAATTGTACTAGTCCTACTGTGCCCTTTTGCCATATCCTTGCCTTTGAAGAACAGTTTTTTCACTAAGAAAATCAACTGGTCACTGATATCATTGGTTTCTAGGTGGTGTTAAACACTGGACGTCTAATCCAGATCTAAAGAATCCAAGAAGGAACCATCCCCAACAAGGCAATGACGTGTGAGCAAAGTAGAACTACGACTTCCCTAAGTAGAGGTTCGCATGTTAGTTTCATGAGACAACAGGACTGTGAAAACTCCAACTCTACCCACTAAGGTCCTGAGCTGCCTGCCAGCTGTGGCCAATGACTGTAACTGCCAGCCTTCTTGATCTTGTAAGTTGTCACAATCACTAAATAGGTGCTCTTCTCTTCTAAAAAAGACATGAGCTTTTGTGCTTCATAACCTCTAACAAACATGCCAAGCAGCTGAAGAAATTATGTTGAATCAGAAGCAATAGAGGCTGCTAATTCACATATGTCAAAAATTTCTTAGTACCACTCAAAGTTTGCTTTGACTACCAAAGCCTGTAATGGTAGGTCTGGGTTTCCAGCAAGTCAGGAATGAAGGATTTGGCAGAAAGTTTTATGCTTCTTTTTCCCTTGACAAATTTCTCCCTACATTTTCCTGACTCTCTTGATACCCATTATATCATGCCCCATCATGTTAGGCTAAGCAACATCCCACAATGTGGTGAAAAACAATTTTAAGAAAACTAGGGGATTAGGTGTCATTGTAGAGCTTGTCCTAGAGCCTCAAATAAATAGCTCCTGAGTTCACATTTTATATGGTCATAGGTGCTAACAGGTGAGACTTCTGTAGTGGTCACTCTATAGGGCTATTAATCTAATGCTGAATCAGGGCTTTGAATGAAATTTTTTGTGATATTGATGGAACACATAAAAGCCAAGTGATAGAATTGTAGGAAAGAGAAGGAAAGGTTAGAAAGAATCATGCATATATATCTATATGGAGAGTGGCAGAACGAATGAAAAGTCCTTAATACAAATAAATTTTCAAAGGACTAGGTTTCCATAGATTTTTATACTTAATCTTTAACTACTGCTAATTGTAAATACAACTCTATAAAGTAGAGATCTTGAAATGAAAAAAGTAATAATCCAAGTTTTCGGTGATTGGCCCTTGTTAATCATCAATCTTATGGTCTCCTCCATTATCTACCTTCTATGCCCCGGTCTGTGCCTCTGTTCACTTGCTAGGAGAATACTCTGGATGATACAGTAGTTGGTTCTAAGAGTAGTTTCAGGAAAGAGACTTTATGGAGGGGAATCTGAAACTAGGGTTGCTCATATATTTTATGATTACATGAATGACCTCCTTGCTAGATAGAAATTGAACTCTGGTAATGAGTGGCATGTAGTGACATCATGATTTCCCAAATTATCACTGGTGATGGTGTGAGATGTTGAGCAAGATTTTGAATGATCAAGTAAAGGTTATATTTGATTGCTATGCAACAATGTGATTACATAGATTATAGATTGCGTTAACTACATCTGATTGTATTAGAGAACTTATAAAAAGAAAATAGTAAGTTTAGGGAATTGAACTCCTAACTCGAAGCAGTAATGAAGAATCAGAAAGCCTTTCCAATGACAAGGCTATGGCTATGTATGAACCTAACGACACAACATGGAATTCACACCACTAAGGCTGACCTGGCTATGGCCATTGCTGTAGCACAGAGGCCAACCAAGAGCTCTTGACATATCGTCATTCTTAGGGAAAGCAGCTAGTCACCTGGAGAAGGCAGAGCTATGTCCTCATGTAATAGATGTTTTCCAATTTGCTTTTTATGCTTGCAATGCTTTTGCCTAGACCACCATTCCTGGATTATGGGGTACCTCATTCATTGCCATGCTATTCTTCTCAATAGAGCCTCCAGCCAAAGAATTTATTTTACAGCAAGAGTGGCAGTATGATCATATTCATAGAACTTACTGATATTAGTCAAACTGCATCATCCAAAAGCAAACCAAGGTAGAGGGGGATAGAGGCATGAGAGTGAGCCACTTGGAATGTAAGGGATAAGGGGATGTATTGCTTGTTGAAAATTTTAAAAAATAATAAAACTGACCAAAAGTCAATAGGTTTCTTATATAATCACCATATGCTGGAAAATCTGAACATTAGAGATCAAATTCTCCACAAGGGTGGCTGTTCCTTTTATCCTTCTTTGGTTCTTTAATAAATACAAATTAAAATAGCATTTAAATTTACAAATTATTCTTTACAAAAAACATCAGGCCACCATCTGGGGCAGAGTTTTTCAAAAAGATTTTTCAGTAGAATATCCCCTCCTTCATGGAATAGTCTTACATTCTTTTATATTCTGAAATAGAAAGCTTAACATCTTACCTGAGCATTGCACTCTTAAAAGAATCAATTAGAGTGTAAGCATCATTTTAAAAGGATCTCGGTATCGCTTGAATTGGATTCGGATCACTAAATTAGAGAGATAACAACAACTCAAGGCTAAAATATAGGAAACCAGACGGAGGGAAAAAAAATGGCATACATGATAGAGGCTCTGTTCATCCCTTTGGCGACCAAATCAAAGTTGTGACAGAAACAAGGAACCGCAGCAAGGAAAAATCACCTGGGATCTAGATGAAAAAGCCATACAAATAGGGAGAAATCCAAGAAATCACCCTGTAATGGCAGAAGGTACGACAAGGCGAGGACGCCGGGCTGCTCTGTCCTAGTGGCTGAGTGAGATGGAGGCTGTGGCAGCGGCAGTGGCAGCATCAGAAGCCTCTTAAAGGGGCCATGTCCATGCAGATTTTCCCTGTGACAGACCTGCTCGCTCTGAGCACCAGCGCAGATTCAGCTGCTTGCAGGAGGCACCAGGGATTTACAGGGAGACATTGTCGGAGTGAGGGCTGAGATGAGACTTGCTCTGTACAGAAGCGCTGGTGGTATCCTTTGCTCCCTTTTGAGCCCTTCTGCCTCCCAGTGCACCAGACACAGCACCACCATAGCTGTGACATCATCAAACTGGATAACAGAGGTCACTCCAGCCAGAGGATTCCTTGAAACCCCGTCTCCCCCAACTCATAGCCCCACCCAAGCCACATCCAGGTGTATCCTCAGTGAGTCAGACAGGTCTTGCTGAGCAGTACCTAGACTCACACTGGAGGCAGTTGGCTTCAGTTTCTGGTGTGGCCTTTTGAGGCAACTATAAGCACATCATCTGTGGATTGCTTGCTGAATCTTAACAGGTGGCCTTGGAGGGGCAGAGGCTTAGGCTAAATTTGGCCTGCAGCTGAACCCCTGTCAGGGTGCCACTGGACACCTACTTCAAAAATCTACACTAATAAGACCGGGAGACTTAGGAGCTTTGCTTAGTCCATAGAAATAGACATGGAAAGGCAGCCAAAATGGGAAGACAAAGAAGCCAAAACCATATGAGAGAACAGACCAGAGATCCAGATATAATGGAGTCAAGAAATCTAACAGATGCAGAGTTCAAAACACTATTTGTAAAGATGCTCAATGAACTTTTGGGAAGTGTAGATAAATACAGTGAGATCGTCAACAAAGAGATAAAAAACATAAAAATAGAAATGGAAATTATAAAAGGGAGCCAGTCTGAAATGAAGAACACATTATCTCAGATAAGAAGTATATTAAATGTAATAAACAATGGAATAAATAAAGTAAATAAAGAAAAGGATCAAATGCCCTATCTACAGGACGGAAAAGCAAAGGACACATAATCAGAATAGGAAGAGATGAGATGCTAAGACTATAAAAATAATTTAAAGAGGATATAAGACACTATTAAGGGTCCAAATATCCGTCTGATTGGCATAACTGAAGAAAATCGATGTTGAACAACTGTTTGAAGAAATAATAATGGAAAACTTCCCTAACCTGGTGAAAGAAATGGACATACAACACCAGGAAGCTCAGAGAATTCCAAAAATCAGGGATCCAAAGAGGCCCACACCAGATTCATCATAATTAAAATGCCAAAGATTAAATACAAAGAAAGAATATTAAAAGCAGCAAGAGAAAAACAAATAGTTACTTATAAGGGAACACCTCTAAGACTGGCAGCTGATTTCTCAAAAGAAATTATGTAGGACAGAAGGGCTTGGCAAAAAATATTTGACAGGATGAAGACCCAGGATCTACAACCAAGAATACTTTATCCAGCAA
The DNA here is from genome assembly GCF_000151845.1 of Pteropus vampyrus. Taxonomy (NCBI): domain Eukaryota; kingdom Metazoa; phylum Chordata; class Mammalia; order Chiroptera; family Pteropodidae; genus Pteropus; species Pteropus vampyrus. Next base: position 250,387 of record NW_011888934.1, on the reverse strand, counting down.
AGCTATCGTTTAGAGTCAAAGGACAGATAAAGAGCTTCTCAGACAAAAATAAGCTAAAGAAATTTATCACCACCAAGACAGTATTACAGGAAATGTTGGTGGGACTTCTTTAAGAAGAAAAAAGCATGTATCAAAAACAGGAATCAAGAATGGTAACAACTATATTCCTATAAAATAAGTACCTTAAATAGAAAAGAATTAAGTGCTCCAACAAAAAGATAGATTGACTGAAAGGATAAAAAAATAAGAACCCTACATATGAAAAGGAAGGGGATGGAAATTGCTTTGATGGACCTAGAAGGTATTTAAGTCAGACAGAGAAAGATAAACACTATATGATTTCACTTATATGCGGAATCTAAGGAATAAAAAGAACAAACTAATCAAAAACAGACTCACAAATATAGTGGACAATTTGGTGACGGACAGAGGGGAGTGGGGTTTGGGGCCTGAGAGAATGGGGTGAAGGATTAAAGAAGTACAAATTAGTAGCTGATGGATGGTCACACGGATGAGGAGCACGGCTTAGGGAATGCACTTAGCATTAATATATTGGCTAGGTGGAGGGTCAGGGGAGGGAGGGAGCAATTGGGGGGATCATTTTGTGAACTATATAGATGTCTAACCAATGTACTATATACTCGAAACAATTAAAATAAATAAAATAATTAAAAAATAAAATATAGGAAACCATTGTTGAATAAGAATCAGTCGGGAAATAAGAGGCAAATATGAATAAAAATAGACAAATCA
>NW_011888934.1:221362-248662 GCF_000151845.1 Pteropus vampyrus | reverse complement strand
ATTGCCTGAGGTCTGCCGAATAGGAAAAAAAGCCTTCCATTCCACGATTATAGAACAAAGGCAGACCAGAGATGCAAATATTCTTTGAGTAATATATAGACTGATAGTCGTCCTGAAGTATAACGGGCTAATCCATTAGCTTGGGTAGAAACAGTATCAGATCCTTCCCATTTTGATTGGACTTGAGACCAAGGCTGGCAGGCGCATTGAAGAAAATTGAGTCCTTGTAGAAGGAATGGCAGTAAAGAGCTTAGCAAAAAGGCACTCGCAGGGAGGCTGTTGTGCATTAGACAATCTCAAGACAATTATGTTCAAGCACAATTTAGCCTTTCTTCAATTGGATGGGGACAAAGGAACTGTATTTGGAAACTAACTCCAAGGAGATTCAATAAAACTGCTAAGACAGTTCAGTATGATGACAAACCACTGTAGCTTTCTTCCGTTTCCTAATTTAGTCTTATTTTGTTAGATTAATGATGTTAGGTTAGTTTCTAGAGATACTTTCAGCAAGATCCTAGGTCAGAAGCTTAATTAAATATTAATAATAATATTCTCCCAGTTAATGCCAGAACTGCTTTAGGTATCTCAGCTTGTGTAAGCCTTCTCTAGGAAACAGCGTTTAATCTGTTTGCTCAAATGTGCTTTACGAATTCTTTTTGTTGGTCTTTGGACTTGAAAAAACTGAGACCCAATATTTTTTGCAGGTATTGCAAAGTGTGCATGAATGCTGATGATTTGCTAGAGATTTTCTTTCTTGCAAAGAACAGGAATATGTAGGATATGTTGTATTGATTGCTGATGTGGGCTTTTTTTTTTTTAATTATGAAAAAAATTATTTTCAGATTTTCTTGAAATAGAGCTTTTTTCCCAACAAATCCTTTTTACATCAGCAACTTCAAGACAGTATCTCCTTTGATATGTCTTCTCTTTATCTGTAGATCACACTGCCACAGGGCTTCTCCCTCCTTGAAAAGAATGGGTTTCGATGATTCATGGGAAGGGTGTCAGAACACAGTCCCCAGCAGAACACAGGGAGTCTGCTCAGCTTTGACTGCCAAATTATATTTTAGTTTGTGTCTACAACTTGAAAATAAGCTCAAAATATAGACTTTGTTGAGAGAAAAAAAAATTGTAAGTTTCTTAAGCATATCCAGGTTCTAGTCTGGTAAACTCACCTAGTGCTCCCATAGCACAGAGAGGATGCCCCTTCCATCCATGATTCTAGGCATGAATCTTACTGCATAGAAAGTAGGTATGACGAGGAGCAGGGCCTCTCAAACTACCTGTGAGGAAAGACCACTTTTTAAAAGTTCCAGTACATTTCACACTCTTGATTTTGTAAAACGTAATAAAAATGAATTACAAAAAAAAAAATTAAACAGTAAAACAAAGACGTATAAAATAAAAGTCCTGTGTATTTTTTTCTTTGTAGACACACTACCAAAATGAGGTGACAAGGATGATCCTTGTGAAAAATCAAGGAAAGAAAAAAAATCATCTAACAAAATTGTCTGCCTATTTTGTGTCAGACACTATGCTAAATGCTTTTATCTTCTTAGTTTAGTATATTCTGAGCGTAAAAGACCTATTATATTTCTCGCAAATGGATAATATATTAGTACTATAGGTCTATTCTTTTCAGTTCAGAAGATATTCTTCTAGGCTAAAAATTGTTATAGTATCCTCAGTAGAGGATACTACTCATCAAATGCAGGCATTGAGGTTAAGAAAGATTAAGTAAATTGCTGGAGATTTCATAGCTAGTGTTTGATTCTGAGACTGAATATACCAACAGACAATGGCCAGACTACACATAACAATTTAACTCTGATCCACAACCTGCAGCAACTAGTTCAGGAAAACCAAACCATTATCTTTAGTAATGTAGACTCACAAATTTTTACTCTCATATTTTCTTCTAAAAGTTTTATAGTTTTAGCTTTTACATCTATATCTATGATGCACTTTGAGTTAATTTTGTGTATGGTGTTAGGAGGGGTTCCAACATCTTTTTTTGCATGTGGCTATCTAGTTGTCCTAGCAGCATTTGTTGAAGACTATTTTTCCTCATTGAATTGTCTTTGTATTCTTGTTGTAAGCCCTACATTTTTATTAAACACAACAGATATAAAGTTCCTCTGCTAAATTGCTATATAAGTGTATGAAAAAATTTTACTCTCAATTTCTGTGTGTATCTTGGTGTGGGCTGGTAATGATACATGTGCTGGCATCAGTTAGAGTAGCGCTCATGTAGAGGAATTGGAAAGCCAGAAATCTGTACCTTGCAGTCTTAGAGATTTCAGAGAAGAAGAGAGGGAAGCAGAGCAAGAACACAGAATATAGGGTTCTTTTGTTCTTCTCATACCTCCATCCCCCACATTGTATTTGTAGAATTATGCCCCACTGATATCTACTTCTATCGTGGCCAAGGGCAATGCCATATCTCAATGGCAGAAAGTAACTGAGGGAGACAAATGAAGAACTCAGCGGGTGCCTGCCTCTTTCTTGGCAGATGCTGAAAAAGCTGAATTGTGAGCAGTGGATCTACTATAGATCCCTGAGGCAAGATATCCAGTGAATCAAGTGACTGTGATAGAGGCTGTGGGTTGGGTAGCCTAGGCCAAGATACAGATGGAGAAGATGCCAGAGTCTCAAATGGGTCTGCAGTACCAGTGTGACCCATAGTAAGACCAAATCACTCAGGGATAGTAGGACTTGACTAAACTGAGAGAGGGACTGCAAAGCTATACCAGTTGCAAACTTTAGCAGCAGTTTCCTACAAGCTCAGGGATAGAAGTAGTCACACCTGGTGTTTCCTGAAAGCCACTAGAGAGCATCCCAGAGCAGCCACTTGTCAGCAAAGAAAGGAGGGAACAACACAAAATATAAATTCACACATCCAGGGCCTCTTAGAGAGGGGCCGGGTAGGGGCAGAACCTGCAGGACTGAGCCTTTTACCTAAAACAGATTGAGCATTTACCCCAATAGACTATTTATCATGTCAGACTAAATTTATACCTTTGAACTAAAGCCTCCCCTCTACTAGATATTAAGGAAAATCCAATAGGTTACACAGAAAGTAAAGAAACTGCGTTTTCTCTAACATCTAGGCAGTAATGTTTAAAATTGCAGCCACTACTCCCAAGAATGTACGTATCTGTGGACAAGACTGAGCCCTTGGTAAATTAACCACCCTGTGTCTACCTTGACACCTTCTTTGAAGATATGTAGAGACAATAACTTCACTTACAATTGTATTATTTCTGCAATAGGCATGGTCAGCAGAAAAAGTTCCAATTTCCTATTGCCACCATTATTTATTTTCTTTAAGAATGTCTAAAAATGACTGCAAATATGCATAGTCTGCCTTCCAGTCAACTCATTGACCTTTCCTCATGCCATTCATTCAGCGCTTCCCTACAAGTGAAAGTACATTAGCAAAAGGGAGAAAAGGATGATTTAAATCCCCAAAGTCTTTGTAAGCTCTTAAATGACAGAATCAAAACCTCACCTTGAAACAGATAGCAAAAGCACTACTAAAGAGACCAATTTCTAGATTTAGTAAATGTAATTCCTGGTACATAGAATGTGTCTCTCAAACTCCAGGGAAATTGAGGGAGAACTCATTTACTTTCACTTATTAATTTATCTCAAGACATATTTCTAATATAATCATTTTCAAAATAACATGGAAAAAGTTGTGTGAGAGACATTCTAAAAAATTGATACCTAAATTTATGGAAGTTATAATTCCTGGATAAACTATTAATTAAAAGATTTACAAACTAAAGGGAAAGGAATTTTCTGTTATCTGGACAGACTTAAATATAGTTAAATAACTACTCAAACATCAAGATAGACAATATTTAGTAAGACCTTCTAGTGCAGTATATCTCAAACTTTAATAAGCAAAAGAAGCACTTGATTTTATAGTCCAAGGTGGGGCCCAAGGTTCTCTATAAGCTTCTCTATAAGCTTCCACTTGATGCCAGTGCTGCTGGTCCAGCAGCTGCACTTTAAATTGATAAAAAATAATTTATACTCTTGAGGAGTGATTGATTCTGGGGTTATATTTTATTCAAATTTAACTGAAAAACCTTAAATTTTTTGGTTCGGAAAACACGCTTATTTTCTTTATTCAAATCTGGACATATGCAATTGCTAGCATTGATTCCACCCCTTGAGAGATGAGACAGAAGTCTTTGCAGTTCTCCTGGCTTTTTCTTCAATGTTATCTGAAGCTGTTGCAGCTACAGCTCTAGTCATTGTGTCCATATTCCAGACATGAGGCAAAAAGGAGAGAATAGTTTTTATTCCAGGAAAAGAATTGTCAGATATCTGCACTTGACTTCGCTTACATTTCTTTGACTGGACCTGTCATATGACCTATCCTTAGCTTCAAGAAAGACTATGACACGCCTGTATTTTTTTGATTTGTTTTAAACTGAGCACATTGAGGTTTACAAGAAAATCATGAATACTAGGAAGGAATAAAGAGTGAATATTAAGGTAGGCTTTTAGTTGTGTCTACTCAAGGAACTTAAAGTCCATGGGATATGTTATTGATTCTGCCGAATTTTGCTTCTAAGGGCTATGGAAAACCTACTCAGTGTACATATGTCAAAACACAGGTTCTTTTTAAATGCCTTCAATTAGCAAATCAAGAGTCACTGCTGGTTAGTTCTGACCTTCATGGATCATCTGCATGAATATTTACCAGAAAAACATCAAGAATATTACATGTGTTTAATTGAGGAGGTTTGTTTCATTGTGTATGTGAAAGTCTAGGCAGTGTTTCTCTTCTAAATTGCTGGTGTTAGCTGCAATTTTTAGCTATGCATGGCTGAACATACATTATTTTTATAAATTTCATTTATCTGTATGCAGGCCCGTGCATTACACAAAAGGAAAATTCAGTAGGTTGTTTCATTTTGCTATCAATATTGTTTACTTTCCTTGTCTTGGTCCACACATAAAGTAGCATGGAGAAGCACTGATTTCAAGGACATATACTTGCTGATGTTTTACTCTGCAAATCATAAACCAGTTGAATATATTAAAAAACACTGTATTTTATATTTCTCCCTCATCAAATCACAATATGAACAACTTATCACTTTCCCCTTGTGTAGTACCCTTCTAATTGACTTCAAGGTCAAAAATAGTTATTGGGAGTTTTTATTAGCTTGGACAAGTTCCTGCTGTAGCATTTGATGGTCTGGCAAATGTATGATTAAATTCAGAAGAAAGAAGGCAGGGGTGAAGAGAAAATGGCATAATGGGCCTTGACTGATAGTTAAGCAAGTGCCAAATCACAGAAAATTCCATACTCATATGAATGGTCATAAAGTCTTCCCTATCCATCTGTCCACCCAACCATTTATCCATCTATTCAACAGATATTTATTAGAGAATAAACAATGATGAATAAGAGAATAAACAACAATGAATAAGATATAATATTCTTGAAGAACCTAAATCCAATAGGGAACATGACATAAAAACACATTCCTGTTATAAAAGAAAGACAGCGATTTTTCAGTTTGATTTCGGATGAGTATCAGAATGGCTGATGTTGCATGTCCAGGGAAGGCTTAACAGGGATAGAGGCACTAAAGTTCAAACCTGAAAGATTTGAACATATGGGGATTGAGAGGTGAGGTGAAGAAAATGTTTGCATTTTAGTCAGAGTAGTGTGAGAAAACATCCTAAGCAAAGAAACAGTAGGGTATGTATAAGAAACTGTGGACTATTTAATTTGTTGGGGCAAAGAATTTAGTAAGGGAAGAATCAGAGATCATTTATATTCTATTACTTTCTCGGGAGAATCTTTCTTGTGTCCCCAAACTGCCTAATGCCCTTGCTCTGTCATTCCATGGTATCTTGTGCTTATCTCCATCATACTCAAACAATTAGAATAAACGACTCAAAAGTTTGTTAGAGGCAGTGCTTTTTAAGCTGCAGGTTGTAGTTTGAGAACATTTTTGTGTCTATTTTTTTACAGTTAATATTCATTTAGGTTTATCCACGTATTTACTCTTTCCTGTGCTCTTCGTTTCTTCTTGTATGATTAACCTTCCATCTGGAATCATTTTCTTTCTGCGTGGAGAATTCCATTAAGTATTTCTATAGTGGCAACAAAAATTTCTCAGTTTTTGTTTCTCTGAAAATGTTTTCATTTTGTCTTCATTTTAGAAGGCTATTTTCCTAGATAAAAAATTCTAAGTTGGGAGTTTTCTTTCATCACTTTATAGATGTCATTTCGTTTTCTTCCAGTTTCCAACATTTCTGTTAAAAAAATTTAAAAAGTCAGCTGTTGGTCTTTTGTTATCCCTTTGAAGGTAATATTGTCTTTTTTCCTTTGAGTGCTTTTAAGATTTTCTCTTGTTTTTTTTTGGCTTTCAGTAGTTTTATTATGACATGTGTAAGCATGGTTTTCTTTGTATTTATTCTAGTTAGGGTACAAAAAATTTCTTAAATTTCTGGTGTTTTTCATTAGTTTTGCAAAATTTTTGACCAGTTATTTATTCTCTTCTCCTTTAGGAAGTTCAGTTACATATATGTTAGATATTTTCTTTGAGACCCAAGTGTCTCTTATGTTCTTTTCTGTATTTTTAATCTTTTTGTTTTGGTGGGTACCAGTTTGGATATTTTCTATTGAACTTTATTTTGGGTCATTAATCTTGTAATCTGCTGTCAATGATATTTATTGAAGCCATTTATTGAATTTGAATTTTTAAATAAATTATTATATTTTGAAGTTTTATACTTTGAATTTAATGCTTTTTCCATAGTTTATAGTTCTCTGGTGAAATTCTTTTTTTAAAAAACCCATTTTCTTGAAAATATTAATCATGATTGTTTTAAAGTCTGTGTTTGATAACATTAGTGTTTGGATCATTTATTGATCTATTTCCATTGTCTATTTTTGTTCTTGGCCTTCGGTTATTTAATTCTTTGTACAGGTATGCCTGTTAATTTTGGATTGAATGTTAGACATTGTCTATGAAAAATTGCAGGCAATGTTAATTTTCTTCAAAGAGATTTTAGTTTTCTTTTGGTAGGAAGACGTAGTACTAGCAAGATACCTGGTTTTTATTAGGAACTGAATTAATTTGTAGTTATATTTCAGGATTCATGGAAACTCGTATATTTATAATTTATATTTATTCCCAGGACCTAAGCTTTTAAGGATATTCAGTGAAACCCTGGAATATTCACCTTAATAGGATATGAACTCTAATTTTTGTCTTCCTATCACCGATGCACAGCTTAGGGATCGGCAACTGTTTTAGGGGTAAAATGCATGCAGAATGTTGGGCTTACTTTTCTTTAAAATATTGGTCTTTTAAGACTTAAGTAATGGCTATCTTTGCAGTCTTGAACTCCGGTTTTTGGTCTCTCAGCCTAGTGAGATTGTCACAGACATTAGAATGCTACTTTGTCTGTCTTTGGTGCCCCCTAGGTGTGAATTAGCAAGTTCCCAAAAGGAAAAAGTAGCAGCAAATATAGGATCACTGCAATACATTTTTTTCCTCTCTGCCTCTTATATTCCTGACTGCTTTGGTTGTTCTGTAGTTATCATCACACCTATAGTTAAGTTTTAATTGACAACTAATTGTAAGTGGGAGTGGAAGAGCTATGTATACTCCATAGGACTGGAGAAGCTGGAAATCTGTACGTCTGCTGAAAATAAAAATAAAAATAAAAAAATAAAACCATGGCATCTGGTATCTTGTGCTTGTTACACTTTTGAGATGTAGGAAAACACTTTTTCCACCATTCAACAACATTTCTAATGTCTGGCGGTACTTCTCATACAACCAGAAAGAATTGAATAAAAATTTTTCTTTATTTTTTTTTCTACCTTTCACTTAAAACATGTAATAAATATTGTGAAATGCTATTTAAAACAAAAATGGAGACAAATAATCAAAACACAATTACAGTAAATAAAGAAGCACTTCTTCAATTTGAAATATGCTTTCTTTTTCTTTTTCTTTTTTTCTTAATGGATTCCTATTGTTTTTGGTGTCACTCCTTGACCATAAAGGGTTAGAGTCCTTATTGATTTTCAAAGCTAGGAATTTACCGGAGTTCTCATATGAAAATTCCTGAGACTACAGTACATTAAATTTGTAATTGATTTTCAGAATATGTTTTGCTATGAACTGTTTAAACTTTGGCACAATTTTTTGAGGTCACCTTTCCATATTAGTAGCATTCTATCTTGATTCCAAGGTTAATGCTATAGTTTCAAACAGAAACACAAATTCCATTGGGCCTTATTTAAAAGTCAGCGCTTTCTTAAAAGGGTTTTATTGTTTTTGTAAACCATCCTGAAATGGAGATAATAATTGTTTAATTCAGCCTTGTCATTTGCTGTAAACACCAGCTGCTATAATTGTAGGTATTCCCGCATGGGAAATTTTTACCAGCTGTTAGAAAAATATTTTAAAAGGAGCATAAAACACTCTTGAGGTATGAAACAAAGGCATAAAATGCCTATAAAATACAGAAATTTGAGTCTGTCTGTAGCTTACAATTTATATTTGTTTCTGTCTGATTACTTCGGACTTTTAGTTTCTCTTTTATTATTTCAAAAATATATTTAAATCCAAGAAAGCCAGGATAATATAATACTAGTTGAGAATTAGAAATACTCTATAAATATTATTTTCAAATTTTACTAACTTATGTCAAAGAAATTCTCTATTATTATATTCCCTACTGATGTGTAACAATAACATGTCAGTATGACATAGACATAAATACACCTTCAATATCCATTTTGCATTTGGTTTATATAGAGTGCTAACTTAAGAACTATATCACAACAGTCTCCTACTAACATATCTATTAATATACTCCTATTTCCTGTCCTCCAAATGTTATTTTCCTACTGGATTCTTTCTTCCGTGAATGTTACATCATTTATATAGCCCATCCACATCCTTGGCTTTCTTTGTCTCACCTCTCCCAACATATCTACCACCAAATCCTGTTAGTCCACATCATCAGCTCTCACTGCTTCTCCCTATCCACACTGCTACTCCCTTAGCATAGTCATCAATATCTCTTCCTAGGAGAACTACATCAGCCTGGTCTTTTGCTTCCAGTCTTGATTCCCTCCTTGATTCTCCACTTTGCACCCCAGCCAGCCTTTTAAATGCAAATGCAAAGTTCCTCATATTAAAACATTTCAAACACTTAAGCAACTCCTAATTCATCTACATAACACTCTGAAACCTTAATGTGGCTTACATGGCCTTTTGTGGTCTAGCAGCATTATCACGTTAGCTCCATCTCTCACCCTTTCCACTTCAGACACTTTTGTTTCCTCAAATATGTCAAGTTCTCTTTAGTCTCAGAGCCTTTGAGGATGTTCTTTTAGTTTAGAACTTTTTTTTTTTTTTTGCTGAACCCCTTTTACCTTCATCTAAGTCCTACTCATTTTCCAGGGATTATCTTGGACATCACTTCCTCTGTGAAGTTTTCTTCAAACTTCTCCCTTTCAAGTTTGGATTAGTTGTTCCTCATCTGTGCTTTTGCATCACCCTGTACTTAGGCATTGTTGCCTGTTCACTAGTGAATATCTCTCACTAGACAGTAAGTTCTATGTTGCCACGGATTGTATCTGGTTTGCTTATGGTTTTAGCCCCAGGACTTAATACAGTGCCTGGTGTATTGTAGGTACTCAAATTGTTGAATGTTTTTTATTATTGCTAAATTTCTTATATTTTATGTTTATGTTTATAGTAACTTGCTTTTTCCAAACAAAAAGTGAAAAATATGTTCTTAAATCTATGAGAGTCCTTATGGAGGAAATGGGATAAACTTTTGGAAACTAGTGTTGTCTGAAACAATCTGGGACATATTGGGACTCCACTTTTATCTCCTAAATTAAAATTATGAGGCACACATGGTGTTGAATTTCCTTTGCAAAGCTCCATTCTACTTTGACTGATCACTAGCTATTATGAACTAAATGCTTATGTCCTCCTAAAATTCACATGTCAATACCCTGCCCACAATACAATGGTTTTAGAAAGTGGAGCCTTTAGGAGGTAATTAGAACTAGATAAAGTCATGGAAGTAGATGTCTCACAAGTGGGATTAGTGCCCTTAGAAGAGTCATGGGAAAGCTTGCTTCCTGTCTCTTTCTCTGCTATCCACCATGTGAGAATACAACAAGAAATCAGCAGTCTACAATGTGGAAGAGGGCTCTTACCAGAACCTGACCATGCTGACACCATGATCTTGGACTTCCAGCCTCCAGAACTGTGAGAAATAAATTTCTATTGTTGCTAAGCCAGCCAGTTTACGGTACTTTATTATAGAGGTCTAAATTAAGACAAATTAGTAGCAAGAAATAGGGGTGCTACTGTAATAGATAGCTAAAAATGTGGAAGCAGTTTTGGAACTAGGTAAATGGATAAAGGCTGGAAGAATTTAAGGCTAAAAAAATCCCACATTGCTATGAAGGGGCCGTTAAGAATAATTCTGGTGAAGTCTTAGTAGGATATGAGGAAAGCTGTAGAGAAAGCCTCAGTCTTCTTGGAAAACACCTAAGGAAACCTGAAGAGAATGTCAGTAGAAATATGGATAGGAAAGACCATTCTGATCAGGTCTCAGATGGACATGAGGAACATGTTATTAGAAAATGAAGAAAAGGAAATCCTTGTTACAAAGTGGCAAAGAACTTGGTGGAAGTGTGTTTGCATTCTAGTGTTTTGTGGAAGGTAGAACTTGCATGTGGTGAAATTGGATATTTAGCCAAAGCGATTTGTTAACAAAGTGTTAAAGATGCTGGTTGGCTTTTCCTGACTGCTTATACAATAAAGTTCAAGAAGAGAGAAATGACTTGAAGACACAATTATTAAGCAAAAAGGAACTAGAGCTTTAAGATTTGGAAAATTCTCAACCTATATTGCAAAGAATAAGAAAACATGTTTGGAAGGGAACACTGAGGATGTGGCCAAGCATTGTTTTGATAAGGAATGTGGGTGTGAACCCCGGACTTAATCAACCACCTCAGCAGGAAAACTGCCAGTTTGAACTGAAGAGGAAGGAGATGGGAGGTAATGAAGGAAGAATGTAGTACTTTTTGGATTGTACAGAACAGGACCATAGAGCACTTCAGCTGCAAATGTGTATGTGATTCTTCAAGACAAGGGAAGAATGACCCCAAAGACAATTCATAGATCATCAAGGCTGCTTCCTCAGTTTCAGAAAGGGGGATCATCATCTCATTTTCAACAAGCTAGACAACCTCTGCCCTAAGTGAGGCCTCCCGGAGCTGTGGGAGTGGTGCAGCCCAAAGCTGAAGGGGCCGACCCCGCCCAGCAGAGCTTCAGGGATGAGATCCCAGTGCATCTGGAAAGCAGAGCATTGAGCTCAAAAGAATTATTCTCTGGCCTTAAGATCTCGTGAAGTTTGCCTAGCTGGGTTTTGAACTTACTTTGAGACCTGTCACACCTTCCTTCTTTCCTACTTCTCCCTTTTGGAATGAGAATGTCTATCTTATCACTGTCCCACTATTGTATTCTGGAAGCATATAAGTTGTCTGGTTTCATGGATTCACAGCTGGGGAAGAATTTTGCCTCAGAACAAAGCTTACTTTGAGTCTCACCCATTCCTGATTTACTAGCTATATATGTTCTCTTGATTACTATAAGAGCCAAGAAAGGGGTGTGGCTAGATCCACACAAAGATATTCAAAACTCAAGCGTGAGAAAAGAGCTCAAGAGTTCTTGTCTACCATATATCCACTATATCTTTATTCTAACTTATATATCTGGGCAAGTCACTGCTGCTCTCTAGACTCTGTTTTCCCCTTCTGTGATATAAGAATGGCATTAATTACCAAAGCATTTTCTATAGAACACAAATTTCAAATAGTATTTTAGGAAAAATTTCCCATGAGCACATGCACTCGAAAAATGCTCTGCTATTCGTTTCACAGAAAGATTATCAGTGGTGGAAATGCATGAGAGATCCTTAAAACAGGCAATGTGCTGGTGGTAAGTAGGTGACAAGATGTAGGAATACAAGTAACAAATCTTCAGAGTTAGACTAGTCCTCAATAAAGATGTGAAGTATAATAATTGTTGGGGGCTCAAACTTTAGGTGGTCCGAAACCTGAGCACTGAAGTAACTTCATGGAAATCTGTGTAAGCAAATGAGTGTGACTAGAGAAGATGGTAAGAGATGGAGACAATGTTGTGAATTCTACCAACTGGTATGAAATAGGTTTGAAACTACATAAACATGCAGACTTTTACACAATGTAAATTGTTATCATTTAATTTCAACTCCAAAATAGACTGATAGCTCTCTGTCCAAAGACCGAAGTTAGGATAGAGAAATACTGCTAAAAACAATTTAGCATACCTACTCTATGAAAGGAATATTTGCTAGATTTCTTTCAATATTTATAGAGAAATATTTTAGACGTAACCAAAAGAAAAGAATATAATGAACCCTTGATATCCATTAATCTTCCTTAAGATAATAAAAGTATAATGTGAATCTGGCCAGTATCTACAATGGATCAGACAATCTCTCAGGTCCCCTTCAGATCAAATATTCTAAGTTAGATTTTCAAGTTTGTTTTTTTAATATATAGGCAGTTACATATTATTGAATCCAAATATGACTTAAACCGGAGGAAAATATCAGTCAGAAAAATTGACATAGCCTCATTAACTCAGGATATAAAAGAAATTTGACTTGACTTGAAAGGGAATTTTATCTACGTTTTCCGGAGAAACAGAATCAATATGACCTCCCTCTCTCTCTCTCTCTTTCTCTCTCTCTTACGAGGAAGTGGCTCATGTTTATGAAGACATGTTTATGTCTGCTAGCTGGAGACCCAGGAAAACCACCAGTATAATTCAGTCTGAGTCTGAAGGCCCAAGAACCTGGGAAAGGGCAGGGGCATCAGTGCTATAAATCTCAGTCCAAGGGGATGAAAAGATGATGTCCCAGCTCAGTGCACAGGCGAGAATGCGAAGAATTCTTCCTTCCTCCACTTTTTGTTCTATCAGGCCCTCAATGGATCGGATGATGCCACTCACATCAGGGAGGGCAACCTAATTCACTGAGTCCATTGATTCAAATACTAATCTCTTCCAGAAACACCCCAACAGACACACCCAGAAATAAGGTTTAACCAGCTATCTGGGCATCCCTTGGCATAATCAAGTTGACACATAAAATTAACCATCACAGGGGTTATCCCGAGGGAAAAATAGCATGTCTTATAAGGCCCCAAAATAAATTCTTTATGAGCAGCTCTACCCTTTTTTCAGATTACTGTTGCTCTTGGCCTTTCAAAGAGTGAGAAAACATTATTGAATATATGCTGGATAAAACAACTTTGGGGGGAGACCACATTACTATTCCATATAACTAGTACTGATGACATTCCTTTCTTCTTACAACATTTTCAGCCTTCACCTAACTGGCTTGCTATAAACTGTCCTACAAGGAGCTCCGACATGAATGTTGATTGATATTTTAATTTACGTTAATGAGCAAGACAAAAGCGAAACAATGAAGATGTTTGTCAGAAACTCACTTATTGGTCAATAAATAATGTGAGCAATTTCTTTGCTGAATCAGATGATAGTTTTTAAAATCAGGAAGAATATTTCCTTGATAATGTATACTACAGACTGGCACACTACTTAAGTTTTGTTAGGTAGCTAGTCAGACATGAGAGACAGGGGAAACAAAAGAATAGGGGCTCAGCCTAGAGAACACCCAAAGAATACACCTATGGTGGTAGAATTCTGGGTACGCACATGCACATGCACACTAGACAGAGTTATATAGCCGCCAGGTGTCAATCAAAATGACCTCACTTGCTAATCATAGGAATGCTTTTGGAACCACCCATTACAGCCCAAAGATAAGGCAGACATTCCCACTTCTCAGTCCTTTTGTCCTTCTGAGCTCCCCTTCTTTTTTGCCCTTCTGTGTTCTCTCTCTTTTTGGTAGCCTTTTGTGGCCTTTTTACCCTTTTGTGTCCATTTGGGCCCCTTTGTGTTGGCTACAGCACTGGGACCATGTGCCTCCTTGGGGCATACTTTGTCTTTCTCCCTGTGCCTCCTTGGGGCATTCTTTGTCTTTCTAAAATATATTTTTAATAAAACTATTAAATCTCAGTGACTTGTGATTCTTCACTGCCATTATTTGAGAAAGAACTGAGGAAAATGCTAACTACCCATCTGCACCATCATTATCCCTCTCCCTCCCCACTACCACTGGGGCAACACCGAACTCTGATCGGCCTCAATGGTGACAGTTTAATCTGCGTTATGAACATTTTCTCTATCAAGTCCTTAAATCTAGACGACTTACAAAAAATAAATAATGCCTTTATCCATAACATTTGTCCATTTCCACAGTGCAAATACTTTCATCATGGCCAATTTCAGTGACCAAGTTGAGGTCACTGAACAGAGTTGAAAACAGATGTACCATACCACAGCATTAGGTAGTATTTTCACTACACAGATACAATAAAAGTAAATAACCTCAAGAGCATAGATAATAGTAGGAAATTCAGTAAAATATTTAGGAAGTGATTACTCTTGAATATTTATTATGTTCATTTTCAATATTATGTATTTAATTGTTAAGTTTATATAATTTATTTTTAACTAATGGTTCTCTAGAGTAGAAAAGTGGTTGGTGCTAGGTGATGGAGGAAATAGGGGAAAGTTGGTAACAGGGTACTAACTTTTAGTTATAAAATGAATAAGGTCAGAAAACATAATGGATGACATGGTGACTATTGTTGAAAATGCTGTGTTTCGCAATGTATGAGTATATCAAATCATCAATTGTACACTTTAAATATCTTACAATTTAATTTGTCAATAATACCTCAACAAAGCTGAAAAAAAAAATAGCTTTGTTTCTTTTAAAACTGGCTCTCAAAATTCCTGAAAATTTAACCCTTGACTCTCACAAGCCAGTATGAGCTGGCTCGAGCACACTGTTGGGCCCTTCCATTTTACATATTTTTTTCTGAAGTTACAGATCACTTTTCCAGTTCAAGTTTGTTTGTTTGTTTGTTTTGTTTTGTTTTGTTTTGTTTTGTTTTGTTTTGTTTGCAGTGGAGGAAATTGAGACTGATACTTTAAGCCCCTTCCAAGATAACACCCTCCCTCCCAATATCATTGTTTCCCAAATTTGTTTCCTTCAATACTAACTCTTCAAGACTTTAGTAAAATAATCGTTGGGAAATAATGTATTCCCTTCTTGGAAATGATCTTGCAAATTAAATTACTATAGGCTCTGAGAAGTCCTGCAGCAAGAAAACTGTTTAACTTTGAATGCTGTCTAATAGCTTTCAAATTTATGGATTATAAAATACTTTTTTTTTCATGTAACACATATTAGCATCCTATGGAATATAATTTGGAAAATATAGCAGAGGGTAGCCAAACATAGATATGTACACAGGGTTTTGAATTATTACTTCTATACCGTCCAATGATAAGTGCTTTGTGGCATCTTTAATAACAACAATAAGGATGATGATGATAATAATAATAATATTGTTTAACACTTGTTTAGTGTGCCAGACACTATTGTAAAGGATTTACATTGATTAACTTATTTAATACGCAAATGTTAGAGGCTATGAAAAAGAAGTTTTAGCCCTAATAAACCAGCAAATGTAAATGAGATTACGTCATTTTCGATGGGTAGAAATTTAAAAGAATTATCTGTCCAGTTTGTATGTTCTAGTGGCTCATTGAATTTTACATATTTCTTATTCACTAATATTTGCTGAGTGGTTCCCATTGCAGGTGAAACCTCTGAGTCTCCATCTTACTATTTTGTTCTCATGCATTTTATATGAGCTCAGTGGGTAGTTAAATTAAGTGGCTACTATTAAATTTCCCAAATATGACTCTTTATCCACACCCATTTATTTTACCTGCACCCACTTAACTAATAATTAATAGACACATGGGATTTTAACTTGTGACAGGTTAATTATCTTAAATACAAGGACATTTTAAACTTATGGTGAAAGTAGATTTCTCTGATAAGAATGTTCTAAATTCATTTTTATTACAAATAGTTATAAGGGAGAAATATGCATGGGTGATTTCAAAGAGATGACAGATTAGAGAAGAAAAGAGATGAGAGAATCCAGGAATGTAGAAACACAAAATGGAGACTACTGTGATTTATGTTGACTTGACAGAATAATGAAATCATGGATCTCAGAGTTGGAAGGGATCTCAGGGGACAGTCTGGAGCAGAGCCCAACCTTCAGGCAGGTATCATTATCCTCAGTTCACTGAGGAGGCAAGGAGGCTCAGAAAGGTTACGTAATCTGCCTAACAGGTGGTGGAGGAGCCACTAAAAGTAGGTACAGTAGTTTCTCTTGCATTGCTAAAATTAGGTTGAAAGCCTTTAGTACTACATCATAAATTTAAAATATATTTTGGAAGTAAAAAAAGTCTTCCCTGTAAAAGACCATCACCGCTCGCCCTCCTTCCCTCGCCCCCAACACACACACCAGAATCAGCTACAGAGAGGCTACCAGGTGGTTCTTTCAGGGAATGACTTTTTACTCTCAAGATATAAAAAACTTTTTTTCCCCAACAATTGAAAAGAAATATGAAAAGACAGGAAAAGCCAATAAGACTAGCCCAGAAAGTGTTTTCCAAGCATAATGACTGCATGCTTTAGATGCCTCAGGAAGGATGGGTACTAATAGGCACCAAGGAAGTGCAACATACCTACGAAGTACAGCAAACCCAATTATTGTGTGGGCTTAGAACTAAATACAAACAGAGAAGCATATGGGTAAAGATGTTGATACACAAACGTGCAAAGCACTTTGTTCCTCAAGCTTTACATGCATCATAATTATATAGAATAGTATCAATAGTATCAATAGTATCTATTCAAAGTTCTCACTAGATCTCAAGTAGGACTCAGAAAATGTGTAAATGACAAACATCCTAGGTAATTCTAATACAGGTAGTCACTAGGTCTACTTAGAACTTTCTTACAAAGAAGTTCTGTGAATAAAACAGTGCTTCTCAAACTCTCGTATAATTACAAATCACCTAGGTATTAATGCAGATTCTGATTCAGTATATCTGCGGCAAAGTCTGAAATTTTGCATTTCTAACAAATCCTCAGGACCTACCTATGCTGCTGGTCTATGGATCACATTTTGAATACTGGTGAACAAAAATGCTGATGTTTTAATCAAATAATGTTATTTTTTAATATAAGAAATTTGATGGCAATTTAATTAGGCTGATAAAAAATATTTGTCTACTATAAAAATTATTTTCCTTTAACACATCTGTGTGTCTGGTGAAAAAAGAAGATAATGAAGGGAATGTTAATGGAACTAAATTTTGTTGATTGTTTTTTAACTAACAGTAGCATGTGCCTTATAATGAAATTTTAAAAAAATTCGAGGTTTAATCTGAATCTGACACCAGCTATGTAAAGCCTTCATCGGTGAGATTAAAAAGAAGCCTTCATCAGTAAGATTAAAAAGATTAAAAATATGGAGGTAAGATTTTTTTAAATTACAATTACAAACTCTCTGGTATACAGAAACTGCCATATCTAATAACAGTATATCAATACTAGGGTCACCATGGGTTGTGTTATTTCTGGCAAAAGCTTTATCTCTTTCTCCCTACTCCTAGAACTGTATCAGAGTGCAACTGAATAAAATTAATGTTACTCCAGTTTATTAAACATATGTAAATTGTTATTGTTAGTAATAAAACCTTAATAAAACTGAGCTTCCCTGTGGCTCTTTCTCTGCATGGAATCACATTCAGCGAAACATCAGTCTGGCATTTGAAATAATTGAGAAACAATTTAATTAATTCATTTCACTTCCCTTGAAAATGCCAAAAGAACCCACATCCATGAACCACAGGAAATATCTTTAAAATAAATCGTTTTTCATTATCTCTATTACTTTCAATTTTCCCCAAACATTCCAATACTCCTCATTCCTCTCCTACTGCCCCTCAAACTTACAAACCCCTTCTGATGAACATTTCACTCCTCTCTCCTCTGCTTTCTAGCTCAGCTCTTTATCATGTGGGTCAACTTTGCTTTTCTTGCTTCTGTTAATTTTTAAGTTCCCCCTTTACCTACATTCTGTCTAATAAAGAGTCAGGGGTTCCAAAAGATGATTAAAAAAACAAGAAGTCTTTCTCTTTAGAAGTGGGGGCAGAGAGGAAGAGAGGGAGCAATTTTACAAATCTTCTAGCTTAATATTTTTGTCATAGTAACAAATTATTTGACATGCACCCCGCAAATGATCTTGACACATCACTTGAGAACTTTTGCTGTATTCCACTGCCATTTAATCTTCTACGACCCGAAGGTAGTGTGAGAAAACCTGATGTGAGTAGTTTAATATTTCTAGCCAGGTAGTTTCCAGTATTTTTAAGGGGAATCAGTGGTTTTCTAATCTATTCATTAAAAAAAAAAAAAATCTAATGACAACTTTCAAAACACACCTAATTTTAATTAACTTTGAACTAGGATACGCCATATAAAACTTTATTTTGTGAAAAAGAGCCATGACTGAATATTTTAAGTATATATTTAGTCAATCAAGAGAAAAAATTATCCTTTTAGTTTGGAGCAGGCACCACATGCCACTCTAGCAATAGCAGCTATTGGGACCTAGATTGGGATAGTACTATTAATTTTGAAGTCAGTAATTATCCTTTTAATAAGGGGAATTATTAATAATATATTATTGGTAATTTAGTGCAATTATAAAGATAATGCATAGTTTAACACATGAATATATAAACCAGAAGTTTCTGTTCAAAGATTCACAGGACTAACCTATCCGTAAATCATCCAATTTAATTAGTGTTATAGACCCTGTATAAAAAAAGGGGTAAAAACTTTCTCATAGGCATGAGGGATTGACCAGATATTATTGACTGTTTTAAAACTCCTGTTCGTCCTAAAGACTATATTCCAATATTCCAATTTGAGATTTGGTATGAAAGTAATGTTGGTTACAAAAATTCTTTTGCATACTTTTGATACAAAGTCTATTTTAAAATGTTTGGGGTCAAGTGAATTGAACTCATTTCCAATAATTCTGGAGATTTGGATCTTCTGACATTCTGACCACTCAATCCAGAGCAACTAAAAGCCAATGCTTAACAACTGTACTCTTCAAAAATAATTTCAATTTTGGAATTATAGGTTAGATTGTAAAGATATTTTTTTCTAAAGTAGATTTCTGTTTATCCAAGCAAGGAAAATACTCTATAAACCTTTATTTAAGAATTCTGATTAGGTTCAAATTTTGGAATCATAACTTTTGAAAGGTGCAATTGTGTGCTGACATAGTTACTGTGTCTGCATTCAGAGGAGAATCTGTTGGTTACACCGGCAGTTTTGATCTGGGGTTAATCTAGATTTTCTGAATGTAATTCTCATAAGAGCAGATGAATGTGTACATTCATTTGACAGACATAGTAGCTCAGTTTTCTAAGAGACATTCACAGGGAGACAAATGTGAAACAAGAGAACTCTGGCAGACAAAAAATGCAGAATCCTCCTTAGGCCATTGTGGAAGCTGTGTTTTTGAGTCAGACTTTTAACCCTCCCACTTCAGGTTTGCTTCTTCCAGAGGAGCAGTCATAATCTCCATCATAAGGAAAGAGATTATCATAAAGCAAGCCCTGATGGAGCACATTTGGAGCCACTGTAAGACACTTTTAAACAAGTGGAGAAAATGACAAAAATTGAGGTCCCAAGTGCCCATGATGCTTAATTTTATATGTCAACTTGGCTAGACCATGGTACTCAGATATTAGGTCAAAAATATTTTTTAGTTGAGCTTAACATTTAAGTCGGTAGGCTTTGTGTAAGCAGATTACCTTCTGTAATGTGGGTGGGCCTCAACCAATCAGTTGAAGACATTAATAATAAAAGACTGATCTCCTCTGAAGAGGAAATTCTGCCACAAATCATCTTTGGCCTCAAGTTACAACTCTTTCCTGGGTCTCCAGGCTTCAACTTACCCTGCAGATTTTGGACTTTCAAAGTGAGAGAGAGATACTGATATATTTTAGTAACTATGGGATTTTATATATATTATACAATACATATTGATCTGAATGAGGTAGAATTAAGATCTGAACCCAGGTAATCTGACTTTGACATCTATGCTCTTAATACACGATAGTCCTAGAAATGATATAATCCTTAAGAAAGTTCAGCAGAGAAAACCATTAGTGTGTTCCACAGAGAACATAGAAGTAACATTTAGAATAGTATCTTTATCCATTCCTATTATGTTAAGACACTGAACAGAGTGTCGGAGAACTGCAAAAGGCTCTTGTAATACTTGGGGCATCTCTACACTAAGCTACAAAAAAATTTAGGGAAACTCTCATTTCACTGTGCAAGAGTTGAGTTGCATTCTAGGCACAGCATGAAGCTTTATGGGTATGTAACATTAAAGTTACAAAGACTGCAGAAGACAATTTAAATTTCTTATTTTGATATGGGGTGGGGAGATACTGATGCCCAAAGTGTTTAAGTGAGTTGATTAAGATTATCCAACAAATTAGCAGCAGAGCTGGAAGAGGAACACGAATCTCAGTTTGGGTTTTATATCTTAAAAAGATCACATTCAATGAGTTCGTTTCTATTTTGTTTGTTCATTTATTTTGTTTTTTAGACTCCACATATAAGTGAAATCATATGACGTTTGTCTTTTTCTGTCTGACTTATTTCATTTAGCATAATTAATACCCTCTAGGTCTATCATGTTGTCTCAAACTCATAGATACAGAGAACAAAGTGGTGATTGCCAGATCAAAGGGGGTTTGGAGGGTGAAAAAAGGTGAAAGGATAAGTACCAATTGGCAGTTACAAAATAGTCATGGAGATGTAAAGTACAGCATAGGGTATAGTCAATAATACTGTAATAACAGAGTTTGATGCTAGGTAGGTACTAGATTTATCAAGGGGAATCACTTCATA
The DNA here is from genome assembly GCF_000151845.1 of Pteropus vampyrus. Lineage (NCBI taxonomy): Eukaryota > Metazoa > Chordata > Mammalia > Chiroptera > Pteropodidae > Pteropus > Pteropus vampyrus. The sequence goes on along the minus strand of NW_011888934.1, from coordinate 227,626 downwards.
AGTTATATAAATGTCTAACCATTATGTTAGACATTTATAACCTAAAACTAATACTATACCTAAACTAATATAATATTGAGTGTCAATTATAATTTAAAAAATTTTAAATTTTTTTTAAAAAATAAAGCTATAGACTTCCCTCTAAACTTAATAGTATACCTAAAACTAATATAATATTGAGTGTCAATTATAATTTAAAAATTTTTTAATTTTTTAAAAAAAATAAAGCTATAGACTTCCCTCTAAACTTACAAAAAAAGCTCATGTTCCCATGATGGAGTGTCTAATAGACATTTTGTACATGGTAACTCCATCTCCCTCACCAAAGTTGATTGTATCAAGAGTAGGAATTGACCCATTAGTTTAATTAGTCTGATTCCTGAAAATTTTAAATTAAGACCAATGGAGAGATTTTTTTTTCTTATTTTTTGTGCTGTATTTGTAAAATATAAGCTCTGAAGCTGTAGATTGGGAATTTTTCACAACAAGAAAGGAGACTCAGAGTGATACTAGCTTCTAGAAAAGATAAATCTCCAAATCTCAATAGCTTAACGGAATGAAATAGAACTTAACAAGATAGAATTTTGTTTCTTAGGCACATCAAGTCCATGGTGGTTGTGGGGAGAGGGTTTTTAGCAGAAGAGGAGGACATGCAGTTATTCAGAGCCCAAGCTCCTTTTAACCTGTGGCTCCCATCTTCATGTAAGGGCTCAGTCTTCATCCTGCTGGCAGATGGAGAGAGAGAGAACAGAGATTGCATAGGAAGTTCTTATGGGCGGGTATTGAAGAAGAGGCCAGAATTAAGCTACATGGCTATACCTAATGGGAAATGTAGTCTAGATGTATCGCCAGAAGAAAACGAAAATGGGTTTGCCAAACAACCAGCCAGTGTCTTCCTATAGAGAAAGCTAGTCAATAAAGAGCAAGGAAAATGAATAGATGAATTGAGCAAAAGAGATGAAATGGAGAGAAAATCTTTATGGCTTCCAGATTATGGTGTCAGTCCCCTTCTAAGTTTGCACTGCATTCTCTGTAACTGGGTTGACCAGACATTCTGTATCCTTATAACTTCTCTACTCTGCCAAAACTAGCTGCTTATGGCTTCTATGGTTCACGACCAAGACAATCCTAACAAATATTCACATTCAGGAGGAGGATTGTGACAGCTTGGAGGAAATATATGTCTTCAAAAATCTCCCACCCCATCTCTACGAATGTAATGTGAGTTTCATTTACTTACATCCATTTCTGTAATGACATTAGCAGCACGGAGATTAGTGTTTACAATTCTGCTAAATCCCTTTATACAGATGCTGCAGCTGAAGTCAGCATAAAAGAAGCAAACCAAGACAGTGCAAGCAAGCTGTGTCGGAAAGAGTTGGTTATTATATCACACACATTGATTTATAGGTTCAATTTGCCTTTACCTAAATGTCTAGTTATTTAACAGCTGTTATGAATCAGCAGATAGAGGATTAAGTGAGGGGGGGAAGCAGGTGAAAAAATGCTTTAATCTTATGCTACAATAGAGGAACAAGTTGAGTCAGGTCTCATCTAGTAATTTTGGTTCTCTGATGCTTCTTAAAGGAGCGCATTGTTCAGCTGGAAGGTGAAACAACTTAACATATAGACCACTGGGCTGAGTTCATATTAACCTCATCAATGAGTGAGATAGGCAACGCTTACTATGGGTTAGAAAGCAATGTATCAATAAACATTGGGAGTAGCTGGCTCAGTCAAAATCATTCTGACTAGCTTTGTCTTTGAATAAACAATTTACTCCAGAAATGTGAATGAGAGAACATGAAGATTTAACAAGATGCCATATAAAGTAACACATTGGTTACCAAACAAGAATCAAGATAGGATTCAGTTGGGATTAATTCCTCCCCTGACTGTGTTCAAAGTTTATCAAAGTGTCGGACAATAGCTAGGAGGGATTTACCAAGCAGAGGTATCTTTTTGTAAAAATTTATTAAAAATTTATTTTACTCAGGAGTTTATGAAGGCAAAAAAGGACTTGCTGAGAATGTCTGAAACCCTCTTCTGAGACAAGGCTGAGAAAAAGTTTATTTTTTGTGTATGTTCGGCATGCTCAAGAGAACATAAGCTGGGTGCTGAGGCAACTTTATACTCCTAGACACTAAAGATGATTCTTACAGGTCTGCCTGGGGGAAGAGATGCTGTGCTGGTCCAGCGAGGATCTTCTTCTGTGTCTGGACTTGCTCTTGCCTTACCAATTTGGTCTCTGTTCAGATGTTTGTCTTGCTCGAACCTTGGCCTAAGCATTAAACTTGTTCAAAGTATGTCTAGATTGTTTCTTACTCGATTTTTCCAGTACGTTTTGCTTCTCTTTAAAATGTTCTGCAAATTCCTAGCTCTAGCTCTTTTACTTGAACTTAAAGACCATCCCACCCTGCTCGCAACACACACACTGGCAATAGTTTTGTTCTATTTGGAAGCCCCCACAAATGGATGTTTTCCGTACAGGCTCATATACCTCCTCTCCATTCTTATCCCTGCCACATAGAAGCAGCTCTGGGCTGCCATTTAATCACTTTATGGCAAACATTGAGCAGGATAGGATTTTAGAAAAGAATATCAGCACCGCTGCTGAAATTATCACCCTACCTACATTCACTACACTTTATGTCTCTTTACAGCTACCTGGTAAAAATATTTGCTAAAATGTTCCTACATGGATTATCACAGTGAAAACACCAAGACCTGAGAAGGGAGTATTTAAGTACACATCTGGCAGTAGCCATCTCTTCTCATGCTGAGATCCACAACTCCTTCTTCTAGCCACACTGTTAGTTGCATAAGGAGAGGAAATCTTTCAATCTTAGATGCACCTCAAGGCCCTGAGTCTAACTGAAAAAAAAAGTTTGTGGTTGCAAAAGCAATAGGAACTATGCCTGCATCTACAATTAGTTTGCTCTCTAGCCGCAGGACCTTTGCACAAGCTGTTTGAACAAGACACATCAGAGCACAGATCAGGTTAAGGTAAGAGCAAGTCAGGACACAGAAAAGAACCAGGCCTCTGCATGGGAATGCTTTTCTACTCTTACTCATTTCATCTGGTTAACTCTCATTCTTTCTTTAAATCTCACACATTTAATTCCTTTTCTGAATTGTCCAAAATGCAGTTATACCTTTTTATAGCTCCATGTACCTCTCCTGAATAGCACTATGACTTGATTTTTTATGCTCTTCTTTCTGATTATAGTTTATCTTTCTCACTAGGCTGTCAGCCCTGTGAGGGCAGGGACTGTGATTTTACTCATTGGACTCCCTATTATAACACTGTGCTAAGCAAATCAGTATTTATTAAAGGAATGCATAAATAATTGCTTTCTGGTACACGATACAAGGTTATTACTAAATCCAGAAAGTAAATATATCCTCGAGAGAAGAACCCAAGCAAATCACATCTGCTAAAGATTTTCACAATGTGAATAAATAGAAGAAGGGTGCGACCAAAAGATATTCCTCACTGGGTTTTTGTTTAGTTAAAATGGTATCCCAGGTAAAGGAAGGGTGGAGACTGGAATGAGTTGAGGATGATTTTCCAAGGTAAGCTCCAGCGGCAGGCAGTCCTGCTGGAACCAGGGAGATACACAGGCTTCCCTCCAGCCCCTGGCGTCTATGACACCCATGAAAAGGCCTTTAGTAGGCACCAAGTTGTCTCTTCTCTTACAAAAGTATATGTACATATATTTTTTACAGCTAGCTGGCCGGATTGCTGTATGTTGTTCGTGTCCCTAAAAAGTGATTTGGAAATTGAAGTTTTGACAAATACATTCTAAATACACTAGGGGAGGAGTGCTTCTTAACTTGGATTCATGAAAGAAATTTCATGGTCTATAAATTCATAAGATTATATCCAAAATGTGGTTTATGTGAAAAGATGTGTATTTATTTTCTAGAGAATGAATTCTGGAGCTTTTAATCAGATCTCAGAGGAACTTATAAGTTTATAAGAGGTTAAAAATCATACCTAGGGGAGCATATTAGGAATCCTGTAGCAAGTTCCTTTCTAAAACAAAGACTAATTTATCTATTTTCTCTCTACATAATAATTGATGTTCATTATTATTTATATAGTATACTAGTGTATTATTTTGTACAAAGTCATTAGAATAATTTCTCTCTAGCATAATATGTCAGCATATTCACGGTACTTATATGCGCAAAGAAATAAATCTGAGCGTTTCTCACAGGAAAATTTTAAAAATTTTACATTTATGTTTATTAGGAAATATTCATCAACATTATTATTACTATTATTACTTAAACCAAATTGAAGTTGAAAACTACAGGCTAACCTTTTTTTTTATAACTAATACATAAGAGCTATTTTTATTGATAAAAAAATCAAATTGAATAGTCACCTTGTATGATGATCATATTGTGTGATTACAATATTTTATAAATATAATCTTAAGATAATTAGAAGTGACAATTTTAGTAAACTTTTTATTGTTGTTTGGTCTAGATCTCAAAACATTGATTTATCCCAAATCAAGGAGTTTTAGCAGTGTGCTAGGGGTAAGTGTGGAACATGACTTATCTTCCTAGGCCAAAAATGTTTTCTTCACATTAAGTAAAAATATTCTTATATTAAAACATATACCAATGTATTGATGAGCAAAATTTAGATTAATTTTTAATATAAACCACAAGACTTCCAAGCAGTTTTACTTATCTAATGAGTCATTTCTGTTTTACCTTCCTCACTCTAGATCACTAAAGATTCTTTGGACACAATATTGAACGTTAATGACATTCGATATGGAATATTTTTAAAAAGAAATCCTTTGTCTTAGCCTTGGAATGCAAATAGCATAGTGAATTTTCTCTAAACAAATAATTTTGCTTACATATGTATATATACATATAGAATTCTAGATGGGTGCCATTTTAATGCAATTTTATAGTAATACATATTACTATATATATTTTCAGAGCTCTTAATATATTGATTTTTGTTCTATACAACTAAGTATTGCTAAGGAAAATGGGAAAGGGATTTTAATTTGTAATCCACATTCATGTGCATTGGTACCCATTCTCTTCTAATTCTCTCCTACCTAATTAAAAGAGATATTTCTCTTCCTATTTAATATTTAACCTTTGGATATCTTTCTCCTTTTCCACATAAAAATATAAACCATTGATAATAATAAAAATGACACTGGCTATCATCTATTGAGAGTCTACTATGTTCTAGGCACTGTGCTAAGCTCTTCTATGTACATGATTTTATTCAACCCTCACAACCACCTTTTATGGTGGATGTAATTTTATTTTATAAATGAGGAATCTCAAGTAATGAACTTTCCCCAAATGACACAGAACATCCAAGAAATTAGATCTCAAATTCAGCTCTGATTCCAAACTCTTTTAACCATCACCTTCTAATTCTATCAATTTTGTATCTCAATGTCTCACAGGAGAATTTTTATAGAGAAACCAATCTGCATAGAATTTTTACACATTATCTTTTTGTAGATGGCTCCTGGAAAGCAAGAAGTAGGGAATTTTTCAACAAGAAGGCAATATTTGTGTTGCATCTGGAATAAGGCTAATCTCACCAGGTGGTATAAGAGAAGTGGATCTTGAAAAGCAATATCAATATGTGTAAAAGCACAGAAGGAAAGTGAGAATTTAGTGTGTCTGGCATGGGAGATATGTAGTACCAAGTGCAGGAGACAAAGCTTGATAAATTTAGAGGACTGATTTATAACAGGACTTGGTTGCCATGCTAAGGAGTTTGGGGTTTTATCTTAGAAACGTGAGAGATCCTCCGGAACCATTACAAAGGGATGACGTGATTAGGATTTATTTGAGAAATATCACCCTGGTTCAGAGAATGAATACAGGAGAATCAGTCCAGTGTGAGGGTGACGACTTCGACAGCTTTTGCAAAAACTAAGGTGAGAAATGATTGAAGATAATGAAAGAAATGACAAAGGGAGTGAATATTGGGGAAACAATTAGAGAGAGATACTGAATGGTGGCAGATGGACTGAAAGGTTTGCAAGAGAAGGAAGAATTGAGGATGACCTATTTCACTAAAAGTCATAATGTCTCTATAACCATTCTCTCATGCTTATGGATACATTAACTTCCTTTCAATTTAATTTGACTCCATTATTTGAAATTGATGACCTTGTTGAACTTAACATGTTATTATTCTAACACTCTATTATTTATTTATTTATTTATTTATTTATCTATCTATTTATTTATTTATTTATT
>NW_011888934.1:216911-221247 GCF_000151845.1 Pteropus vampyrus | reverse complement strand
ATCAGATGGGATTGGGCTTGTTCAGGATGGCATGGCCATAGACTATTCTAACACTTTAAAAAATAAAGAAGCTAATTAAAAATATTATATACTGTAAAATTTCCTATCATCATAACATTAAAAAAGTTTGTGAAATATAGCCAAATGAAGTATTTTTGAATAAGTTTATCTAGTCTCTGTAATAATATACCTAGAAGGTAATTTACAGTGGAATCTATTTTGTGTTTGTTGTGTCAGTTACTGTGCAGTGGTTAAATGTGTATCAGATGGGTACTAGACTTTGTAAGTCATATAAATGTCTAATCACTACCTGTATACTTGAAACTAATATAATATTGTATGTCAACTGTAATCGAAACATAAATTTTAAAAACTGTGAGACCTACAGAAGGAAAAGGCTGACTCTGGATTTGGCAGAATTTAGTATCAAAACCAACTCATTAAAATAAGAAGTGATCACATTTGGATTGATTTAACATTCAACTGGACTACAATCTTGTATGCTTTCCAGAATATGTCATATTTTACTCAAGATTAAACTTTAGCTGGTGCCAAAATTAAGGCAAAATAGCCAAATAAAAATTAATGCCAATTCAACATGATGGAAAAATTATTGAATAAATGAACAACTAGGAAACAAATTTGCCAAAAAATGATAACCCTTATCTAAAGGTACTAGAGAAAGGGAGAAGAACACAAACTACATATATGGCAAGAGGCAGTAGTTCTCAATCCTGGCTGCATCTGGAAATTTTTTCTAAAAGCCAGCACATTAACAAATATATACAGTAAAGCCAAGCTGGAGGAAATGTTTGTAATGCAAGGGACTTTTATTCAGAATATAAAAACCTGCTACAAATAAATGACAAAAAGACAAAAACTCAATTTTAAAGGGATGGACAACAACTTTGGATAATGCTCAAGAGAGGATGCATGAATAGTCAACAAGCACATAGAAATATTCACTTTAAAACCAAATGATATCATTTTATACCAACTAAAATGGTGAAAATGAAAGAGCAACCATGGCAGTCAACAAAAGAATTTGGAGTAACTGGATCACTCATGCATCGCTGGTGGGAGTGTAAAGTGATACAACCATTTTGGAAAAGTGTGTGGCATTTCCTAATAAGGTTAAACCTTCACATATTCTGTACTCAAGAGCAATGAGTATATATACCCAGAGAAAGACATGCATGAGAAAGTTTTAGCAACATAATAGCTGGGAACAACAGAAATTCCCATTGATTGGAGAATGGGTACACAAATAATGATATATTCATACAATGGAATACTATTTAACAATAAAAAGAGAATAAGCAAGAATGCAACAATACAGATAAATATAAATTACTAAAATGAAAGAAGCAGACACAAGAGAGTATATACTGCATGACGCCATCTATATGAAGTTTAAGACTAGGCAAAACTAATCTGTGGTGAAAAAATCAGAGTTATGATTGGTTATGGAGAAAGGGGGTTCATCAGAAGGGGCAATCATAAGGCTTTTGGCTGTGACACAATTATACATTGTTTGGGGTGGTAGTTACATGGATATATATACTTACTGAATTATATTGACCAGTGTATGTCACTGTGTATAAATTTATCTCAGTGGAAAAAAAACTAAGGCATAGCTTAGACACATTTCAGATATAGATGAATGAATAAAGTACATAGTATCACTTTTTTTCCAAATAGGAACCTCATCATCGTCATCAACAACAACAGCCACAACAACAAAAATCCCAATGCTCAGGCTTTACTTTAAATCAATTAAATCAGAATTCTTGGAAGTGGGACCCAGGCACTGGTATTTCCTAAAAAGCTCTCCTGATGATTCTAACGTGCAGCCAGAGTTGAGAACTAATGGCATGATGTAATGTATTTGAAACCAACTTAAATAGGCCAATAGCTAGATAATTAGTAGACTATATATCATTTAATAAATTAATATAATTTCTGTTATGGACTGAATGTATGTGTTCCCCAAAATTCATATGTTGAAACCCTAACCCCTAATTTGACTGGTTTGGAGATAGGGCCTGTGAGGAGGTGATATAGATTAAATGAGGTCATAAGACTGGAGTCCTAATCTGAGATGGCTGGTGCCTTTATAAGAAAAGAAAGACACCATGATACTCTCTTCATCATGTGAGGACACAGAGAGAAGGTGATCTTCTCAAGCCAAAAAGAGAGCTCTCACCAGAAACTGAATTGGCTGGCACGTTGATCTTGGACTTTTCAACCTCTAGAACTGTGAGACAGTACGTTTCCGTGGTTTAAACCACCCAGTCCACAGTATTTTGTTATGACAGCCCAAGCAGATTAATAAAATTGCCATGCTTGAAAATGAAGATTTGAATTGCCAAATTAGCAAACAAATCAATGTTAACGATATTTGATTTTATATATCATGCTGGAGCATAATTTCTACTCACCAAATAAAAGAAATTTGATTTTGCATTGCAACCTAGGTTCTGATTCAACAACTTCAATTTCTAAGTAGTTTATGACCAGAGGATTTTAACTGAATAATAAAGCACATCATTTTAAATATACTCAGGTGCAGTTGGCATTTAAAATTCAGCTGCATTCACAGGTTTCTCCTGAATTCAACTGGTCTTTTCTGAATTCAATAGAAACATGTTCAGTATTATAAGATAACAATAATTTATTTGTTAAATATAATTTCATCAGTAATAACACAAACCAAACAGTTTTCCTCTTTGGAAGAAAATTAATTTTTATGGAAGTTGAAAGCTTGGTTTCACTTTTCTTTTTAATATGGAAATCTACCAAAACCTCATCTTCATTTCTTGTCAATAAATCAAATGCCAATTAAGATTGAGACTTATAGTGTATTTGGTTTCTTTGCTTTAATAGTTTTTTAATGTCAGTAGAGTTTTCTAATTCTTTGGACTGCGAATTAATATAAGGTAATCATATAGTCATGATTACTGGTAGGTACATTTCAGTGAAAAAATTTATGTTTTTATACTATTGGCTTATGTGGAAAAATTTGCAATGCTACCAACTTACATCTGGAATGTCTAATATGTCATCAGTGTCAAAACTGAGTTGAGAAATGCAATAGAATTATTTAAAAATCAATATAATTTCATATACTTTTCAGAAGGGTCTCAAATTTCAAGGAACACAAACAGCACTTAAAATGTTGCATTTGGACAGAATAGAAAGCTTAAAGTCACTCCTCATCTGAAATTTTAAAAATGTTTGGAGTTTTATTTTTACGGTATTTATTAATGTATATAATATTTTTTACATGGAGCATCTTATATATACAAGAAACCATCCCAAATGTTTCAGAAAATTTTAAAGATGAAGTAGACCTCTAGTGGGTGTGTTGTGTCTGGAAATAAGACATATACAAGTAGCAGGAATATTATTTTATGATTTAGTTAACAGAAAGAATTATGTGAGTTTAAAGGAAGAAGAAATTCCTTCCAGGTGAGAGAATCGGGAAAGATTTCTTTGTGGAAAAGAGAGAATTTGAGCGTAGAGATTGACTAGGATATAATTTAGACACTATGTTTCATAGCGAGCGATTGAAGCTGCTCACTGCCAATAGCCTTTCCCTACCTTGACACACCAGCTCTTCTGTGTCTTGTCATCCTCTGGATAGACTGTCTACTTCTAAAATATCTTCAAATCTAATACTCTGTCTTCTGGCCACAACCTCCAATTCATCCAGTGAGCTTCTGCCTTCGTTTTCATCACTTTTTACTGTCATTAATATCTCGTTTCTTAATGCAATAACTTTGGAGCTGAAAGATCTGAAGTCAAGTCCAAGCTCCACCACCCCAATAGCTGGAAGACTCTGCTAAGTTATTTATCTATTCTAACCCTTGGCCTCCTCATTTGAAAAGCAGTGTTATTGATAGTTTTCATCTTGTAGGACATGAGCATATTCAATTAGATAACGTACAAAAAGATTGTAACTCAGTGCCTGCGTTAAATAAAGGTGCAAAAATGGCTTTTGTGTGTTAAAATTTTTATTGCTACTTATCTCACTATCAATGCTAAGGATTATAATCACATTTATTTCTTTAGTCCATTTCTCTCTCCTTGTCCAGATCATCTTTTCAACTGCTGCTGATTCATCCTTTTCACCTTGAATTCCAATAATGGCTAGTATTCATTCAGTCAGTCAACAGTATTTATTGAGTATCTACTATGTACCAGTGTTATGCACTGGAGCTATGTTGAGTAAGTCAAGGAAATAGTCTAGGGGAGATGCAGCCATACAGTCAATATAACATCATGTGATACATATAGAGGTAAGTTCACAGGAGGGGGTTAAGTACCCAGTCTT
>NW_011888934.1:197564-216300 GCF_000151845.1 Pteropus vampyrus | reverse complement strand
TCCATGAAAATCCTGGTGTGAGATGAAGTTTAATAAAACTTCAAGCAAGTACAAGATAAACATGTTATAGCTATGACTAAGTAAGCTTTTTGACCAGAATTTTCTTTGAATGCAAAAATAAATAAATAAATGATAATAATCAATAATGTTCTAAGAAACATGAACGACCAAGGAAATTCATCATATTAAATGACCAAGACATTTGTTGCTGCGTTGGCTTATGAAACCTCACAGATGAGTCCCTTCTACAGAATGCCTTTGGCCAAGCGGACTGCTTCCCTCAATTTAGGACAATTCTGAAAGTCATCTTAACACGGTGCTCCCCAGACCTTTATTCCTACTGAATGGCAGCTCAGCTCCTCCCTCTTCCCAGTTCTGTTTCCTTCACTCTTTCATGAGTGTTATTCCCCAGGACACCTCCAATAAACTTCCAGCCCCCAAATTTCTGTTTTGGAGTTTCCTTTTCATGAAATCCTAGGACATCAACATAGTGAACATTGAATGTTGACAATTGTGTCCTGCATTTTTCACATCAACAATTTACAGTGTCTAAAGTCACAAAATGTTTAGTTCTCTGCTTTACCTTCACCGTAGCCAGAGCTGCAGTTACCTTTACTTCTTTCCCTACCCAATGAGATTCTGTTCTTTCAGTGTTTCACTGTGTGGAGGATATTTCCGTATACTTGCTAAACTAGAGAAACCACAATTCCTAAGCAAGCCATGAACCCCCATTAGACCTACTTTAGAAGGAAGTTCTTGCTCTTGTAAACATTTTTCTTGCTCAAGAGGAGATGTCAAAAAGCCAGAACTTTAGGGTTGCTTCTGTTATCTTTTACCTTAAAATATTTTGCGGTTAGATTTACTCTGAAGCATTTAACTTGAACTTTCTAAACTGTCATTTAAATGACTATTCCTTAATGCAGACTTATTAAAGTGCAGGTTAGCTATAAAAATCATTTTTACTCATAGTCTTTTAATTAAAATAAAACACTAAATACCTAAATGTCCCAGGCACAAGTTGGTACTGCCCCAGAACAAGTCTGCTGTATATAATGGCATCTCTCATGAGTCAGTGTATATTCTGTAACTCATTTTGGAAGCATTTGGTTGACTCAACCCTAAATTTGGCTAGTAGAATTAGGAAGATAAAAATATAATAGCTTCTGAGTCATCAGCCCATGGGTAAATATATTTTATAATGAAGAGAAAACTGCCCATATAGAGGCCATTTGATCATTTTTAAGCCTTGTAGTTTTCTCAAAAGGTCCAGATCAGTTCTTGGGTATTGGTAATTAGCAGAGGGTAAGCATAATACAAATTTAAAGAGCGAGCATCCTTTATTTTGATTTGATAATGAACAACACCCTTCCTTCTCTTTTTCCCTACTCACTTCCACCATGCACATGCACATGGATATACCACTAAACTCTATTCTTCAATGTTATCTTACAAAAAAAAAAACTAAATTTGGGTACAAAATCAAACAATAAAAAACCCATCTCATACCAAAAGACAACTCTGCATGCCCAAAGTAAAATCGGAACAATTGTTTATAACATGGTGATCCACTATTACATGTCTTCCTGAGTGTACAGTTGGCAGCTGTGCTGAGATAGTCATTCTTGTTGCACAAAAATACATGTGGCTTGTGGCCATTTAAAGAGCCACTTGGACTCTCAGCCACAACAGGAACCCCTAAGGCCCAGGGTCATTCCATTCAGACTTTGGCTAGGAAGAGACCAAGGCAGCTCCAAGGGCATTCTATGTACTTTACTAAATTAACTCCCAAATCACCCCTTCATTTATAGGAGACCAAACAAAAACCCCTTCAGATCTTAAAGGAGCAGGCCAATTATGAGAAAATAGGGTCAGTGGGGAGCCCTGGAATCACATCAAGGGGGCAGCTACTGCTCAGTATTGTGGTCACAATGTGATAATATACATCTAGTGTTGCCAAATATTATATTTTTTCTAAAGGAATTAAAGTCAACATTCTTACATAAAATATCATACTTTTTAAATGTTAGCAGCTAATTAATTTTTTAAACCAATGGACTGACTAATAGAACACATCTATATCGAGTCTTCACCACGACTACCAGCATGTCCTCATCACCTCTCTGACCTTCCTACAGCTCTCCATTCACTCTATCACTCACTCACTGACTCATTCTGTCCAGCTGTTCCTTGAATGGGCAATGCCTTCTTCTGTCTCACAGCCTTTACACCAGCACTTTCCTCACCTGAATGGTCCTTTCCTTAAGAAGTCACATAACTCACCCTCCACTTCCTTCAGGTATTGTTTTAAATGTCCCTTTCTCAGTGAGACTTTCCCTGGTCACCCTATTTGAAATTACACCCTGTCCCCACATTCCCTATGTATTTTTCCCGCTTGATTTTACTAAAAACAATTTATTACCATCTAACATATATGTATTTATTTCTTTGACTTTTTTTTTCTGTCTCTTCCTACAGTAGAATGCAAGCTTCTTGAAGGCAGACATTTTGGTTTATTTTGCTCATGACTGTATTCCTAGTGCCTACAACAGAGTCTGGCACATAGTAGGAACTTGATACATGGTTTTTGAATGAATTAATTAATAACGAACATATGAATCTATAGGCCATCTTTGGTCTGTGGCCTGGGATTCCCACTGGTGACTTCTAATTTATACTGAAAATCTCATATGGCACAACACACACAAAAAAGGACACATGATGACGTTTGGGCAGTGAACATTTAAACTCTTATTTTCTGAGAAAGTCATCAAACGTTGTCATTCGCAATCTCACAGAACAATTCTGTCAGTTATAGTGTGCTTCACATGCAAAAGCATATCCAACAATGTCAAGCTTATTAATCTCATATTTTATTCACTCCATTTTGATTAGATGCATACCCAACAATGACAAAGTTTAGAGTTTAAGCTATTCAGAATAAGTCACCTTACCCACAGTGTCGAACTTCAAGTAAGTAGTGTCTAAAAGTAAGCAGTTTCTTTGCTGGTTGGGAAATGAAAATAAAACAAAGATAAAGAGACACGAGAGAACAAAGAGTAAGCCTAATCTTTGTGAACAAAGGAAGTTAATTCACAAAGATGACATTTTCTCTCCAAGTCTTATCTTGCCTCTTCACTCTGACCTAAATGATTCAAAATTTTGGATACTATTGTTAAGAACTCAGCTCATTTTTATATTTCTTTTCTTCTACTTTTTGCTCAGAGAAAGTTCAGAAAGGGCTTACTAAATTAAAAAAATAAAATTCAGGTTGTGTGTGTTTGTTTATATTCTCTGATCTAAGGAAAGACTAAACAATCGGAACTCTTAAATCTAAATAAAATCAATATCCAAGATAGGATGAAGGGCATAGGGTAGATAAATATATATTTAAATAAAAATATACCAGAGATGCCTTCGAATTTTTTTTTTTTTTTAGCAGTCCATACAGTTTATTCAGCCATATAAGAGGAGAGAACCTTCATCATGATAGACATAAGGCAGATACGGGATACATTTCTTATACAGACCAATAACTACCTTTAGGTTTTACAATATGTCGCAGGCATGATTTGTTGCATACAACAACCATTCATTCCTTGAAATATTTTTAATAGAAGCTAATAAATGAAATATACTTTATAACTGGGCAGTAAATTTTGTAGTTCATTGCCACAAGAAATAGTATACAATGAAAATACAAAAACCTTGAAAAGGATGAATTTCTAGATGGAAGTGCAAGGAAGCTCCATCTAGTATCTTGGCTGCCTACAGTGCCAAAGTGGGTGATTAGCAAGAGGGCTCTCAAAAGTTACCGGCAAAACTTCAGGTCTGCTTTCTGCCAGAGATACTGTGCCTCTTGCTACTACAAGAGCAATAATGGTGACTTCTCTTTCACCTCCCAAATCTCATGTGAGTGTCTCTCACTCCACTGGTCAAGGAAATGTAGTCTTCCAGCTTCCAGGGAGAGTGCAGAAGGCAGCAGGAGGTGTGCAAAGATAACAACAGATGATCTGGCCCAAAGTTGAAACCAGTAGCAAAGGCAGTGCTTTTCTTCTGCTTTCTACAGTCAAACTAGATCCATTCAGACTGGGCCAGATGGCTCCAATGTGACCCAGGATTTGAATCTTCTGTTCTAATGAAAGAACCAGACATTCCTGGAGCCATCAATGGGTTTAACGATCTTTTCTTTGTGGCATTTTCATTCTATAAGTAAGACAATCACACAAATGTGCTAGAGTTGCCTTTTTACTAAAATTAATTGATTCCTTTAAATAGTTAATTCTGCTGAATGGTCCTGCTGTATGTGGATACCTCTCAATTGGCATCCACACTAAGAATGGGGAACGGTGGGGAAAGATTTTAGAAATGAGGAGAGAACTAACTTATTTACATGAGGCAGACTGAAGTCTTACCAGGCTGAGACCAAATTCATTTTAGCAAAACTTATAATTGCAATATAGACTAACAATTTCCTCTCCTGCAACCCTGAAGCCTTCCTGTCCCGTGACTCAGTTTCCTACATGAAGGAACTGTTGTCGTAGTTGTCAGGGTAGTCAGAGAAAGGAAACGCTTGCTCACCTTTGCTGTGTTTGGAATAACCACTCCACATCAAAGGGGTGACTCACTCTGCACACTTGCCAGCCCTGAGCTTGCTTCCTACCTCCCACCACCCCTTGCCGGCTGTGCCGTTCTTGGCTGGAGAGGCCTTCCACCAGCAAGCCCAGGTCTGTGGAGCCTGGCACACTCGCCTCCCTGTATGACGAGGCTTCCTGAGGTGGGTTGTTCTGCAGGTTGGGACCTGAAGGTGACCACCAATTTGCCTGACCTACAAAGTGTATAATTCATAGACAAGAAACTGGGTTTCTAACTCTGCTCCTAAGAGAGCACAAAGGGAAATGGAATCATTGTCTTTTCCTACTCCTTTTAACAGTAAACACGTAACCTGAAAAGGTATGAGTACCCATTTTCATTGGTTTTAGAGAAACATGTTGCTGCTGGAAACTCCAGAAGATATCAATGAGCTCAGCAGTATTTATTACAGTGTGGGGCAGAAAAAGGGTGCTCAGAAAAGATTTGTTCCTGGTGGATATGCCTTTATTAGGGTAACTAACTGCACTTTAGAGATTCTTAGAAAGGAAGAATCCATACTTTCATTAATAAAATCCACTACCAGATTCAATACTAAGGAGAATGTGGTTATGGAAAAATAAAGGGCTTTGGAATGAATAGAAATAGGTTTGAGATTAGGAACTCTGGGCAAATCCCTTAAAATCTTATCAAATAAATGTAGCATGGTGCTAAAGGAATTTGGACTCAGATTGGTCTGTGCTAACACCTACCAGCCACATGACTAGTAGTGATTTACTTCTTTAACCTTCTATTTCTTCATGTAATAAATAGAGTAACAATGAAATTTTCTTCTTAAGCTTTTTGCAAGGATTAAACAAGATAATACGAGCCATGTTCTAAAAACAGAGCCTGAGACACATTAGCATTCAATACATTTTAGTTTTTCCCAGAACCTGTTTCCTAACTTGGAAAAAGGGAAGAATAAAACACATCATACTCTGCTGCAAAGGGATATTAGAGATCAGATGAAACAAATAGAGAAAGTGCTTCCCAAATATGATTTATTAGCATTATCTAACTCCCTCTTAGCAATGAGCCCATGCCTTTTTCCATTTTCTGATCATGGGCTTGCTACTGTTAACTTTTGACATAGTACTTGGCAATTTGCATGTAGATTTAACAGACCAGTACTCAGAATGTCTATAGTATATGATTCCTCCCATTAATAATGAGTATGACAACCTGCATGTGTTTAGGGAGCATTATCCACAGATATTTTGCCATTGAATGCTCACATTGCCAGCTTTCCCCATGCTAGAATGTTTAGGGGAACTGAAGTCTACTATGGTGGTATGGCTCAATCCATGTTGAGATGGTCCCAAGACAGACACTTATTAAAACCCGATCCTTCCGGGACTGTACTGGTGGTAGAATGACCTGCCTATGTTAGAGCAAAGCTCCTCTTGACCCACCTTGTCTTTCAGGCAGCCAGATAGCCTTTTCTGGCCTGTTCTGCTAGATAAAAATGCTCTGGGAGATTTGGAGAAGAATTGGTGTAAATGGGTTTATATATTACCCAGATGGCCTCATTATTACTCATAGTCAATTGGAAAATTTCCAACCTTTTCTACTTGATCCTAACAACCTAAGGGATTTCAACTGACATCTGCTCTCAAAGCCCATCTGGAAAGAGCATATATGAATCGTATTAGATTTCATTCAACAGACTTTAAGTGGGAACCATTAGTAACAAGGGAGTGGTGTAGCATAGAAGAAAGTCCTTCTGGCTTCAGAAAAAGATCAATTTAGGTTCAAATCCTAACTCTGCCAATTCTATTTGTATATCCCTGTGCATGTTAATTAACCTCAGAGCATTGCTTACTAATCTATGGAATAAAATAATGTCTCTTTACCATGTTGTAAGGAATAATAAAGATTTTTACACATAAGACACTCTAGTAATAATGTATTTGATAAATGGCAGCTATTATTAGTACTGTTTTCTTAATATGCTGAAATTTTCTAGCAAAAGGAAATGTTCAGAGAAATTGACCAGTTCTCCTTTAGATATCCTTATCACATATGGTTGCCGTATTAAATAGAGAAAATGGGTGAGAAAGTGCTTTGTAAAGCCACAAATATAAGGTTACTATGATTATTTTTGATAAAAGGCACTTGAGATCCAAGAAACACTATGGGAGAAGAAATGAAAGGAATTAGCTTAAGGCATAACTGAGGTTCATTTTTTACATACTAATATGTATAACTATGGCACTGTTAAAATAAATTCTGTTTGGCGGTGTTTATGTGTACCTGTGTGTACGTGTGTGTGTGTGTGTGTGTGTGTGTGTGTGTGTGTGTAGGTTTTTATTTGGCCAAACAATTTTCACTTTATTGATTCTTAAAGAATAATTAGGACATAGGAAGAAGAAGAACAAAAGTAGATTTTACTCTTAATATCTTACTTAAAATTTTTCAGGAAAATTAACCACAACAACAGGAAAAATAATGAAGCTAAAAATGTCTTAAAATCACTAGCTGGATGTATCACACTGAAGATTTACAAGCCTTAGAAAATTGCTCACGTTAATACCAAGTTATTCAATCTATTCTTTATCTCTGAGTAATGATTAACTTTTTAAGTTGAATTTCTTCACTAATCTGAAAAAACCCACACTTATTTGGAGGGCATTTATTCTCAGTAAGCTGTCTTAATTAAAATTCCAGCATTAGAATTGGCTATGGCAACATAGGCAATGTGACAAGGAGGTTCATAGATTACTTGAGTAATTTGATCAGTAAAGATGGTTCAGTACATTGAGTTTTGTGGTAAGTTTTATTTGCCTGCCTTGCCTGGGTAATTACATCAAATTTCCACATCGCTTGGCTGTGTAGGCATAGTGAAGATTTTTAGCTCATGCCCAGCCAGTTGAGAAAGCCTGACTTGCATAATTGGTATTCTGCCTTTAAAACATCTATCTGTGAATGCTTTGCTGAATAATATGCTTGAACTTGTCTTTTGGAGTTACTTATGTGGGTTAATATTTGCCATCTATAACTGTGGTACTTTATGAGCCTACCTAAAAATATATCCTTCTTAAAGTTCTTCTCTCCCTTCTCTTTCTTCCTTGTTTCCTCCCTTCCTTTTCCTTACTTCCAAATCTTTTTCATGAAATCATACAACACCAGAATTTGGTGGAACCATAGCAATTGTAACTACTTTATGTTTCTAAAACTTCATTAGTTCCCATACCATGTTCATGGATTTTTACATACCTAGTTATTTAATTATTTTTAAATAGATGTGCTTAAAAAAAAAAAAAAACAACTATTTTTTTAAAGATGCATTTTAAAAAAACTATATTCAAGAATCATAGCTGTAGTATGCTGATTATACTTTCCTGATAAACAATCAAAGAAATACACAACAAATAGGGAAAGTGTATAAATGTACCACCTAAAATCATGTCATTCAGCTTTTGGGAAATACAGTTCTGGTCCAGCATTCAAATAAGAAAGCCGAGGCCCAGAGAATTAAAGAGATGTCTCCTAGAGGCACAGAGCCAGTTTCCTAGATGAACAAAGCTAATTGCTGAAACCATGCTTTTGGATATTCAAGTCCAGGCATTTCTTACTATACTACATCAACTTATGGTGTTAGTTACCTTAAGACAGGACTGTAAGAATCACTAACTAAAATATTATAGAAAAACCATCAGTAGCAAAGCTATGAAAACAGCACATCTTCCTATTTATTTGTCCTTTAATAACCACCAACAGACCACAGATGCTTCAGGACAGTGGTCCTCAAACAAGAGTACTCATATAAAAGTTTACAAAGACTTTCCAAGGACACGGATGGTGCTAAGGATTTTTTCAGAATCATACCTTTCCTGTGAATTCTTACCTAAGAAAGAGTCTATGGTTAAGACATCTCTACTTATAATTGCCCTTTTGCCACCTTACAGAAGAAAATCACATTTTTTATCTACTGTATTACCCTGAGTGAAGGTACTTCAGCAGTGACGCCAAATACATAGATACTTGAAAATACCGTACCATGCTGGTGTAAGCATAGAGGAGTGAAAGAATTTCATGTCTGGGTAACAGATCACAGATAATCTCTAATTCTTTGCTTCCCACAAAAATGAATAAAGACTAAACAAATTTTCAGTTGCTAAATCTATAAACTTAATTTTGTATAATCAACCAATATATAAATTTGGGCATAAAGTTGTTTAAAGTTCCAAGAATTAAGTGTCATAACTATAATATAAATCCTTCCATCCTCATCCACGAATAGGATTTTTTAGCACTAACCTCAATTGAAATAGCAAACAAGAATAAAATTAATATCTAACCCTGAACTCATTCTAATAGAAAGTAATATCGATATACAGATCCACGGGGAAAAACCTTGCCTGATCCATTTCACTAAGAGATATACATCAAAAAGAAGTATTTTTTAAACATTGCTTTTTATTACTTTTAATGTTTATCATTATTGTAATATATTCATATTAAACATAATTTAATTATACAATTTATTTTGCCCAGCTGTTAACCAATAATAATTGTGATATCACCTAGGAAAAATATTTTTTAACATTTAGAATCTTTTGGAAATTTAAAAAGTAAAGTTTGGTTTATATATTTGCTGCAAAGGAGTATATAAAAACTAAGGTCATTAATAAAAGACTTCCAAGAATAAAATTATGTTATGCTATATGAATAAAAGTATATGAAATTAGTATAAAACCTGGTGAGGAAGGGAAATGGAAAAAATGAGTTAAAAAAATAAAGACACAATGCAATATGTATATATATATGCCTTACTGCTCAATTGTATACCTGAAACTTACTGGATTTCGTTAACCAATGTCACCACAATAAAAAAAATAAATTAATTAAAAATAAATAAATAAAAACAAAGATTTTAAATTTCCAATTGTTAAATAAGAACTTATTTACGAACTACTATTTTTTAGATGGATGATGACAGGGGATCAAATTACTTTGGTATTTATATTCCATAGGATACATTTTAAAATTATGTAACAATTTTATTTTAAAAGATTAATATTTAAAATAATTTGGAAATTACACAATTTGTAATTATTTATATTTTGTACACATTTTAGATGTCATCTTAAAGTTCGGCCAGGGTTGTATTGATTTTCAAATTCCATTAAGGAGTGCACAAACAGAAAGTTTGGAGACCATTGCTTTCATGGCTAGAGTCAGTTTCCCAGCAGCAGAGTGCTTCATGGAGAATTCTTTGCCTCACACTGGTTTCCCAGAAATGAAAATGGTAACTGTCCAAAGGAGCATACTACCACCTGGATCCTGCCAGAATTCCTGGGACAGAACTTCAGATATCCAGGACCCAGGAGAGTAAGGATGCCCTGTGGCTTTTCGTGCCTATCAAACTAACATCTATAGGAAAGTTCAAAAGCCTCACAGAGCAAGTTGCACTGGTTATAAAGAAATCTTCTCCAGTCCCCCGTACCACTATAGAATGTAACTTTGTATTTACCAGATAAAATAAAATGGTTCTTTTTCACATTCTTATAAAATTTAGAAAAATTCAGAAAGATAAGATTAGAAATCATTTGAATAAGAAAAACAGCAGCATATATTTCAAATATATGTATACATAAAACACATAAAACAAATGTTTTTAAAATGTTGTGTAACCATGATATTATTCAGTTATTAAAATTTTGAAGTTTGACTCAGTATTGAAGTTCGCACTGAAATGGTCTTTTAGGAGAGTTAATTCAGACCACTCTTCACCCTAGTAATGTAAATGTTTAATTCTTCTAACCCAGAAAAGAAACAAATTATTTATGTATGCTCTATTCCAGCAACATCATATCTCCTAAAGCTTATAATTAGAAGATATACAAGAAGTTTCCTTTAATTTTATTTTTCAGTTTTTATACTTTTCTTGCAAGAATCACAGAAAAAGAGAGGAGAGGCATAATTTCCCTATATATTTAAAATGATTGGACTTTTAAATAATTATAAAAGTATAAAAATTGCTACAAATGATCATGATCAAATTAATAATTTTCAATTAAGACTTCATACAAACATTTTAACACAATCGTAGGGTAGAAATCGCTTTTAGCTTTAACCTCAGAGCCATATGAAATATAGATTTTATACTGTTCTATTAACTCCTGGTTATATTAAAAAGTGGTTGATTTCTCTTTTTCCAATGGCATCTATCCTCATTTTAAGAGAAAGAAAACAAAATAAATAAATAATGAAATCTAACACTCCATGAGCACATTTACACACAGTCCTTCTACAGGGCTGAGAATCTGGAAATAAAACCAACATCAACGCCAACACACTCCTCTGCAATGTCCTCTTACCCTCAACAATCACAACTTTGCCTTATGCCACTCATATTCCACTCTAGAATGCTGCAAAGAAACCATGGAAACTATTATCATTAGAATAAAAATATTAGAAAAAAATGCTTCTATTTAAGAAAATTTTCTTCTGTGCTAGACTTGTAAGGGATTTATTATAAACACTATATTGCTTGGAAAATCAGAAACCTGAAAATCTTTCAAGCAATTAGGAGAAAACGTCTTCCTTAAGTATGAATTATTTTTTTCAAACTCAAATAAGTCTTCAAATACTGTTGATAAAGAAAATTGCCAGACAACACCAGTTGTTTCACTTATATTACAGACCCAGATGATTTTTTAAAAAACAATCCAACATTTTTACTGGTATCACAAAGATTCAATACCCCCAAATTTGCTCTGACTCATTTTGGAAAAAAAAAAAAATCACAGATTCATCCAAAGAATATACTAGGATGACTCGATAGAGAAGATGGATAAGTAAGACGACATATTTTGGATTTAAACTTAGGGTAGGTGCAGCATAGCATTCAGGTCATTTACTTAAGAGAAAGGAAAAGGTGAGTAACACCTTGCCCTTTTGATAAAAATCACGCACCGCTTCATGTTTCATTTAGTGTGTTTAGTATATTTAGCTATGATATTTACAATAACTGTGTTCCAAGTTGATGAAGGTTTAAGCACAACTGACTAAGTAAGTGGGTGTGAAAGACAGAATAAGTCATAATTATTACTCCTTTATGCATATCCTTACAATATTCAAGGGTATTGAGACTCAAATTTATACCCTCTGCAGCTCATTTTACTTTACCTTTTCTATGGAAGCTCAGTTAACTTGAGGCAGTTAGAGAAACTGAAAGTGCAAAAAAATATTTATTTAATAGCGCTTCAGGTGTTATATAGTACTTTGCTAAGTTTCTCACACTGGCTGAGAAAAAGGCTGCTTTCTCTACCTCGCACATGCTTCTCAGGACTCAGTCTACTCAGAGCTTTGCTCCTAAGTTTTGGTCTGAGGTAAAAAGCCCTCATCCCGGGTGAAAGGATAAGAAAGACAAGAAAGTTATGCCTGACCTGTCCCTCTGTCTCCGTATCCAACCAGAACAGAAATATTCAGCTTCCCTGTACAGCCTTGCGGAATCTTCTCACTTTCTGCGGGTATAGGCAAGTCTGGTCTTCAGTTGATGGTTTGGCAGGCTGTGGGACAGGAGAATTTAACACATTAAGCTTTTATCCTTTGCAATGGAGTACTATCTTTGACTATGAATAGGAATTAGCTGTATCATTTGAATGTTTTTAAGATGTAAACCAAATATCTGCTTAAATATCTATTTAAATGCTAATGACAACGTACGATCTTTAGCCTACTCAGAGCAAAGAAAAGAAAATATTTCTTTTTCACAGTTTGATGTTTCAAGTTAGATTTCCAACATTTTTGAATAAAATACCCAAACATGTGCTATTTTGTTTTGCTCTGTTTCAAATATAATAAAACAATGCTCTTAAGTTTTATTTTACTCCACAAGGTAGGTAGGAGTTATTAGGAGTTACTCTGAAACACATTCTGTGGACATGACGAAATGTACGTGAACACTTATACAGGAATATGTAAAGCTTGAAGCTGGTAGCACACGCTACAACAGTTTTCTGTTAGATCTCTTGATTGGGCCAAACTTAATAGATATAAATTCACAAAATAATAAAAAAAAGGAAAAAAAGAAAAATGCCACCTTTTACAAAACAATAACAATAACTCATTGTAAGACTTTTATTGGTTTAGGCACAAGCAACTTAACTTAAAAAGCCAAGACACTACTAGAAATAAAAGAGAAAACAAAACTCCTTTGAAAGCTAAACACAGAGGTTGATAAAAAGTTTTTTTATTTACAAATATAAAGTCTATAATTCCCCTTCTTGATCGAATTTGTGGAAAGCTCTATAATTGTCACATTAGTCTCTCATATATTAGAAATGTAAATAACAATAAGAATCATTATGATATTTAGTAAATGTCTATGTAAGGATTTTCCAAAAGGGTGGTTGTCTCCCAAGTTCAGGTTCAGTTAATTTATGTTCAACATTCTCTTTAGAAACACATGTCAGTGTAGAAAGAAAACTACCCATTTGCCTGGAATGTTGCTGCTCTTGGTTACCCTTCATTGGAAATGAGTGTTCTACCTTGTTCATTCATTCTGCCTTTGGTTCCATTTTCCCACCCAGTAATTGTGTGGGAAATACTCGGGCAAGTCTAACACTTTCAATCAAAGTACAAAAGCACTATACTAAAACCAGCAGAATAAAATAAGAAAACCATTTTTAAAAGCTTCATTGTTTGTCAGTTAAAAGAAGTGTGTCAGATTTGAAACTTCATGATGAGTAAGCTTTTTATCTACTAATTTTAACAACTGATGTGCTTGTTGTTACACTGTGTAATTTTTATTTTATTTTTAAGGACTTTATTTGCAAAGTGTAGAGAGAATAAATACTTAGCATTCGTATTGCTGTTTTGGTTCTAAATCTGAAGTAGCATTGTAATAGAATAAAATAATCAGTCTTGCTGACTCCACCTTTCTTGAGCCTGCCCAATTCCCATAACTGTCACTTAGCAACTTCTGCTTAGTTCTGCACATAAATATGCTAATAGTTGAAGGAATCTAACCTGTAACCTAGGAATTATTGAAATAACCTTCCTGCTTGAAACTACCTCCCCAAGGAAATAAGGAAGGTATGTACAAAAACAATGATTATCAAAAGATGTATAGGAACCTCATGACTGGGACCACAGCAACCAGAGTTCATCGAACAAAAGCAAAGAAGTTTCATCCTCCCCCTTGGACCTTTGCTGACGTCCTGATGTCTGTGGTCATCAATCACATCCTGACCTCAAACCCCTCTGGTTTCCTTCTCCTCTTGACATGAGAAGCCTGAATCCTGTACTTTCTTTAGGAATCTAGTCTATCATCTTCTTGGCTTGCTGGCTTTCTAAATAAAATCACTTTTCTTGCCCCAACTGCTTGTCACTCGTCTTATTGGCTGTTGTGTAGCAGTGGTTTAAGCTTTTGCTCTATTTCAGTATCTTTTTATAATTTTAGACCTGAATATTTCATCCCTTCTATTATTTAGAAAGATGACATTAAGTTAGAAAGAAAATTGCATCACAAGATAAGACACCTTGTTTATTTCTATTACTTCTATCCCCTAGGGCCATGCGTGTAAAATGAGAGTGCAGCAGACAAAAAGACATCAGAAGGCATCTGGTGGCACTCCTTCCCTTTACAGATGGGAAAACTGAAGCTCAATGAGCCAGTATGGTTTTGAACAAGGGCACGAGTTTTGGAGTCAGATATAGCCAGGCTTGAGCTCTTCGTAACTATGTAAACTTGAACAAGTTACTTAAATTTTCTGAACTTTGGTGTTTCCCTTTGTGGAATGGGGATAATAATACTTATTATCATTTCTATAAGAATGTCCTGGAGGATTTAATTAAAATTATGTATTCGAATGCCTGATAAACAGTAGACATATAGCACTTCGTAGTCCTCTTCCCTTTTCAAGGTAGTAAAGTAAGTTAGTGACAGAAAGCTGCACTAAATTTTGAACACAACTGTCTTGTATTTTGTGCTTATTTCTTATTTCTATCATAATTGTTAATGAGTTCCAAGGAAGCTTCAGCTTCTGGAATTGAAATCCCTCTATTTCCTGCCTCTTTCAACCATGAGTTTTCTCTGTCCCACTTTAGGGTAAATTGCTCAGGAAAGGCAGCAGATCAATAGTTCCGGATTGTAGATGTTGAATCCTATTCAAGGTCACTCTTTCTTATCATGTTTTCTTATTCTCCAAGAACTAGTGCCAAATTTATTTCTTAAGAATTAGTGGACCTTTTCTAGGACTTTTTTTTTTCTTAAGTTCAATGTATATGAGTAATAATGTTTAGAGAAATAAAAGGCAGAGGAGAAATGAAAGTCCACACATAATAAAAAGGTTTCCACCAAGATGATGACAATCAATAAGTTATCAAAGTCAGTGACTTAAAAATGTCCAGACATAATAGTATGCCACAAGAGACTTTAATGCATATGACAAAAAATGCATTGCTAATGAAGTACCAATTTTTTGCAAAAGACATGTTTTTATTTCTTATAAATTATAGATTTAAGATTATCTTTCTAACAACATAGTTTCTAATCGATTTCATTTTACTACATTTTTCTTGGGAAAGAGATAGGCTGAGTAGGAAATAAAGCTGTTAGGATTGGTATTTGGCAAATAGTCTGCCTTAATTATGTTGAAGCCTGTGAGAAATTGTACTGATACACTGAAAGTAATTGTACATAAATGAATATATAAATTCAGGACTCTGTGTGATAGAGTTTGATATTTGGTAGTACAGCAGGGCTGGTGGAAGTAAGGTAGGCCAGCACACATCTCTCTTTTGTTAGGAGGAAATATATTGCCAGGGCATCTGACTCATATTCTCATTCTTCCTCATACTATAATTTAAACACAGGTGTATAAACATTGAGATAAGGGACAGTGAGACGAAACATATCCTTTATCTTCCTGACTAAACAGAACAGATGGAAAATCTGCTAGTGGCATAGTGAGGTGGAATTCTAGGCATTTGGACCAAAACCAAACACAGAGAAGACAGAATCAGGAAAATTCTTTGTCATGTAGCAGAACTGCATTTGGACCCTGTACTCACTGCAGGAGACATTAATCCGAATCTCATAAAATCCAATGTTCCTCATTCAGTCGAGTGGGTATTATCCAAACATTACCTCTAATGCCTTTGCCTGGAGTTCCACCTGCTCTTCCTATTCTACAACAGAATAAAATTTGAAGTAGCCAAATTTAAGTCTAATTACCTACCAGGATAAATAAGAAAATCCTACTTGTTTTTAGTTATTGGATCTAATAAATACTCCCCCTCTTAAATAAAAGTCATATACAATAAAAGAACAAAATAGAAAATAAGCAGTAGGGAAAGTGAAAAGAATGTAAATGTGGTAACCATAAAAATTAACATAATATCCATGATTAACTTTAAAATTAGATGATATCCTTGGCAGCTAAGATGAAAGAGAATCACTTAAAAGTTACACGCTTTGCACTGAACACCAAAATTCATTTGAGAAATATCAAATAAGCTAAAACTATAAATTTTATGGAAAGAGAGAACACAGAGGATATCTTCATGACCCAAAGAGTTCTTACAAAAGACACAGAAAATACTCACTATAAAAAATTAAATAGACTATCAAAATTATAAACTGCTTATCAAAGGATATTTCATGAAGAAAATGAAAAGGCACACATTTGCAGAAATAGTCACATCATATTACATATGTCTAACAAAAGATTTATAATCATAATATGCAAAGGTCTTACTACTTAATAATAAAGAGCCAAACAGTCCAAAATGTTTAAAGTGGGCAAAAAATTTGAACAAAAAGGAAGATATATGAATGACCATGAATGCATGAAAAAATGCTCAATATCACTAGTTATCAAGAAATATAAATTAAAATTACACTGGGATACCACTACCTATCCTCTAGAATGGTTGAAATTTTAAAACCTGACAGCATGAAATATTAGAAATGGAAGCTCTCCCATGTGTGTAAAATGATGCAACCACTTTGGAAAACATTAAATATACCTACCCTCTGATCTACCAAAAGACTTGGACAAGAATATTCATATCAGATTTACTCAAATATCCCCAAATTAGAATCAACCAAAATATTCATCAATAAGAAAATTGATAAACAAGCTGTAGTATATGCATACTACTCAGTCATTAAATGGAACAACTGTTAAACATGTGATAGCATCACGAATCTCAAAAACATTATGCTACAGAAGACACAAAAGAATTTATACATTTTCCCACTTATATAAAGTTTTAGAACAAGAAACTAACTTTTGGTTAACAAAATTAAAATTGTATAGTGGTTTCCTGGAGGGGAGGTTCAAGAGGAGATTAACTGGGAAGGGGTACCAAGAAACTTTCTGAGATAATGGAAATGATCTAGATCTTATAAGGATATGGATTACATGGGTGTGTGCATTTGTCAAAATTCATGAAACTGTACAATTACAATTTGTGCATTTCATGCTATGTAATTAGAAAAGGGATAGAGATTTTCCTTAGTTACTCGAGTGTTGAAATAAACAATGCTCTCAACTACAGTTTAAAGGCAAATTATGGAGAAGATTTTACATGTCCAAGAGACCACAGAGCTCCTAGACATCCCCACTAAGACACCTTGTTTTCATTATCTCTAGAAACTTGATCTCAACTAATTTCTCCCCCTCTTAAGCCTTTTGTAGCTATAGACAGGCAGCATCTGCATCACCTGGCAGCTTGTTAGAATTGCAAATTCTCAATCCCCACTAAAGCAGAATCTTTGGGCAGGAGTCCAGGAATCTTTGTTTAACAAGCTCTCTAAGTGATTGTGATGCACATTAAAATATGAGGCGCTCTGCTGTATTATAATCTGAGGTGGCGAATTAGGAATCTGACACCATTAACAGACCACCAGCAAAGTGCTTCAGCCTGCAGTGCTGGGTGAACACATAAGCCCTTGATTGGGAAGAACCATTTCAAAGCCAGTTGGCAGCCTCTGAGCAAGCATGAGTATTCTGGGCACAGGGACTCCACTGTATGGCCGCCAGAGCCTCCTTCTCAGAGAAGTACCAGGGCCAGCCAAAAAACAAATGCCATTTCTTCCACTTCCTTTTTCTTCTCGTTCCTGACCCAGTGGCATTGCTGACCTACCCACCAGATTTAATTACAGGCTGAGAGAGAAGGTAGTGTTTGAATTTGGTTCCCTAAGGAAAAAAATGACTTACTTCAGCTGCTGGGAGATGTGCTTTCAGAAGGACAGAGGGACTGCATGGTGGAGAAGCTCAAATAATCAGCACTCTCTGTGAGAATTTCCAACTAGCCTCCAGGATGAGCTGAAAGCAAAATGAGAAATGACTAAGAAATACAGTTCACCTTGCCAAGATTTATGGCAAGCCCTCCAAGTGATTGTGATGCACATTAAAGTATGAGATGCTCGGCTGTATTATAATCTGAGGTGGTGAATTAGGAAACTGATACCATTAACAGACAACCATCAAAGTGCTTCAGCTTCCAGTGCTGAGTAAACACACAAACCCTTGATTGGGAAGAACCATTTTAAAGTCATTTGGAGGAAATCTAGAAACCAACTCAGGTCCAGCACTGGCCACACATGCACCTGAAGAATGGCTATCTTATCACATTGTAGTTAGCAACATACAACATGTATAGTAGACCCACAAGTCTAAACTCATATTTCTCAAATAGGCTCAGTACTTTGTCTTTATTCTTTTAGCATACTCATTCTATAATTGAGTGAAGTTCAAACTACTTGCCACATGACAGCCAATAAGTCGAGTGACAAGCAGTTGGGGCAAGAAAAGTGATTTTATTTGGAAAGCCAGCAAGCCAAGAAGATAGTAGACTAGAGTCCTAAAGAAAGTACAAGATTCAGGCTTCTTTTATGTCAAGAGGAGAAGGAAACGAGGGGGATTTGAGGTCAAGATGTGCTTGATGACCACAGACATCAGGACGTCAGCAAAGGTCCAAGGGGGAGGATGAAACTTCTTTGCTTTTGTTCAATGAACTCTGGTTGCTGTGGTCCCAGTCATGAGGTTCCTATACATCTTTTGATAATCATTGTTTTTGTACATACCTTCCTTATTTCCTTGGGGAGGTAGTTTCAAGCAGGAAGGTTATTTCAATAATTCCTAGG
>NW_011888934.1:191503-196889 GCF_000151845.1 Pteropus vampyrus | reverse complement strand
TAAAGTACATAGTAGTATGTACTGACTTCTGGTAAGTACTCAATTAGTGATAATCATCATCATCATCAACTAATAAGTAACACTCGTTTACATTTCAGAAAAGATAAATATTTATGTATATACAATTCAGACACGTGACTATATTTTATCTTTTAGGAAGATGTAGGAGGTTGTGTTCTTTATGATAAAAGAGAAACTTATTTGATTTCCAATAAGTTGTATTTCAGGAAACCAGGGCAAATTGCTGTCAAATACTTTATAAATAAAATCAAGATATATATAAGTAAGCATACTTACCTAAATAATTGACATCTTAATCAGCATAAAAGAAAAAGAGTTAATCTGCTTTTTAAATAGTTTTAAATTAAATACAAATTTATTTATAAATAAGCCCTGATTGAATACTTTTCAATATGCAATTCTGCATGTTTATGCACTCTTTCACATTATAAAAGACATTGGAGAGACTCATGAAAAGATATTTGCACACCTATGTTCATTGCAACCTTATTCACAATAGCCAACGGGTGGAAGCAACCCAATTGTTTATTGATTAATAAAGAAAACATGGTATATATATATAAATATATATGATATAAGATGTCAATATATATATACATATATATCATATATAATGGAATATTGTTCAGCCTTTAAAAAGAAAAATATCCTGTGTTAGACACTATATCATGGAAGAAACTTGAAAACATTATACTAAGTGAAATAAGCCAGTCAAAAAGACAAATATTATTTGATTTCACTAATCTGAGGTATCTAAAGTAGTCAAACTCTTTACGTAGAAATGGAAAGTAAAATGGTAGTTGCCAGGGGCTGTGGGGAAGGGGAAATAGAATGTCGTTCAATCGGTATGGAATTTCAGTTTTAGAGATCTGTTGTTCAACAACGTGAATATACTTAACACTATTCAACTGTACATTTAGAAATGGTTAAGATGGTAAATTTTATGTTATGTGTGTTTTACCACAATTTAAAAAATATACTGGATAAGTTTCATCTTTGCCACTTTAATCTATTTTCTTTTTAAACAAAAGGTAAACTGTTAGGTTACTCTTTTTATTGTTGTTGTTGTTAAATCATGTCAAATTTTTGCCTAGAGCCTGAGATGTAGCACCCATAAAAAATTCCATCTTCCTTCTCAATTTAAGAAAATTTCGGTCACGAGGAGAATGAAAATAAAACACAAAAAACTAATATTAGTCTTTCTTAACTTTTTTTTTTTTTTAACACCTACAGCACCTGGTATTCCTAAGTGGTCTCCCTTACAAGTACTAACCAGGCCCGACCCTGCTTAGCTTCAGAGATCTGACGAGATTGGGCACATTCAGGGTGGCATGGATGTAGACTTTCTTAATGTTTTAACATATTCTTCTTCATGTTTAAAAAAAAAGAATCTAAGTAAATGAAGTTAACATTTAAACAGAAAATTAATTAGAACCCAGAAATACAGATAGCAAGGACGCCTTGGTATTCAGTTAGGTCTTTGTAATTGCTAAGAAAGAAAATGCTCATTTCCCACAATCTAGTCCAGACAAGAAACCAATTTGGATGAGTGACCTATTATGATAAGAAGAGGTCTCTGGTTACGGCTCTTACAAAACTTCAATTTTCTTTCAACACAACAAGCATCACTTTTGACAATCCTGCTCCACAGGAGACAGAAGCCCTTACAAATTCGCTATCACTCAATCATCCCCATTCTCTCTGCTTTAAAGGTCAGAGATCCAGAGGTTATAAAGTTGATGTGAATCTTCTGATGACAGTCAGAGGAATAACTCAGCCTTTCCTGCAGAGAAAAACTAAGAGAGAATTTATTGCTCTTAAATATTCTAGATAATTTTTTGTTATTCCCTATAGAAACACAATAGGATAACTGGTATAGTGAAAAATGTCTTAGATCTTAGAAGTCATTGGTTCCGTAACTCCTCACTATCTTTTTGAGCCTGAATGAGGAACATAAATTGTCCAAATTTTCGTTTTCTCATTCTATAAAGTAGGCCTTAGGTAGATCCAGCCCCACTTTTAGATCCTGCACTTTGAAGCCTTCCTGTGGTTGTGTCCCTTCCCACAGAGCTAAGAGTGAAAGGGACCAAGGGAAGCTGGGCCCACCCAGACCCTACATGTCTTTCTGCCAGACCATAGTCTGATTCACAAATCCCCAGAGTTCTCTGTCCCAAATGGACCCAGCCCTATTCTAGGACTGCATGAGCGTATTACCTGGTCCATCCTCCTGAGGGGGCACTGCAGGGCTATTGAGCACACCCTAGGCCTAAGAAGTGGCCCGGTGGGTTCTATTTGTATGCTGTGTGGACAAACCTTGGACATATGTAATATAGTGTCCTACATAAGTTTCAAGGACTCTTATGGTGTAGGACTGATCACAGAATAAGAAAAAGAAAGAGAGCAGATCATAAACTGGAGGCTTTCATTTGCATTTTTGCCCAGTGCTTCACAAATATTATGGGAAGCTTTGGCATTATCTGTCTCTCTTATTGTCTGGTTCATTACAAAATCAGATACTAAACAGCCGTTTTTTGTTAGACATAGCGATAGACTCCATTAACAGAGAGATAAGGAAAATCATGCCTTAGAAATGTCTGGGAAGGTCTATAATTATAAACGTATACTTTTAAAATTTTTATTAAATTTATTGCTGTGTCATTGGTTAATAAAAGTATATAGGTTTCAAGTATACAATTCTATAATACATCATCTGTACACTGCATTGTATGTTCACCACCCAAAGTCAGATATCCTTCTGTCACCATATATTTGATCTTCTTTTACCTTTATCTACTTCCCCACTGAACTTTCCCTCTGATAACCACCATACTCTTGTCTGTGTCTATGAGTTTTTGTTTGTCTTGTTGATTTGTTGCTTTCAGTATTATATCCCACCTATGGGTGAAATGATTCTTGACTCAATCTCACTTATTTTGCTTAGCATGATAATCTCAAGATCTATCCATGTTGTTGCAAATGGCAGTATTTCAGCTTTTTTTATGGCCGAGAAATATATCATTGTATATATGTTCCACATCTTCTTTACCCAATCATCTATTGAAGGACACTTTGGTTGTTTTTCATGTCTTGGCCACCGTGAATAATGCTGCAGTGAACATGGGGTACATATATCTTTACGAATAAAAAACATTTACTTTCAACATAATGTGTAAAGGGCTATAAATCCCTACCTTCTCCTTACCTTCTACATCATCTCAAATGATAATAGACCCCCGAATCTGCCACATCATTAGAACAAATGTCAGTTAAGAAGATCATGCTGGGTGGCAAAAGAGCTCCATGAGAAGAAAATTTTGCATCCAAATTAATCTCACTTTGTGCACAAGATGTTGGGCATGTTCATCTTCCTCATTCAGTATGGAGGTGACAGCAGAGAGGTCAAGAACCACCAACTTTAGAGTCATATAGACAGAGTTTGAATCTTTCTCTGCCATTTACAATTTATATGACTTATACCTAATAACTTCTCTAAGCTCAGTTCTTAATTTTGTAAAATGGCAATAAGGCTCTCTTCCTCCTATGAAAAAAGAAATTACTGTGTGGAATATATTAAATAAAATTTGTACAGTACTTCGCATAGGATCTGGTATATAGTAAGCACTCAGTAATTGTGAGTGCTCAGTAATTGTGATTTTCCTCAGTTGGATTTACATGCACAGCGCATCCATTTTTTATAACTCTATCTTGCATTTTCCGAAAGCCAGTGCAAAACAAAACTTTAAGCTAAAGAAGCTTCAAACTGTTAACTTTCCTGCTTGATTAGAAACAGCTTCTTTGAGGGTAGAGATTGAGTCTTGTGTATGTTTTTTATTTTCACACTTAGCATGGTTCCTGGCATGATCTGTTTTGGTTGAATAAATGAATTCAGAAAAGAGCAAAAATCATTTTCAAAAGTTTATGCAATGTCTATGACCACATGCATTCAACTGAAAACAAGGCGGTAATTGGAAATTCTCTAATGGCCCATGAAATGGGAGCTTTACCAAACTCTACACTTGTTAATAAACCAGAGCAATCTGAATTCTTAGCTGAAAATTTCTTAGCTAACTCTTCCAGACTATGAATTCCAGTGAGGAAATAGGCAAAATCATTTCTGTGCATCGATTGGCTTTATATATTCAGCTTCCATGGAGCCGGTGAGAATCCTCTAAGAAACAGCATTTAACTGTACTATCAGTCAAATGTTTATTCAAAATATGATTAGATAACTTACCACCTTTTTCTAAAGTTGACATGTGGGATATAAGTCACCAAGGCTAACAAAAAGCAGAAACTTCTTCTAAAGTGGCTGTTGTTTCTTCCTTCTCTCTTCCTATGGGAACATATCCTTGTAACTATATTAAAAATCAATGGAAAAATATAATTATTCAAAAAACTTTTATGTATAACTTTTTAGTAAAAAAATCTCACTTGATAGTATATTTCAGAAATATTAGGAATTAGATAATATCCTATTTCCTTTCCACCTTGCTTGATTTTGTATAAAACTCTTGGGTCCTCCTTTTATTTTTTCTTGAGGGAGATGTAATTGTCACTCTGTCATCTGTCAGAACTGATGTTTACACAGAAGAAATCCGAAAATAACCTGATTTTAGCTCTTTTTATAATAAGTTGTAATAGGTGTCTTTTTCTTTGCTTAGATGCTTATGGATTTCACGTAGTTTAAAATTTTGTCACATTTTGTGTTAGTATTGTGTTTTGGGGCATTAATTTTCATCTCATTAGTCTGTGATATAAATGAATATGAAGGAAACTTGAATCAAAGCTGGTGGCAAGATGGTTTATAAATAGAGGAGCAAGCTTGGGGAGGAGTCATAGGACAGAAAAGGGTGTGTATTCACTCTCTACCGTACTGTATAGAAGCTTGTAGAAAGTAGTGGTGAAAGTTCCAAGCTATAGCACATTCTGAGATGAGAGGGAGAATACTAGTGGGCAGCAAAGAAGTGACTGGAAATGGTGACCCACAGGAGAATTCCTCCATAGACAGGAGTCAGCAGGATGAAGTGGTGGCAGGGCAGTGAATGTAAGTCTTAGGCTAGTGAGCACTGATGTGTAAGAGATCAGGAGGCCTCAGCGGGGCCTCTGAGTCTCAGTAATATTTGATGTCTGAAGAATACTTGGGAAGTCTGACTAGATATAAGAAATATGGGCTATGGGAAGTGAACACACAGTGTAAACATATATATGCCTTACTGTTAACAGTACACTTACTGTTAAAGTGTACAGCTGAAACTTATTGGATTTCGTTAACCCATGTCACCATAAAAAATAAATAAATAAATAAACAAACACATAAATAAAATTTAAAGAAATAAAAAAATAAAAAATAAAAGATAAAAGAAAT
>NW_011888934.1:187086-190612 GCF_000151845.1 Pteropus vampyrus | reverse complement strand
AAGAAACACCTGGGAGCATGTTAACATTTATGGACTATAAAAAAGCAGTACCATCTAGAGTAGCAATCGTCTCCACATTTAGCCCATGGGCCCTGTTCCTCCAGCAACATTTTATTATAAAGTTGAAGAAGTAGTCTGGAACTGCCCTCATTGCCCCTTGGTGCTGCAGGCAGGGGAGGAAGTGAGCGGAGAGTAAGAAAGCTGGAGAGATATAGGTCAAAGAAGAGCCACGGGATACTCTTACACAATGCTACTTTGACTGGCAATACTGGATTACAAGGTCAAAGCCAGAATGGTCTGGAACTTTTCCAAGAAGAACAGATAAATCCAAAGGCCAACTTTAATAGAAAATATCTATTAGCAAACAAGATTTTATATTTTTAAAAGAATTGTAGGGCTAAGGCTAAGCATTTATTAGCTTAAGTAAAAACCTGGAGGTTTATTAGGCATTTCCTTATATTAAAATAATGAGTAATATTGGAGTCATGGCAGAAAAAATATAGATATGCTGTTAAATATTTATTTACTTTAAATGTGTTTTAATTGATAATAGAAGTAGATGGTTCAGGTTAACACATTTTCTAGTAGCAATTTCTTGTTTCCAGATATAAACCCCCAATTTTTATGTAGAACACTTTTCATTTATGCAAGCATACATACTTCACTAATATAACACACTTAACGTAAAGGATTGATTACTGGAAACTTGTTAGAAAACGGACTTCTAGAAAAGTGATCATATTGAAAACTTGCCATTTACAAGAATTCTGTAATTAATCCTTTTGTAGAAAAGAAAAAATACTAACCACCCATTAATTGATCCACCTTGGCAGATCTAGATTTGTGTCTCTGTAGTTTAATACAAATTTTAGCAGTATTTGGAATACTGCAAAAAAATAAAGACAAGTAAAAAGTGCCTTTGGAATAAGAAAAATATATTATATGGAAAATTTTATTTGAACAAGCAACCCTAAAAATAATCAACCTTACCTTTGTAATAAATCAATATTTATAAAGATAACTAATGTAAGTTATAACAGCAAAGTATAAAAATCAGTACAATAACCAATTTTATAACATTATTTCTTATGACAAAGAGTATACTGTTATCTAAAGACCAGGACAATTCCATCAAGAAGAATATAGCTGAGAGTGCCAGGTGTCAAATTAATGAAGGACATTATCAAAGATGGTGGATTTGGTGCATCTGGCTTCCCTTCCATGGAAACTGGCAAAACATCACTAGTCCTAATCCTACAAATGTAGATGTTTAAAACAAGTTGAGGCAGCAACGTTTTATAGACCAGCATGAAAAGAAAAACAATCAGAGGAATGATATAATTACAGGGTAATAAAAACATAAACACCATTATTGCATTAATTTTATATTTGAGTTTTTTCCATGGTTGGCTTACCAGTTTATAAGTGCAAGATTTTGATTACAAAATCGTTTAGATATTTTGTCATTTATCCACCCTAATACACACACACACATTGGATTTGATCATTTTGATAGGAGTTTGGTATAATTAGCCACTGAAAATAAAAGAGGATTTAGAAGGATTTTAACCAAACCTAGAGAGAAAAGAAGGATAAGTAGCTATCACTTTGACTTCTTAGATACTTACAAATTAATACACTATCAAGAGTAACTGTTCCTTTTTATTGATCTCTTGAGGCTATCAATATGCCCTTTTTTAACTTCCATTAAAGTGCAGGTTTATGGGGAGACGTCTGTGTTACAATGGCAAGTTACTTAAACTCTCCAAGATTCAGTTTCTTCACTTGTAACATGAAGACAATAATGGCTACTTTAGAAGTTTGTTTTAAAGAGAAGAGGTAATATAGAGGTGATTTATGCGACACAAAGCTCAATAAATGATGTTTATTATGTTAATGCTGGAAGAGAAAATCAATCAGAAAGAAGTGCCTCATTTTGATTCTCACATACAGCCCCTAGTCAATGTGGTTGAGAGCCAGGTCTTTATCGGAAAATTGGCTCAAAAATTCATGACATCAACAACAGTAACGAAATGAGCTCAATCATTGGATACTCACTGAAAATAGGAGTCCCGTTGGGGAGGGGTGTGTGTGTATGTGTGTCATGGTGCTATGTTTAAATAGAAGTAGGTATTTCAATAAAAATTAAATCAAATTCTAAAAAGAATTTGTAGGTAACATTTTCTATAAGTGAGGGGCACAAGTAAATCTCAAGGGACCACAGAGCAGCAGCCCCATGTTCCTATTATATACATGTGTCAAGGCTTCTTATATGCAGACATAGTCACACTGGGCAATCCCAGCCTTTAGTCCTCTCTCTTACTTTCAGAAATCCACTCTGTTTCACATCAAATCAGTGAGTTGATTTGTCCTTACTGTAGTTCCTAAGATGCCACGAACAGCTACATATCAATTTTACTCCTGCAAAAGGTTTCACTAAAAAAATAGGCATATGGGGAGTGGCTCCATAGTGTAGGGACTAGCACATCTGCTTTACGTGCAGAAGGTCTTGGGTTCATGCCCCAGGTGGAGCCATGGACCACACCCAGGGTGCGCCAGGCCCCCCGAGTGCACGCCATGAGCATGTGAGAGGAGACACCCCACCTTCAGAGATCCAGTTCTTAAGGGGAAATGGCAACATTCATAGGTCAGGGGTGGAAATGGGGGATGGGTAATGAAAGAGGGGGGAAAATAAGCATATGGTCAAATATGTTTGGAAAAGGTGGCAGATTAGAGCCTCACTTTTGGATAGTAACACTTAATAGTAAAGTATTAAAGGCTTTGAGAGGTCCTGTTTAACTCAATTTCTCCAAACTATTTGTTCACTTAAATTTTTTCATGTAACTTTATTTGGTATTCTGCATAATTATCATCCTGCAGAAGGTAGTTTGAGAAACAATAATTTAGCCTTAACTTTCTTGCTATAACAGAGGTTACATTGTTTTTAATGCAAAGATATTACTATACTAATGTAGCATTTTAAAAAATATCTTGAATTTTTACTCATTTGAGTATTTCCCATACATTCACACTTTACTCCATCACTTCTTCTTTATTAAAAGTTCCAAGATACCTAAAGGAATGGAACAGAATGGATTTCCTTCACTGACTTCTGTCTTTTTTCTCTACATTTTGTGGCCCATGTATTAAACTTTATAACTTTAAATGTCCTTGAGGTTAGATCTAAGGGGAGATAAAGACAATATTTAGAAACAAGAAAACAGAAACTAATAGTACTGATACTTTAAAATGTATATATTTACAAACATTATTTTGTCCATGAGACACAAAGGAGCACAAATCTTCTATATACACAGCCCCAAACCACTATGTATTATACTCAAAGATATGAAGAGTACAGAACCGCTACATACCTTCTGATTCTGAATGAGTAAGGAATCCATAAATAGCAAGGCTGTCTGAAGATCCACAATTTTACCCTGATAACATCAAATTTTATAATGAATGTGGAGAAGATATATATGTATACACATATAGCATATATATATGTATATATATATGAGGA
>NW_011888934.1:158892-186986 GCF_000151845.1 Pteropus vampyrus | reverse complement strand
CCAACTCCCTTCAGAATGAGATAATGTATTCATTATTACAGTATAATAATAATACTATTATTATTGGGCAAGTAGAGGCAAATTTTCCTCACTAGTAATACAATGTAAAGAACATTCTACAGAATTTGGTATGTTGGATAAGAACTCCCAACCTAAATACCAATTTTCATATGGTGTCAATTATCTAAAAATGATCTCAGTAGAAAGCTAAAGAATCCTGTGCAGGGGGAAATATCCAAAGGAAAATCTAAAAGGTAATAAACACATGGAGATCAAACAAGTCTGACAGGAGATAGTGTTTAAACTATTGGCAATTTTCCCCCTAGACCACTGGTTTCTAACCACATTCTACCTCAGCAGAGCAAAGAGCAAGGAAATTCCAGTGCAATTAACTCAATATTTCTGAGCACAAGAGGTGCATGAAACAAGTCTTTGGTATAAGCTACATGTTAGATGAACAATATGTTAATATATCTTTTAGTATATAGTTCAGATAGTTTCTGCCCTGATTCGTTTAGAGAATAGTGTCTACAATCTATAAATCCACATTCGGATTTAGAATGAAATAAATATCCAGTTGTAGAGAGACCAAAACTCAAATATAGACATAAAATTTGTACCTGTATTAAAGAACTACTATTTTTCTTTGAGCTAATAATTACACTACTCTGGCCCTCAATTTTTGCATCTGTGAGGTGATAAAGCCATACTAGAATATGTTTAAAATTCTTTCCATATTTTTTGCATGATGTAATTGCTCTATTTTCTAACTTTTCTCTCTCTTTATTAGAAAAGTAGTTATTTCCAAAACACCAGAGTAGAGACTAGCTGTGTTGAAATCTTCTGGCAAGCATTGTTAAAATGCAGAATCTTAGGCTCTGCCCAAGAGATTCTTATTCAGTAGGTCTGGGATGGGGTTCAAGATTTCACATTTTTTCAAAAGTGGTATTCATCTTAACATGTAGTCAGGCTTGAGAACCACTGACCTGGAGTTACTGAAACTAATATAAAATAATATTGACTGTCAACTGTAACTGAAAATTAAAAAAAAAAAGAAAGCAAAGCAAAAAAAAAAAAAGTTATAGCAGCCAGGAGTAAAATCAATATTTCACATTTGGAGGAAAATCACTTAGGATGTTTCAATGCTAATAACAGAAAAGCTGTGAATCTGACTTATTCAATGAGGACATTTATAATCTCAGATAACTAGCAGCTTAGGGGTTGGGCGAGCTCCATGTTTAGTTCTACTTTTGTCTGATTTGGCAGCTCTGTCTGCCTCTGTGAGATATTTTCAACCTCAGACTTTTAACAGTTCCCTTTGTCTCTTCTGTTCTTTTGGAGGAAAGATGTCTTTCCCCAAAGCTTTCCTGCAGCCTTTGCTTTGCATTTTGTCGTCCAGAATTGGATCACATTTATTAATTAGTTACTAGCAAAGCTTACGGCATTCCCAACATCATTAGTTCTCAGCCTTGGCTGCCTGTTGGAATCACTGGGAAAACTTTAAGAATATGAATATCTGGATCCAGCCCCCAAAGTTTGTGATTTAATTGGTCTGGTATGTGGCCAGGGCACCCAGAGTTTAAAAAGTTTCCCTGGAGACTTTAATGTAGAGTCAAATTTGAAAACCACTGTCTTAGATTAATCATCTGAGGATGGAATGCTACTGAGGAGTCAACTACCACAACCAGTAATATCCTTTAAAAGCCATTAGACGGAAAGGGCCTCTACCTTCCACTGGTGCTACAATCACTAGAAGCCTTATAGACTCACCCAAGGTAAGAACAACTAGAAAGTGCCTGAAACATGTGTTTTTTGACTCTTAGTCTAGTGTGCTTTCTACTATGAGACCCCTACTTCTACATCTAAAGTTGATGTGGAAAGAAGAACGAGTCATGCAGAAAGCATTGCAGTTTATCCTTGCTGTTTCTAACACCGTCTACATTTAAATGATCTCAACTAGTACTTGCTATAGCCAGTAAGGGGAAACCAGTAAGCAAGGTAAATAGTTTCAATGAAAAGAAGTCACATCACAACGATGGTAAAAGGTAGATTAAAAGCATAGAAAATTTTTACTTTTGTCATGATATGCCATGACATCATCACAATAAGAGCATGTTCTTTGATATGTATGGAGACAAATTCTCCTTTCAGAAAAATCTTTTCTACAAAAAAAATCTGTTGGTGAAATAGGGCAGGCTCTATGAGAAAAAAGACCTCAGTAAAGAAGAAGGAAAATATTAGATTTTTTACATGGTCTTTAAAATACATACTTTCACAAAAATAGTCGTCGAATTTAGCAAACTGGCTTTTAACCAAGAGAAAATAATTCTGATTATTTACAGGCCTGAGATTACCAAGTGGATCTTCCTAATTCTACATTCATATTATGTTTACACCTTTGAATTTTTTTAACTTGCATTTTATAACCATTTAAATTTTTATAAATGTAAATCGAAATGCCTTTCTTGGTCTATTAGCTAGTGAAGACTTTCTTTGTTTCATTATAGATGGTGGTTATAATGAAAATGTGAAAATTCTCCTCTCAGATTTCAAAGAATAAAAAATAAGTTTAAAAGTTACAAACCCTTATGCTAGAATGATTTCAGCAAGGGAGCTATAATTAGAGTTTAACAAGTCAGAAAGAAAAGAAATAGTGTAGCTATAAACTAATGTATTTACTAATAAAATCATTATATTAAATCTTAAAGATACCTTCTTGAAACTATAACAAAGATGGTTTGGAGCCTCCATATAAAATACTATTATGTAGCCAACATAAATGCTTGACTTTTTGTTAAAGAGTAGATATAGGTTGAATATATGGTTTTGAGAAGACATTAGATAAATTTCTTAATGATTATCATTTGTTATTAGGTATTAAAGATGATTAAAGATTTATTATTGTGAGACAGTTCTGTTCTTTCCAAATGTATATTATACTGTCACTATCAGAACCAAAGGTCCTTACCATCATGGTATAATTTTCTTCTCTTTACATTCCAAGGTACTCGCCATTGGTGCCACATTTTCTCTGGAGAGGAAACCATCCACCTCATGCTCATTCAACAAATGACAAACATTAGTGGAACACCATCCATGAATGAGGGACTGTGTCAGCCTCTGGCATTATTTAGTAAAGAAGCACAGACCCCCAACATTAAGGACTTCCTATCTAGTGGAAGAAAGAGTTATGCAAACCACCTATGACAAGTCAGTGTGTATCGTAAGAAAAGTAAGCATGGAATGCTGTGGAAACAGGCAGAGAAAAAGTACCAAACTGAACCAGAGAGTGGAGAAGGAAGGACTTTTTGGAGGGCATATGTTTATATAGGAATTAACTAGACAGAGAAAGAAGAAGAAGTCATTTCAGTATCATGAGGGAACATCATGTGAGGGAGAGATGCAAGTAATTAAGTGTAGCTGCCATGTAAGGTCTCAGATGGGGAACTGGAGAGAAGGCTGAACAAAGTGGTAGACAGGGATCAATTGCAGAAGCCTTGTAAGTTCCAACATTTTAGCCTGAAGATAATATATTGAGTTTTTTTTTCCCATCAGATTCTTATGAGTTTTCCCACTTATGATCAAGAAACCAAATAATATGAATAATTTGAAAGATGTTATAGTGAAAGGACAGATGCCCTACTTATGCAAAATCATAATATGCTAATACAGAAAGCAAGGCAGAAGTGATTGGATGGACACCTTTAACTGAGCACTTACTGTGAAACAGTGTATTAGGTGCTTTGCATACGTTGATTCCAATGTTTGTACCTCTGCAAGTTAATACTAATCCATTTACATATGAGAAAACTGAAGCTCAGAGGGATTGAAGGGCTTACTACATAGACTTGGCAGCTTCTGGTGAGATGAAAAACAAGGCTTATTCAATTGTCTCATAAAGAAACATTGCGGGATTTTTTTTTTCTGTTCCTGGTACATTTCTGAGAGAGAAAAAAAATAATATGGAGGACTACGTTTCCTCTAGTATCGGTGAGCAATGCACAGCTCACATATCTGTCATTCAGCAAATTCGCAAGTGAGTCATCCTTACTCCTTTTCCCAGGCTAGAATCCAAAAAAAACTTCTCATCATTTTAAAATGAGGAGGGTGTCAGATTGGGATTGAACTCTGCCCACATCAGTTAAATGCATGTACATTTAGCATCTGCTGACTCTTTAGTTGATTATAATCAGATCTTCCAGTCACCACATAAGGAGCAAATACCTTTGTTATATAGTCAAAAATCTTTGCTCTACTAACATCTTTATAGCAGATGCATGGACAGTGGCCCAGTGTTCCCACAGGAACTTTTCTTTTCTTGTAAGAAATAATCTTTTCTTATAAGATTATATTGTTGATTAAATTAGAAAATATGTTTAAAGCATTTAGCATTGTGTCTGGAACACAGTAAATCTGTAATATATGGGAGCTGTGTTCCAGACACAATGCTAAGTGCTTTAAACATATTTTCTAATTTTTGTTAAATAAACTAGACACACACTAACACACACTGAAGAGTTTAGGACTCAGAGTTCCAGCTTAGAACAGAACCACTCAGTATATTCACTGAGGTCTCAGGTTGGGAAAATGAAGGGATCACTCCCACAGTTTGGGTTCATCAGGATAGAAAAATCTGTTAACAATCAGACAGTAAATGATCAACTCTTCTAGACACAGCATTCCCTATAATCCCTTGTTATCAGTAAATCATCCTTTTGTTTAAGAAAAGTAGTTGAACCCCAGCTTTATTTCTAGATGAAGAATCCAAAACACAGGGAGGTTATATAATTTATTCAAGGATGCACGAGCTAGAACAGATTGGAATCAAATTCACATCTGGCTGTAGGTCACTGGAAAATCTTCCTAAAACAGATCTGAGATCATTGCTCACTTGCTCAAATTTTCTTTAATTCTCTACTACTTGTTTAATACAATTTAATATTTTCGAATTAGCTTTCAAAGCCCTTTACAATACAGTCCCAAGCTCTTTCTTGCAAGCAACCAGAACCTAGACAAACTCACCTGTTGCTATCTCCTTCATAAGCCCCACGTTGCAACACTTTGACACCTTCGTTCATTCAGTTCTGTCTTCTCGAGGTACACTTATCTTTTCCT
The DNA here is from genome assembly GCF_000151845.1 of Pteropus vampyrus. Taxonomy (NCBI): domain Eukaryota; kingdom Metazoa; phylum Chordata; class Mammalia; order Chiroptera; family Pteropodidae; genus Pteropus; species Pteropus vampyrus. The sequence continues at coordinate 181,871 of NW_011888934.1, read as the reverse complement.
CACCTATCCAACTCATATCTGTTTTCCACGTGCCAGCTGAAATTTCATCTTCTGCAAGAAAACTTACTGATGCACCCAACTGGAAGTGATTTAAAGTGATCTAAATTCTCACACCTGATTTCTCTATGGTGTTTTTTTCCGTGTCGAGCCTATTTTGGAATACTTAATTGCAAGCTCCTTGTGGTTAAAAGTTGTGTTTAAATCATCTCTGCATTCCCATAACCTAAAATTTATATAGAATAGATGATTTTAAAAATGTGTTTTGAGTGAATGAAAGACTGAATGCTGACACAAATTTCCATATGCGTATTTAAGTTATTGATAAAAGTATGTCACTAGAGAAGATTTGCTTATGTAAACAGACATTTTTCCATTTTATATTACATATTCAAGCATCTTAACTGCACAGAACAGTGGAAGGATACTTGTGCTCTTTGGGTTTTGTCAAAGATTTAAATGTAGGAAGTTCATTGGAGTGTTCTAGGGAAAACAACTATGAGGAACGAAAGTGACAGAATTTGGTCAAAGGAGAAAGTCAAACTGCGATTAGTTCACAAAAAAGGCCTCTTTGGAGTTGGGCAGTCCAGAGTTGAGGTAAAGGGGCCAGGTCTTTGTAGTCACATGGTCAGTTAGTTATGTGATGCAGGCAGCATGCAGGACTTTCCTTTGACTGAGACACGTCCCAGGTAGGGGCTTAGCTTTGAGCTGTCAGCAGCTAGGGCAGGAGTAACTCAACCTTGAAAGAAGTCTATGCAGCATATCAGCTACAATCATCCTTTTGCACTGGGTGGCCCACTTGGTTTATATAATAAGCTCCTCCAGGACTTCTTTTGTCTCTTTTCATGGAGAAACTTTGAGGAAAGGAATGTCTGTGGGACAAACCATGATCTTGCAGCTGCAGCTGGTCTTAGAGCAGTAATGGATAATGACCATCTCCCTCCTCTACCCTCTGTTCTCTATTCCTCTCATTCTCAGCTAGCAGATCTGCTGGTCTAGATGACTTCCCTAGAGAGGTGATCTAGACCTTCATCTCCAGTGATCATGGTCTTCTCAAGCTGTGGCTACTTCACTTGTATCTTTACTGCACCAAGAGATATCCAGTGGATCATCTGGATACGAAAGTCTTCCTCCCTGTCCCCATTGGATATAAGCAGTCCCACCTCCTTCTGATAACCAGAGTCATTGATCCTTCATAGGATCATGGCTGTTCTCCTAGCCTGCTGGTCTCCCAGCACAAGGATCCTGAAGAGTCTGGGCAGCAGCCATAGCTTAAAGTTTGATAAGACTCTTGCTGTGTTCCGTGGTGGAGGCATTCACCTACTGGAAGCAGGCCCTCCAGACAAGCATTGCTCAAAGTTGCAAAGACAGGAAGCACAAATTCCCCAGGTGGGTCATGGGGAGTGATGGTAAGTGAGACCTCTGCTATTTCCACACCTTTGTTTTATCTTTTGGGGATGGAGCACCATATATGGGGGTTGATTTGGAGAATATACTACATTCTGAAGGATGGTTCCCCATCCTTGGAGATTGTTGTCTCCAAATTGGAGCCTCAGCTGCACCTACAATCGGGTGGTCCTATATTCTATCTGCTTCTGGGTGATTGCAGATGGGAGAGGAGCTGTGGATACCTTGATCACATGCTCACCACCACACTGGATGTGATGTGGAAGATCATACATCTAGGTCATATACTCTAAACTTGCCAGCACCATGCTGCTTCTGGGGTCAATATGTTATCCACTGAAGGGCCCAATTTTCTGAAACTCTTCTTATTCTCCTCCCACTGGAATTTACACTCTCAGAGTCTAGATCTCAGCTTGCTGTCATGGGGAAAGCAGTCTAGCAAACTGGTATGTGCTCACAGATTAATAACTAATTTAATAAGAGGCTCTGGAAATGGTCCCTTTAAATCAAGGTCATGGTCCTTAAAGTGGATAGTAGACACTGGAATTTTGGTGAGGAAGATGCTTTTGATTAGAAAAAGGATGACATTTGTATCCCTCAAACAGATAGTTATAAAGTCATTACAAAATCTGAAGATACTATTTCCTCGCGGATAGTTAATGGTATTACACTAGGCTTATCACTGTGCCCATGATTCTGTGCAAGAGGGGATCCGATTTCACTTTTTTACTCTGAGCATGGAAGAGTAAGTTTAACGGGGGTTTTATCTACCTTTCCCCCACCATTGTCGCATTGCCTAATGTTAAAATAACTGCATTTCTATAATAAACCATCCTTGGCCATGAAGTAGTTTCCTTTTCATATAATGCTGAGTTTAATTTTCTGGTATTTTGTTTAACATTTTAAAAAATCTGTGTTCAAGAGTGAGATAACCTTTAATTTTTTTTCCCGTATGGTCCTTTCCAGTTTGGTAGTGAAGTACTACTGGCCTCAGAATGAGTTGGAGAGCATTCTCTCTTTTCCAATTCTCTGGAAAAATTTATATAAGATTGTAATTATCTGATTCTTAAATGTTTGGTAAAACTAATCTTCTAAAACCATCCAGGCCTGCAGTTTTCTTCGAGGAAAGATTTTAAAATGTAAATTTGATTTCTTTAATGGTTATGGAATAATATGTATTTTTTTCTTCTTGAGTCAGTTTTCCAAATAAATTTTCAAATTTTTAGCATAAACTTACTCCTGGTAATTTCTTATCTTCTTAATCTGCTATATTTTAGTTGTGCTCCTTAAAATTTTTTAGTATTGGTGTTTTTGTTCTTTATATTTATTTTTTGATCAGTATTAACAACATTTTTTTGATGTTATCAATATTTTCAAATAAACTCCTTGCTTTGTCGATTCTATTATAGCTTCTTTTCTTACTTTACTAACTTCTGTCTCTATTTCTAAATATTGCCTAAGCCACATTACACTACATTTGATATGTATTGATGTTATGATTTTTTTTCTTTGATACCCAATAGTTTCTTAAAGGCCTATAAAAATAGTTTTCCAGACATAAAATTTTAAGTAATTTTTTGTTACCGATTGTTTATTTCATTCTGCTGGAGCCAGAAAAATGATCTATATGAGACTAATTTTTAAAACTCATTTTGGTTTTCTCCATGGTTCAATATGTGGCCAGTTTTTGGGTCCCATGTATGCTTGAAAAGAACATGTGATCTCCAATTATTGGGTATGGGATTCTATATATATGCATTAGATCAAGTTTATTTGTTATGTTTAAGTATTTTATATTCTTACTGATTTTATTGTGTACTTGATCTCTCAATTGAAAGAAGTGAGTTAATGTCTCTCATTATTATGGGGGGGCTTATAAATTTATTTGATAGTTCAGTCAAATTTTATTTTAGGTATTTGAATCTATATTATACGTGCATAAAATTAGAATTGCTACTGGTGATTTAAAGCTTTTATTATTATACATTGACCCTCTTTAATAATGCTCTTCAGCTTTAAAATCTATTTTATCTTAAAATCTATTTTTGTATGTTTGCTTTTGGTGGCCATCTCAATATAAAAGCTGTCATTTTATTGCAAAATCTATGTATTTATTATATTTATACAGCATTTTTCTTTTCCCTTAAGTTTTTTAATAGACTTTATTTTTTAGAAGTTTTGGATTTACAGAAAAATTGAGAAGATAGTACAGAATTGCCATATGCTTCCTCATTGTTTTCCCTATCATTAACATCTTACATTAGTATGGTACATTTGTTATAATTAATGAACTGACATTAATACAACATTATTAACTAGAGTCCGTAGTTTATTCAGATTTCCTTAGTTTTTACCTAATGTCTTTCCTGCTCCAGGATCCTATCCAGTATTTCACATTACATTTAACCATCATCTCTTCATAAAATTAATTAGGAAGAATTCCTTTTTACCTGTTTTCTGGAAGAATTTCTGTGAGATTGATTATTTCATATATATGATTTTTTAAAACTAATGTATTTCCCAATATTATTTTTATTTTAAATGTTTGGAAGAATTGAAAGTGATTTTTTCTGTGGTGTTCTCTTTGTGAGAAGATTTTAACTTGTGTATTCAGTTTCTTTAATAGATACTGGAGTATTCAGATTTTCTGGTTCTTCTTGCAAGGGTTTTAATAAGTTGTATTTTTTAAGAATCTGCTCATTTCATTCAAATTGTCCAATACTTTGGTATCATGTATATAACATTCTTTTTTTTAATTTTATTTTTGTAGAAGCTATAGTGACAGCACCTATTTATTCTTTCTTTTGTTAATTTGTATTTTCGCTCTCTCCCTTTTTTTTTTTAGGACCAGTCCTGGTAGGTTTTATCAATTTTATTAATCTTTTAATCAAAGAACCAACTTTTATTAAAAAATTTTTCTCTATAATATACTTTTTAAAATTTCTTTGATTTTTCTCTGTAATCTTTACTAGTCATTTCCTTCTACAATTTTGGTTTTGATCTGCTATTCTTTTCTAGCTTCCTGAGATGAAACTTTAGATAATTTTCAACCTTCGTTCTTCTATTTTGATATAAATTTGTCTATTAATTTACCTCTAAGCACTCCTTAGCTGTATCCTATAAGTTTAAATATGCTGTGTCTTCATTATAATTTTGTTCAAAGTATTTTTCAATATTTTGAAACATAATAGTGTTTTTTTAATCCAAGAATTATTAAGAGATATATTTCTTAACTTCCAAGTTACTTTCCAACCTCAATTCTCTGACACCATCTGGGTGTTCCACAATTCAATTCAATCCTGACATTAACTACACAAGTTAAGGGCTCAGTCCCATAAGACTGCCCCATTTCAGACACCAGCTGAAAGTCCTGGATGTCCTCAATCTACTTTCACTTCAGTCAGACTGGCTACAAATTTAGAGCTTCCTATAACACTCTCAGGTTTGATAATAATGCTAGAACAACTCATAGAACTCATGAAAGCACTATACTTACAACTACTGTTTTATTATAAAGGATAAAAATGAACAGCCATATGAAAAGGTACATAGGTCAAAACCAGAATGGTCCTAAATGCAGGGGCTTCTGTCGCCATGGAGTAAGGGTGTAACCACCTTCTAGGTATATAAATGTATTCACCAACCAGGAAGCTCCCTCAAGCCTTGTGTTCCGAGTTTTTAATCAAGTTTTTATTATACAGTCTTGATGGAGTAAATCATTGGCCACATGATTTAATTCAATCCCTAGCCCCTTCTCCCAGGAGGTAGGAGAATGGGGCTGAAAATTCTAACCTTCTAATAAGGCGTTTATTTTCTCTGCCATGCCTAGCTGCTCCCTTGTCACTATTTAAGGATTCACCATGAGTCATTTCATAGCATAAACTCAGCTATAGTCAAAGTAACTCATTAGGAAAAACAAAGACCATCCTATCTGGAGAGTCCAGGGTTTTCGAAGTTCTGTGCCATGAAACAAGAATAACAAAAAAGATCAGACATACTCTTTATTTTATTAAACAAGTAGTTAGATATTTTCTAGTTCTCTTTCTCAAACATTTCTCCTAGTTTATTTCCACTGTGTTCAGAGAACATACTAAATGAGTTCAGTTTTCTAAAATGTTGAGAAATGCTCTTTAATTGATTTTGATTAATATTCCATTTTGTGTATGAAAAGAATGTGTACTCTGCAGTAGTTGGGTATCAATAAGGCCGTTTGTTTCCAATTTACTTAATGAATTTTTGTGTGTAAATTACCTTTGTTCTAATATCTATTGGAAAAGGTATTAATGACTCACTATAATTATAGAATTATCTATTTCTCTTTCTAATTTTCAGAATTTTTGCTTTATACATATGGTGAAGCTATATTGTTTGGAGCATAGTACTTTAGAATTCTAACATTTCCTTGGCAGATTGATTCCTTCCTCATAATGAAATGCCCTTCTTCCTTTGCTCTAAAGTCCACTTTGTTTGATGTTAATATAGTGACATCAACTTTCCTTTTTTCCTTTTCATCAGCTTTATTGAGGAAGCCACCATGACAATCATACAAAACAATTCCATCATCCTAAAAAGTTCCCTAGTGCCAAATTGTAGTCAATCCACTGCCCCTCAATACTGACCCCTGGCAACAACTGATGTGTTTCTGTCACTACAGTTTTCCTTTTATTAAGGTTTTATTTAAGTGGAATTGTATAGTATGCAGTCTCAGTGTCTCTTTTTATCTCAATAAGCATGATGCATTTGAGATTCATCCACATTGTTACAGGTATCGGTAGTTCATTCCCTCCTATTTCTAAGTAATATCCTATTGTATTAATATGACAAAAATTGTCACAAGTTAATATGATACAAATTAAAAGAAGCTCCTTTTAAACTGGTTCTGTATTATTTTGACATGTTCTCATCATTCTTTGGTCATTTCCTTGCTTTCTGGCACAAGATACTCTAGGTTCATCTTATACTTCCTTGGACTCAGCTCTAGATTTCGACTTAAAATTTAACCCTAAATTTTAACCTAAAATTTTGCCTTAGAGAGTTTTTTTTTTTTGAGCCATGAAAATTATACACATTCAGGACTATATATAGTGAGAGCCAAAGGCAGCCTTAAAATCTCAGCAGAAGTTTTATTGTTTTGTTTTGTTTTTTTCACCTCTACCCAGAGCTTAGAATAAGACAGACATTTTCCTTTGCTATTTGCCTCTCTGTGATCTTCACTTATTTTAAGTTATGCTTTCTACAATAGAGTAGCCAGTGATATACTAGTAAATATTTTGCAAATGGCTGTCTGGAAAAAAACAGAAAGGTCCTGATTTATAACCTATGTGGATTTTCATGGTATGAATACTTTTGTCATAGTTTATTTCAAGCCACCAATGTGAGATCAGCCAGCTTGCAAAATTCCTGAAATTTTCACAATTGGTTTTTGCAAACAAGTACAAGCCTTCTTGTGCTTAGCTTTATGTGGTCAAGACTAAAGCTATCTACTCTGCACAACCTCATGGCTTAGATCACAGTCCTCTTCTTCATACTAATTTCTTTGTGTGGAATTTCTTGGTTACAGAGCTCTATATATGCACTTAGGGCATGTGACAGAGTCAGTGTTCATTTTTCTTTATGGACTGCTTTGTTCTGCTTATTCTTAGCTTATGATGATTTTTATCTTCTTCCATTGACTTAAAAGTGTATGTGTATTCTTATGTCCCACATCACCAGATGTTTTATACCTGAAGGATTCAGGATCCTTTTTATGTCATATTACCAAAAATGAATACCTCCAAATGACTTTCTCATAAGACGTTAATCCATCAAAATCATAATCACACCTCTTGGGCAATAATTTTAATAGATTTTGTCAATTGAACACACGGTAATATCTATCAAATATGCTTTCTTCCATGAAGAAATAACAATTGATTATTTAAAGGATGCAAAATATTTGCATTTAGCATCATACCCAGAATAAATGTGCTTCAAAATATCAACCATTATTATCCATGAATGAATTTGTGATGTACATGATAAACTCTACATATTGTCTAAATTAATGTTTCCTCTATGGAGCCCTAATAGTTCCTTTAATTTGTTTAATGGATCCTGCAAGAGACAAAGGAGATCGAATATGGAATCTATTTCAGTTTTCTATTTGTATTAGATTTATGCTATTGGACTTCAGTGTTAGAGTTTGATAGAAGACCATTTCCACAGCTATTAAAATTATGCAAACTTTCCCCTTCTTCTTTTAAATCTCATATGCCATCCCTAGAGATACAGCTTCTAACAGAAATTAGAACATACTATAAATAAATTGAGTTTCTTAACTGGGTCTGTGTTTATTCAGGCTGCATGTGCTCACTTGAACAAACCCTATCCTATCAGACAATATTAAGACAAGAAGAGCTAGTAAATATTGTATAGCTCATGTAGTGAAAATATTCCTGGGTGCTTAGAATGCTTGAAACTTTTGTATGGTTGCTGTGGACAATTTGCTGCCCTACAAATCTTTTTAAAGTCAGCTGAGAAGCATCTTGAGCATCTCATTTTCCTTGTTGACCTTTTTTGGAGTCTCTATCAAGAAGAAAAATCATCAAAGGGAAGATAACATTAAAGGAAGCCATTAGTAGGAAAGAAAAGGAGAAAATAGAAATCCACAAATGACTGTACTTGCTTCTAGAAAATGAAACACTGACCAAGCTCCTTTCAGCAACATAAAGAGCCCCTTCTCTCAAGTACCAACAGATTTTTTTTTTTGCTTGTTTTCCAAGACTTCAGCATTTGATCTTTTAAATGGAGTCAAAAGCACAATTTAAAAATGGGACTTGGAGGTAGCGAGTTCAACAAAAGCCTTAGTCATCTTGTCTCCCACAGTACATCCGAGAGCCCACAGTAGTCTCAGCATAATTGGGAGGTGATAAAATCTCATGAGATTCTCTCTTTGCCCAACTTCTCTGAGTACTCACTCTTACTAATATCGACCTATCTAGGATTTTATAGTTTTTTTTTCTCTCAAATGTTTGATACAGTTAACAAACTATTTATACCAAAACCTAAGTCATATATATATATATATATATATATATATAGAGAGAGAGAGAGAGAGAGAGAGAGAGAGAGAGAGAGACAGAGAGAGAGAGAGAGAGAGAGAGAGAGACAGAGAGAGAGAGAGAGAGAGAGAGAGAGAGAGAGAGAGAGAGAGAGAGAGAGAGAAAGAGAGATTATAAGGAAGTGGCTTATATAACTATAGAGGATGAGAAGTCCCATGATCTGTACTTGGCAAGCTAAAGACCCAGGATTTGGTGGTATAGTTTTTGTTCGAGTACAGAAGACCAAAGTCCCAGCTTGAAGGCAGTCAGGTAGACATAGAGAATTCTCCTTCCCTCAGCCTTTTTGCTCTATTCAGGCCCTCAGTGGATTGGATAGTGCCTACCCAAACTGCTTTACTCGGTCTACCAGACTCAAATGCTAATCTTATCGAGAACACTGTCACAGACACTCCCAGGAATAAAATAATATTTAACAAAATATCTAGGCACACCGTGGCCCAGTCAAGTTGACACATAAAATTAGCCATCACAAGCATCTTATCAAGCACCGAGTCCCGTGCACTCTGCTTTCAAATACCTCTGAAATCCATCTGCTCTTCTCCCTCAAGGATCCTCTCTCACTTCAGTGCCCCATATTCTCTCTGCCTCTCTGTCTCTGTCTCTCCATCTCTCTGTCTCTCTGTCTGTCTCTCTGTCTCTCTCCCACTACCAATAGCTTCCTAACTTCCATCTCTTTGCTCCAGGCATTTCTCTCTATGATCATCATCCACATTTCCTTTCCATTGGAGTGATATTTATCTATCACTTTTTCCCCAAACCCTCCAATGAGTTTCCAGGAACTTTACCTGAGAGTATGGTGCAAACCTCTCTGCATAATCTAGCTTCTGCTCATATTTCCACATACACCTCCTTTCACTTCCTCATGTCCTCCTCTGCATTAGCTCTATAGCATTACTAGCTATTCTCTCCTAAGACCCCGTACCTTCATACAAACTGTTCCTTCTGCTTGGAATCTTTTTTTTTTAATCCACCTCAAAAACTTTTATTCATTTAAATCTTGGCCGGTGATAAATCTCTGTGATTGTCTTCTCCTCTGTCTGTTCTTCACCTTCAGGCAAAGACTCATATACTCTCTCCTTCTGCTATCCCATGAATGTATTAAGTTATTATTATTATATTTAAGTCTCTCTTCTCCATTAGAATTTCCTTTTTAAAGGCAGTTATCAAATTTTATCCATCGCTTTATCTCTAATACTTAAAAGTATTTTTTAAAATAGTAGACTCTCAATTACTATTTAATGAATGAATAAATGAGTGAACAAATGACTTTTGCTAATTTTCCACAGGGAATACTGTGGAATATAACACAGTTCAATGGCAAGAGGGTTAGTCCAAGACTTGTAAACCCCATGAGTTGTTAGCCCCTGTGCAAGTCATTCGACCTTTCCCAGTTCCCAGTTCTCATTAACAAAATTATTTATGTGAAAGTGTTTTGAAAACTGGGGGAAACTATACAAACATAAGATTATATATTACTGCATGTAGGTTATTTTCTGTATTCTAAAAACAGAACCTGAAAGTATCTAGACATATTTTTAAATTCTGAATTTGAATCTCTTTGTGTATTTTCAGAAGTAGAGACATGTACTAAACCATCTTGGGGAAGTCAGTCTGGCTAACAGTTTAGATTTTATTTGTTCTTTGAAGAAGAAAGAGTATATTAGACATGCCAAATGCAGTGATTAGTAGTCATTTACCACAGCTATTATATATACTCCAGGGAGGCAGTAGTACATGGTATTTAAAAAAAACTCTGGAAGAAGACTTCCCATCTTCGGTATGGTACCTGGCTGTGTGATTCTGGTTTAGTCCACTAACTTTTCCAACTTTCAGTTTCTTCAGCTCTAAAATAGGGATAATATCTTCTTAGGGTTGTGGTGAGGATTAAATGAGGTCAGATAAAGGCTTCAGTTATGAATATCAACCCAAAAACTCAGGCATGTAAGAAACGAAACTTTATTTTAATAACTCAATTTAATTTGTTTTCAAACTTCCTATCCCAATTGGCTGTTTTGAAACTTAACCTCAGTCCTCTGCAAATTGCCCCTTTACTCTGAGTTGTTCCAGGCTCTAGACAAGTGCTGTGAATAGAAATACAGGGCAAGCTGTATATGTAATTCTAAATTTTCTAGAAGCCATAATTTTAATAGCTAGAAGAAACATTAATTTAATATTAATAATGCATTTGATATTAACTCAATATATCCAATATATCCAAAATGTTATCATTTCAACATGTAATTGATATATAATGTGATATTTTACATTAATTGATTTGTACTGAATCACTGAAAACTGGTATTTTATATTCATAGGGCATTTCAATTCAGACTAGTCATATTTCCAGTGCTTAACAGCACATGTGTCTCATCGCTAATATACTGGACATACAGTTCTAGATTCCTATACAAGTTGTTTAAGAGTGATGGAAAGGACATGTGGGATCACACTGGTTATTGTTGAGATCCCCCAGATCCAATTTCTCCTTCTGCTTTGACTTTCTAATTAAATGAAGTGAAAGGAAAGGAGGACGTAAGGAGAAAAACAGAGGTTATTATCTTAAAATATCATTTTATCATATGCACTTACTTCAGTGCTTAGTGTTACTGTGCAAACATGAGCAACTAATAAATGTTAACTGTCATGCTAGCATATCTCTCATTTGGGATTCATTTCTTCATTTATATATTCCTCTAGACCTATAATATATGGCTTTCCAAAATAAAATAAAGAAGCTCTTAATCCAGTATAATTCTGCCAGCCTTAATAAGCCTTGTTTGTTCCAAGCAAACAACTGGAGAGACAATTTTATTTCTAAAATGAGTCATTCCATTAAAAAAGACATTGAAAAATAGCATCCCTCACAAGTATATCTCTAAATAACTTCCAAGGCTCACTTTTAGAGGTTATTCTGTGCTATTTAAAAATGCTCAGAAGGATTGGAATAGAACTCATTTGAACTTAGAAACCCAGACCTCACGTTGCTTTTGTCTTTCATACCTTTGCAGTTCTCATATTTCCTTTGTGCATCTCTGAGGAAAGGAGGGTTAAACGGATTAATTACACATAAAGCTTTTAGAAGCCCTAAATGGCATGCCTGGCACATGGCAAGTTACCAATGTTAATCAAATACTACTCATCATCATCTTTTTTAATTAATGCAGTTACCCTATGGGGTAAGTATCAGTAAAATTACCACCTTATAGACAGGAAAACCAAAGTTCAAGAAAGGGAAGTAAGTAGCTCAAGAGCACTCATAGAGTAAATGGAGGAGGCAGTGCTCTAACCCAGGCAGCCTGACTCCAAAACCCATGCTCATCATTAGGCTCTACACTCTTTATGGGCTCAGTAATTTTCAGTGTAAAAGGTAGAGAGCACTAATCAACTCAGCCTACTTAGAGGTTCCGAGCAACAGTTATATATACTTTGATTTTTTAAAAAAGTAATATATGTTTATTGTTCATATTATAACTGTGTTTCAAACTATATTACTATAATAGCACCATGACATTTTAAACCAATAACTGTTAAGTTCTTCACTTTTAAACTTTGCAAATAGAGATATCATTTTCCAACAGGAAGTTCTCTTAAAATATTTTTATATGTTATGACTTGGACACTTTGATTAACACAAATCCATGAAATTATTGTTCGATTATCGATTAATGCAACTTGTTTGTTGGGTATGCTCTTTTAAAGCATAGCTTTATATATATCACATTGTATGGTATCTGTATATCTATACCCATAATCCCTCTTACTGATAAAAAAGCCAAGAAACACAGTCTGACTTCCACTTCTAGTAATAACAATAAGGTCATGCAGATTAATCTTTTCATATAACGGAATAGCAAACAGTAAGAGAATTAACAAACCCAGACATTCACAGCAACATGGATGAATTGCCCAAACATCGGTTGAGAAGATGATGCCAGACCCAAAATAATATATGCTGTATGATTCTATTTATACATAAACAAAGCTAAGCTACTATGTTTAAGGATGCATGTTTAAATGGGAAAACAGTAAAGAAAATCAAGGACTTGAGTACCAGAAAAATCATGGCCATGAGTCTCTTCAGGGGAGAAAGAGGATGTTATGATTAGGAGGAAGCACAAGGAAAGCTTCTAGAGCAGGGGTCCCCAACCCCTGGGCCATAGACTGGTACTGGTTTGTGGCCTGTTAAGAACCAGGCCACACAGCAGGAGGTAAGTGGTGAGCTAGCGAGCAAAGCTTTATCTGTATTTGCAACCACACCCCAGCTAGCATCACCACCTCAGCTCCACCTCTGATCATCATCAGACATTAGATTCTCATAGGAGCACCAGTCCCTGGTGCCAAAAAGGTTGGGGACGGCTGTTCTAGAGACTGCCAATTTTCTATTTCTTGACCTGGGTAATGGTTACAGAGCTGTTTACTTTATAAGTTTATTAAGCTGATGTTTAAATATTCTCAATGTGCATGATATTTAACAATAAAAATGTTTGAAAAAAATTCAACAGTGTTACACTAAAGAACCGTACAACAGTGATGGCATCACTACTGTATAGTGGTGAATAGTTTCAAAGTATAATAGGATTTCTCAGTTATGTTCAAGTGGGAAAACTTCTTACAGCAGAAACACCAAGGGAACTTTTAAAGATGCAAGTTATCATGACTCTTCCATCCTAGATTCCCATTCATTCATTCAACATTATTCTTTGAACCCCTGCTATGTAGATGCTGAGGATACTTATTGAACAAAAATGACAAATCCCTATTCATCTGAAGTTTACAGTATGACAGTTTCAGAAGGACACAGAAATTTGTATCTTTAAAGGATTCTTATGCAATTCGTAATAGGAAAACAACTGATATATGTGCCAAACTTTCTTTCAGTCCTTCCCAGTCCATACTTATAGACTCATTTTAATGAAGTTAGAATTTAAAAATAATTCATTCCTATTACATCACAGAAATTCTAAAGCATTTTTGTATAAATTGAAATTCTTAAGCTAATCTGGGTCAAAAAAATGAAAGCATCCTGATGAATATAATTTATTTTCTAATTGTCCTTCAAACCTTCCGGTACTACCACTTTCTATCACTAATCTTTTGACCTTTAAAATTATTCCACCTTCTTCATTTTTATTCTGTGTTTTTTTTTCCCTTAGCACAAATTGGACTTTGTAAGCCAGCAATTCTTTATAAATATAGTAAAGAAACTCCCATTTTATTTCAATTCCTTCTCTGTGAGTCAACTTGGGCAGCTGAAATTGCATTTGGGGTATCCAAGAGCTTCTTGAATCCCAAACAGTACTCCTAAGCACCAGTGAAGGAATCTAAGTGACATTAAAACAAATAAGACAACAATAATAACAAAACACAAATATATAAAAGAACTTCGTTTGAAAATCTTTTAATCACTGAGAATAGAGATTCTCCTTGATAAAAACAGTAAAACTGAATGTAACCTGTAGACACCAGGCCCCAACTCCACTAAAGAGAGAAAGGAACTGACAGAGAAGGGACATCTGATCTTGCCTGAAGTCATCTTGCTAAGATATATGGGACTAAACTACATTGATTCATTTCTTAATTCATTTATTTATTCCATCATTCAATATGCCAGGCGCTCTTCTAGGCTCTGGGGATATTGCTGTAAACAAAACAAACAAAAACCTCTGGCCTGGTGATATTTACATACATGTGTGTAGGGGTGTGTGTGTGTAGGGGAAAGAAGATGGCAGGTAATAAATAAAATGTAAAAGTAAGTTATTTAGAAAATTAGAATATAGTAATTACTAAAGTGAAAAATAAAATGGGCTGTGGAAGAGGAAGTAGAAAGATAATAATAAGGTTTGAAATTTTACGTAGGATGGTTAGAAGCCCACAAGGACAAAGTGACATTTGAGTAAAAACTTGTAAGAGGTGAGAGAGTGAACTGGTGAAGACATAGGGAAAAGAACATTCCAGACAGAAGTATTTAGATTTGCAAGAGTCAAGGCCTACAGTGGGTGTATATACTTGGCAACATCTCAAAATGTTAAGTTGTAAAATGAACATATTAATTTCTTCCTATCAGAATAATTTCAGAGGTTAGATGAGATAGTGAATTTAGTCAGCGATGGGAAATTTGGCACATAAAAATTCCAATCTTAAAATTACCAGTCATTTATTTAGCATCTGATACCAAATACTGAGTGTATAACTTTAAGAACTGCTTAATGATACAAAGGAATTCGTAACCTTATTTTAGAAACAATGATAATGGAATCATTTTATATGCAATGTCTTCTATAATAAATTTTGGGTGCTAAGGGAAATAGAGTAAATAATACAATACATATTTTATGGGGCAAAAAACTGAAATATAGAGATATTAATTGATGGAGAAAAGGGTGGTGGATGTGAGTTTTAAATTCTGGTTTTCAAACCACAGATGTTATGCTTGCATTAAAATATTCCAGTATAGTCATCTCCCAGGTTAGCAGATGTGGACAAATGAAGCCTAGACTGAGCTCAGTGTTCTTCACTGTTTGTGTTACCTACCACTTTCAACTTCTTATTGCTCAAGCACAGTGAGGCAGATCTGGGAAGAAACAGAGCAATCAGCTAGCACCTGGACCTGTGAGGCCTGTGGAGCACTCATCTGTGAGCCACGGAATCTCTGTCTATAAAACTCTTGTTGCCTTAGATGGTCTTTAACGTCTCTACCTGCTTCAACATTCTTTGATTCTAGAGCGACATTTCTAACCACCCAACTCCCAAATCATAAACCCTCTACAAAACATCTTTCTGTAAATATTTCTAAGCACATAGTCTTAGAAATTCCCTATCACTAAATTATCTCTTTTTTGTTGGGAAATTAATAGTTCCAGGTTACTTTTATTATGTTGATGTTACTAAAGCAATGCTGAATTAAATTTGGCTTGTGCCTATAAAGATATTTATCTGTTCACAGTGATGTTTTGGAAAGAAATGCCTTAATTAGCAAATGGTTATTTCCATTTTAAATAAAAATCAAAAGAAAAAATCTATCTTCCGATTTCTTTTTGTAAACTAATTTGGTTGTTTGCATTATTTGAGAAGTTGAGCACTCATGAGAAATTGCCTCTGAATGTACGATTTCACTTGTAGCTAATATAAATTCATACACCATTCCAAGATGGGCATACTCATAGTTAGTCATTAGAGAGAATAGAGTTATACATACCTGTGCATCATAGAAAAACACCCGCACATACAAAGGCTGCATTTTTACCCAGATCTGAAATGAGAAAATAAAAGAACTAGATTGCTTCTTACCACCTCCACCCTAACCACACCTTCCTGCCCTAAGCTTATTGCCCGAACCTGGCTATACCCCAATGTTTGCTTCTTTGAAATTTGAAAAGATGTTGAGAGAAAAAGCCTAGTGAAAGAATAAAGTCAGGAAGAAAAATTGGTGAAAAATAGATGAAAAGCAGGAAATTCTGTTGGGTGTGACTTTGTGGAGTGAATTGCTGTCATTTGGAAATGTAAGAAAGCAATTAAGTCTGTAAAAATAACTAGAATGTTGCTCATCCTCACATTTCCTCTGCTATGCCCCAAAACTGGATGAATATTGAACAATTCCATTGATTTAGACAAATAGGGTTATCTTAATGACTTCCAATAAATTTTGATCTCTTCAACAGCCAATGGTAACTCAATAACATTCTTTGCTTTGATCATTTGGATTGGACCTCTTAAAATAGATAACTGATTCGACTTAATTTTCTTCTCCTTATACCTCCTAGATGGTGCTTGATCTCTACAAAAAAATTCAATAGCTCACTTCCATAGGGGCCTCTCTTAGAACTATCTTAATTCTTCTTCCTTTCTTCTGTCTCTTTGAATTTTGTTTTTAGAGTATAAGTTAGCTGAGCCTTTCAAACCTTGCATCTACTTTGAAGCCAAACAGGCTGCTGAGTCCTTCAAAAGAGTAGGTAAGTTCAAAGACAGAACCTCAGAAAAACCAATACAAAGGAAGGGAAGATGGTATCTAGAGAAAAGCACTTCAGTCTGGTTGTAGCCAATCAGGACTCCAATCATCTGATATGCCTGTGTAGACAGGACAGAGGGAGATATTAATTGGGCAACTGGGAATTGGGGAAATGTGCTGACATTCTATATTTCCTGAGGAGGTCAGGCTAGGTGAGAATTGCATAGACCTAGAGCCAAGTCAGTTTGTGCTCTGATATTAAGACCAAAAGTTCTTGGGCTAGATAGGTCAATCTATTTTGCATCTATAAAGAATATGTAAAGCAGAAATTTAAGCCAATTATTTGGCTTTAGTCACTTTTAGCAGACTGACCACAGTAATTAAATTCCCAAAATCATTGCTGGCTCGCTACTGTATCTCTTTATACAAATGTGGTTCATTTTTTTCATTTTTCATTCTGAAAAGTAAAGAAAAGCTTAGACAAGGAAGGACTTGTAGTTTGTACAAAGCCCATAGTCTTAGGGAGTATATAATTAATAATCGGACTACAATTTTGCAACAAGAAAAGGGACCATCTATTACATTAGCATGTACAAACAGTTTGGTTTATTAAATCTGAGCCAAAATGTTTGTCATTCACCAGCAGCCTTGTCAGCACTGTAGAAGTAAAAAAGTGAAAATTCGACCAGCATCAGCATTTATTCATTCACCTCTCATGGAGTGACTAAATTAATGAGAGAGATTAAGGCATATGAAAAATATTTCAGTTGAAAGTGGCTGGAAAATAATTTGATTCAATTTAATTACAACAAACATTTACTGAGCATTTACATACATAACACATTTCACTGGCAACAGGCATCTCAAATAAATGATACCTTCTTTCAAGCAGTTTATGGAAGATATAGTCACATACATTACAATAATGTGAGGAATTGAAATAAAGGTCAGGTGGAGACATAACATGGTAAGTCAAGAGATAATCAGCCCTGAGCCATAAATCGATCTTGAATCATATCTCCACCGGTTATGGTCAGTGCAATACTGAGCAAGTTAATTTCTTTGAACCTCAATTTCCTCATCTGTAAAATGGTGATCATAAAAATTGTTTTATATGGTTATAAAGATTAAATTGAATAGTATACACACAGTGCTAAACTAGGATGTTTTATATTTCTTTCATTATTCCCAGGATTAGGGAAGAATAAAATTAATTCCAGTAAGAAGAATCCGAGAAAGTATCACAGAAAAAGCTATAAAACTTTAATAGAAGATGTGGTGAGGTGATTTGCAGAACAGAGTGAGCAGAAGCACAGAGTTGTTGAAGTACACAAGTCTTTGGGCAGTGGCGAACGATTCAACGTAACCAAATCAGAGAGCATAGGAAGAAGGTTTGACACCCAGAACACAGAGAAATAATTAGTGATAAAACTGAAAAATAGGAAAAATCATTTTTACAAGGCAATGTTGAGAAAACGAAGTAACACAATTTGGCATAAGTTTCAGAAAGATAACTTAGGTAGCTATATGAACAACGACTGTCTGTGAACACTTAGGAGACTACTAAATAGCTTTTGTAAATGATAATCATGACATAAATTCTGACTATAAAGGTAAGAATAGATATGACAAAAAGGCTATAAAAAAGACTCTATAGTAGAATTTGCAAAATAAAGTCAAAGTCGCTTTCTTTAGATACCAAACTTATAAAATTTAGATCCACAACATCAAAATTATTTCCTTTTTTTAAGGATTAGGGATTATTGATAATATTGTTTATTATAAAAATTGACTTTTTTTTAACAAAATAGATCTAAGCTCAAAATATCCTTTCCAATAAATATTGCATATTTATACTGGAGATTTGATAATAAATTTAAGTTCAATGCTTGTAGTTCTTTGGTCTAGAAGGGCAGTTGTCTCAGACTAACATGCATCAGAATCACCTAGAGTGCTTGTTTAAACACAGTGCTGTATATATGCCCAGAGTTTCGGTCTGAATCAGTAGGTCTGGAGTAGCATGAAAGATTTTGCTGATCTAGAGACTACGTTTTGAGAACCACTGGTGTGTGTGTGTGTGTGTGTGTGTGTGTGTGTGTGTGTGTGTGTGTGTGTCCCTTTGATTAAGGCTAGTAGGTTTCATCTGGGTAAGGGCTAATTGGATTACCTATTGTGGAAAATGGAAAAAACATTTCAATTTCTACTCTAAAGAAAAATAATCAAGAGACTAGCCCATCCTTTCCATCCTGCTGGAGCAGTAGCCTAGAAATTCTCTTCAGAGTTTCAGTTTGTAGGTTTTGGTTATGGAGTTCTGTCATTTGACCCAATCATGAGTGAGTCATTGATTCAGGCTCAGAACCACTTAAGCAGTTAGATGTTTCCACACTGCCTCAGAGAGCTCAAAGCCATATAGGTAATAACCAATTCTTTGAGGTATTACATTCAACAAGAAATAAAATTCCACATGACATTCTTTAATTGGACTCCATCTCTTGGTACATTGAAATTTCCATCTCATTGCAAAGAAAATAAGAGAATGGTTTAACCACACACACATAAGCAAATGGAGTCATTCCTAATTTGCCAATTCTTAAAACAATTGATTGTGGTGCATGAGGTGGAGATATGTGTAAAGATGACAGCCAGGTTTTAACTTGGATAACTAGTGGACAGAGCCAACAACCAAGAATGGAATTCCAGGAGGAGGAGCAGATTTTGGCAGGAAGATGAGATTAAATTCCAAGTGGAGATTTTCTACAGAGAATTTGGTTTGGTGCTTAGGTGTTTGTATAAAAATAATAGTTACACCTATAATAGTTATGGGATTGGATGGACTTGCCTAGGAAGAGATTGGGGAGAGAAGACATAGCAATCTTGTTCTTAATTTGCTATGAAAAGCATATATTATTTAATTCTTTTTCTGAAAATAACTGTAGAAAGGGCTTGGGAAACTTAAAGTATGAAAAACTTTATTGTTAAGGCAACATTATGGGCATTTAAGGGCTATTTCTGAGCTTTGTATTTCTTCAGTGTAAATTAACATGGATGTTTCCCATAAAATGCCCCTTGGAGTTAATATCAGAAAAAAAAAGTGGACTAAGTAAACTGGTCCCTATTATATTTTTTTACCACATAGATTTTTATGCTCTTTGTAAGCTAATAGAACATTCAACATAAAATCATCTCTAGCCAATTGAATATTTTTCAAACATTTAAAATTATTTAATAAGACCTCAAACTGCTGGATCAACTCTGTAGTGAAATCAAATCATGTTATTAGAAACAATGACATGACTCTTTTTATATCTGGGGCTTTTCTACATTTTCAACCTACATACCATGAAAAGAATCATAGAATATAAAAGCTGGAGGAGACCATAAGATGATTCAATCCAACCTAGGCTGGTGCTACAGTTAACTAACCTGTAAAGTGGTTGACTAACTTGCTAAAGATCTATGTACAGGCAGAGTTGGGACAAGAATCCAGATCTAAGACCCCAACTCTAGTTCTCTTTGCCCTATAACAAATGGCCTACCATCCCAAAGCACCCACTGCCATACCCAAAATTGTTTCACGACACATACAGATTAATTTTTAAGCAGGCATACTTTTCTAGTTCTCTGTAAGCCTTAAAAAACAAACAAACCAACATGCCTCCCCCCAAAAAAACTAATCCAGAAACAGAATATGAAAGAAACATCCCCCAAACATCCTCCAAGAAACATCATAAATATATGGGATTTGAAGGTTTACTCCAACATTCTAAATTGAAAAATGGACAGAGCAAGTTAAAACTATGACAGAAAAATCTGTTTCTAGTCAGCATTTGCTTTTCCACTCTTAAAAAAAAACCTTAGGCTTCTTCCATACATAATGCCAATTTAAAAACTAAAAAACAAAAGATAATTTGCCTATAGTGATGCCAAACTGATTTGACTAATGCAACTTTAGACTATATTTACATTTATTTTTCTACATGTGTACAGATATGTGTGTATATATGTGTGTGTGTGTGTATATATATATATATATATATGTATGTATGTATGTGTGTATATTTACATACACATTTTTTTCCTGCCTCTTCTAGAATGAGTTTCTTAAGAAGGCTAAGGAAAATGAAAG
Organism: Pteropus vampyrus; assembly: GCF_000151845.1. Classification (NCBI taxonomy): domain Eukaryota; kingdom Metazoa; phylum Chordata; class Mammalia; order Chiroptera; family Pteropodidae; genus Pteropus; species Pteropus vampyrus. The sequence goes on along the minus strand of NW_011888934.1, from coordinate 161,296 downwards.
AACCGAATCATTGTGTTTCTAACACATCCTGAGATAACTCACATGAGGAAAGAGAAATTAGTAAGAGGTTAAAAAAAAAGTTGAATTAAATGCCCCATTCAGTCGAAGAGTGCCAAGTGAGTCACCTTCGGAAGGAGGCCCTCTGGCATCATGGATGGGGGTTGGTTTCCTATATTAGGTTTAAATTCTGCCAATAGAAATCACTGCTGTGACTAATTCAACATCTCTGCTTGTTTTTTCAAAGCGCAGCTCTGTCTCTCTATGGAGTCATGATCCCACAGAACCATCAGGAGAGTGGTGGATTTAATAGAGTTTATGCTAGGCCACTGGTGTTCAGACAGTTCCCTCTTCTTCCACTAACATTAGAATTCTCTTTAACATCTTATCCTTTAATTTAATTATAATGTCTGTATCTTTTTTTCCCCCAAGAGCCCCTCTTTCATTTTTAAGTAATAACTAACACACAAATAATGGAGGTTGTACCAGTAAATTCTTATATAATAAGTAAATTTGGAGACATTTCTAAATATCTAGTGTTTTAAATATGTAAACAAAACTTTTTTTTTTTTTTTTAAAGAGAATGGTTTTACAAGTTCTTGTGTCTGTTCTTTAAATACGAGGATGACATATTTGAGAACTTTTTATCTGTGGCTCCACTACTAGAAGTCAGCATTGGATTTGTTGTCTGCATAAAGTTTACATGCTGTGTTCCCAAGTCAAATTTTCCAGGGGATGTTCTTTCCTTCCAAGATCCAGCCCATCATATACCTATGAATCTTGCTCTTTTGGACTCCTTGGACCAGGCCGTCTCTTCCGGTGGTAATTTCTAGATTTACAAACAGAAAAGAGAGTTTTAAGAGTTAATCTTATAACACATTTCAAGAGCAGGTGATAAAATATAAATATGAGTCATCCTGATGTTCTTGCTTGTTCAAGGAGGCATCAGCACCAATGTCAATTTGAGGGAAATGGAAAAATAGTAGGATCGCCCCAGAGCCTTAATCCACTTTCCAAGTGCTGAATCGATACCAGTTGTACCAACTCAAATCCAATGCACGTTGTTGGCTGGCAAATGGCCCACCATGCTTTGTCAACCCTGGACCCATTTTGGTCCTCTCGAAGACTACACACAAGTTCTTGGACCCTCAGATTTCAAGGGAGGCTCTATAAGTGAGTCATTCTTTATAGGTGAACATAGCATTTTATTATAACAAAGAGACAAGGGAAAACCCACACTGGGCTGCAGGCACACCCTCAGCTAACTCCTCACTCCACTTGCATGTGAAAACTGGTATGTCAGTGCTAGCCCTAGAGTTTATGTGCAGACACACCCTTGGAACAATGTGCTAAAGGCAGGAGAAAATAGCTTCTTCCCTTTTGTCCTCCTTGTGTCTCACTACATCTGGTCAAAAGCCAGTCAACACATCTGAGTCAAGGATAAGGAGTTAACTGCTCAGTGTAAAACAATTCTCCCTTTGACTCATTGTTCTTGATGAGGTCTTATCCATGCCAACTGTAACATTAGTGCAAGTCTGCTAATTGTCCTAGGACTTGAGAGGCAAACACCTTTGGAACTTTAAATAATGAAATAACTTCTGTTCTTGATAAATCATCTCTACTTTAAAAACAATTGTAGAGGCATTGCAAATAGCACCAGTTAACTAAAAGTTTTTAAACAATTTCCAGAAAAATCAGGAGTATAAATTCAACTGTAAGAACAATGTAAAGTATATTGTTAGATTGAACAGATTTATTACTCAGGCCATGTATAAGGCTTGTGTGCTTTTTAATTTCTTGCAGCTTCACTGTTATTTTCTTCATATAATCTGTCATAAACTATTTTTCTAGCTTATCTCCTACTACCTCTCATCTTTTGCTTTTGGCAGTTTCTATTTGTAAAGCACTTTAAACTTTACAAAGAACTTTACTCATGCATTTCTTTTCATTTTCAACCCTACAACCAGCAGGATTAGCAGCTCTACATCTCCATTGTCCAGTTGAGGAAACTGGAGGTCTAAGAGCTCCAATGATTTGTTATAGGTTACACTGCCAGCAAATGATAGGACTGACTGGAACCTTGCATTTCAAATGCTAGGTTCCCTTTTAATTCCAACTGCTCACTGTTGCTCATCCATGCCACATACTTTTCTGTCTCAATGCCTTTGCATATACTAATTTTACTCTTGCTTGTCTCTACCTTTATCCAGCTATAGATATATATAGCTTCTATCATCTATCCAGCTCACAGATTCTCCACATTTCTGCATTGTGTGGAAGAGGGTTGTGCTGTATAATGAGGCTAGTTGTTCCTCTCCAATTCTTTGTAAATTAAGGTTGATGTGGGGACTATATGGCTCTCAGGACAGAAGTGGAGGTATGACCAGAATAGATGGACTTCAGTCAG